>NC_080628.1:1495143-1795143 GCF_027887145.1 Ammospiza caudacuta | reverse complement strand
CCCTCCTGTGTCCCCCTGCAGGGGTCCCGCCCTCAGGGGTGTCCTTTTCAGCACAGCCCCCCGGGGAACAGGTGGCACTTGGGGACTGCCTGGTGCTGAGCTGTGCAGTGGCCATGGGGACAGGTCCCCTGTCCTTCTCCTGGCACCGGGAGGGCTCGGGGACACCACTGGGCACCAGCCCCAGCCTGGAGCTGCGCCACGTTGGGGACAATGACAGCGGCCAGTACCGGTGCCGGGTCAGCGACGGGGACAGTGTGGCCAAGAGTGATCCCCTGAATGTCACCGTACTGGGTGAGCAGGACCCTCGGGCTGGGGGTGACCCCACCCATGGCACCCCCATCCCACCTCGCCATGTGCCAGCCCTGTCTGTGTCCCCGCAGTGCCCGTGGCCAATTCCACCATCACCCCCGGTGCCCTGTCACACCAGGTACATGCAGGTGACAATGTAACCCTGTGCTGCTCACTGCAGGTGGGCTCAGCCCCTGTCACCTTCACCTGGCTGCACAACGGGCAGGAGGTGGCCTGGGGTCCCCTCCTGGAGCTCAGGGACATCAACGTGGGACATTCGGGCACCTACCAGTGTGTGGCCACCAACCAGCTGGGACAGGACGGGCACCATGTGTTCCGGGCACTCAGCCCTGAGCTGGCACTGGAGGTGACACCTGGCTCACCCTGGGTCACAGGTGGGGTCACATGGGGTCACCGGGGTGTTCAGGACTCCTGCAGTTCAGGATGACCCCAATGTGTCCCCTCTGTCCCCAGCAGTGGCTGTGAATGTTGGCAGGACCCTCCTGTTCCTGCTCCTGCTCCTGGCTGTCATCAGGGGCTGTCACTGGTGGCACCGCCAGGGTGAGTGACATCGGGGGGGCATGGGGGTCCTGGAGTGAGGGGGAGACCCCAGAGTGGGGGCAGAGTTCAGCAGCACCCAGGGTCCCTGAGCTGAGCTGGGGGACACTGAGCCTGCAGTGACCTCATCTGGGGGTCCTGGGGGATTTGGGGGGAATTTGGAGGGTCTTGGTTGGGCTCCAGGGCCATCCCTGGGTGGACTTTGAAGAACATTGGTGTGGCACTGGGAGGTCCTGCAGAGTTTGGAGGAGCTCCTGGAGGGCTGTGAAGGGATGTTGGATGATCTTTTTGGGTCCTGGGGGAGTTAGGGGGTGCCTCTCCTTCCAGGTTTGCTGTTCTGCGAACTCAGAGGGTTTGGGACACCAGGAGGAATATGGGGCCCTGTGGTGTTGCAGAAGTTCTGGGGGCTTCAGGGGTTCTTAGAGTGTCCTGGGGGAATCAGGGGTCCATTGGGGATCGGGGCTGCAGTGGAGATTTGTGAGTCCCATGTGTGGTTGGAGTTGCCGAGGTCCAGGAAGGTTCAGGGGTCCCGGTGTCCCCTTGGTCACCCCCTCCCCTTTTCCTTGCAGCCACCAAAAAACCCCAGGACAGGTGAGTGGGGGGCTCATGCTTGGACTCCCCTTTCCCTTTCCCCAGACTACTGAGCCCCCCCCCCTTATCCCCCAGGCCTCCCCCGGAGGAGGAGGCCATGCTGGACCCCCACATCATGAGCACCCGTTGGGCAGTGGGAGAATTTGGGGGGGAACAAGGACACGTCACTCACGAGTGTCACCCTCGCCCAGTGCCACCGGTGCCACTCTCAGGGTCCCCACAAGTCTCCCCCAGCCCTGCACCACCTCGGGATCCAAAGGTGACCAATGCAGAGCTGTCGGGACCCCAGGAGGGACAGTGGGACTCCCGTGACAATGAGAACATGCTGTGACACTGGGGGGTCTGGGGGTCCCTTCCCCAGTGTACCCCCCGTCTGCCCCCCACCCCCCCTCGGATCCCGTGTTCCCGTGCCCGGGGGGTGGCAACGAGTGGGGGATCCCATGGGGGCCTGCCCAGAGCTCCCCGTTCCAGTGCTCCCAGTATACCCAGGAGCTCCCCTTTACCCTCCCCCCCACCCCAGTGCCAGAGAGCACTGGGGCCGTGTCCCTCTTATTGAACCCAAAACGCAGGTTTTGTTGAAACCGGGTTTTTTTTTTTAGTTCAGTTCTTCCTGGTCAGCTCGGGAACGAACAAGGAGGGTCCTGGTAAGGTTTTTGAGCAGATTGTTGTGGGATTCGCAGGATTTTTGGGGCTCCCTCAGTCCCATGGGAGTCACTTCACAGCACCGCTGCAAACAGCGCCCCCTGTCGGTACCCAGGGAAACCGCACCCCCTGTTTCCATGGCAATACACACCCCTTTTTCATAGCAACAGTATCCCATCTCCATGGCAACCGTACCCCGTTCTCATGTCAGCGGTCCCCTGTCGCCATGCCCTCAGCCCCCTAATCCCATGGCAACAACACCCTTCTGTTGCCACAGCAACCATCCCCTCCCATTCCCATGCCTACACCCCCCATTCCCACGGTAACAGACCTCCAGGCCCATGGCACCTGTAGCCCCCATTCCCATGCCCACCTCTAACCGTTCCCATGATAACAGCCCCTCGGTTTCCATGGCCATACCCACACCTTCCCATGACAACAGCCCCGTTCCCATGGTAACACCCCCGTTTCCACGCCCAAAGCGCATGCGCCGCACTCTCCCCGCCTCTGCGTCTCTCTGACTACATTTCCCATCACCCCCCACGGCCCGCGGCGCGCTAATGGCGCTCGACAACTCCGCGGACTCTATTTCCCAGCACTCCCCGCAGTACGGATGGAAGGGGTGGGTTCCTACGGCAGCGTCGCAGGCCCGTTCTCGTGACGCGCACCGTGCGCGGATGCCAAGATGGCGGACAAGGAGGGCGAAGCGCGGCCGGGGGTGCGGAACAGGGCTGGGGAAGGACCCCCGGGTGGGCCCTGCATCATCCGCATTGTCAAGTCCAAGTTGGGTTACGGCTTTAACGTCCGCGGGTAAGTGAGCGAAGGAGGGCAGCTGCGCAGTGTCATGAGTAAAAAAAGGCTACCCATTTTTTTTGTAAAACGGTTGCAAAGTGAACAGGTTGGACCGGTTGCTGCCAAGGTGGAGTTCTACCTCTTTTGTTATTGTAATCATCTGTCGTTTTCGTTAACTACTCCTTTTGTATCTGTAAGGCCCTGCCTGTGGCTAAGTCGATAGCCCTTCTCCCCAGACTGTGAGAGGAAGGGACATGGTAGGGCGCATCAGAGGGCACGCAAAATAACTTCAGAACCAGCATGCCATGGGAAGCCACTCCACCAAACTTAACAACAAGACCCCCAAAACAACGAGCCAACACAGAATTAAGAGATCAGAGTGATGTCTGGACGTGAGGAGCAAAGTACCGAGCCTGCAGAGATGCTGAGAATTTTTGTTGCCCCTCGCTCTGAGCGAAGACCTCAGGTGGAGCCAAGATCCCGAAACAGCAAAACCTGGAAGCTGAGAAAAGCACCCCACTGCTCTCGTGAGGTTAGGACCCCCAGCTCTGCTGCCTAGGGGACAAAGTTGCACATTTCTCCTCCTCTGACTCCCCCTGGGAGCGATGAGGGAGGAGGTCCCGAGGACCCATCGAGCCTCCCAACCTTGAGCTGATCACTTTTCACAAAGGCATTAAAAGGAGAAAAAGTCTCCTGCCCTGTTTATTTCACGCAGCATCAATGGCGAGCTGTACGTGCCGCTGCAGCGCGTCGGCGCCGTGCTGGGCAGAGGGGGCCGCCGACCGCGCCGGGGTGCGCAAGGGGGACCCGGCATCCTGGAGGTGTGAGCACGGGGGGGCCGCCCAGCCACAGCCCCCCGGCAGCCGGGCCCGGGAACGCGCCCCACACACACGGGCAGTCCCGGGGGAGCGGGAATGGGGGTCCTGAGGGGGCTCTGAGGGGCCCGGGCTGAGGGGACACTGAGCCCTTGGTGCGGTGTTGGGGTGCTGAGGGGCTCTGCGGGGCCTTGGAGAAGGGGGTCATGAGGGGGATTGGGACCCCTGGCCATTGGGGGGTTTTGGGGGTCGTGAGTGGGCTGAGGATCATGTAATGAGGAGAGACTGGGACCCCCAGCCCTTGCTGGGTGTTGGGGAGGATGGAACAGGAAAGCCTTATAAATATGATTGCCTGGCAAAAGATTTTGAGAATATGAAACTATAAGCGAGATTGAAATGAAAGCAAGTTTTGAAATCCCTTAGTTACTGTACAACTGGAAAACAATGATGTGGCCAGCCAAAGGTAATCCCCTCTTGATGAAACAATACCCTCTGCAAGCAGGCAGGTCCAAGGGTCAGAGCAGACCCTGCAGCTTGGCAGATAGGGCCCAAAGAGTAAGATTTAGAGTTTAAAATGTAACACAGTATGGTAATGTAGTGATTCTTGTAGGTTGTATGGAAATGTTATAGGATATGCATGCTGTAGTAGATTGGTTGATGAGAATCTGAATATTCAACACTGAAGATGATTTATTGTATTGTAACGGGAACTTCGTGCTTCCTCTCTTTTCTTGCTCACTTCTTCGTCTTCTCCTCTGTACTTCTTCACCCCCTCCTTTCTACATGCTCTCCGCTCTTAAAGCTTTGTCTTTAACTCTCTTACACTTTAAGCCTCTCTTCTCTTGGGCCTGCTCCGAGCTGTGGCCGGCAGCTGCAAGCAGGGCCCTGCACCCACGCCCTTTGCAATAAACCACAAGTTCCACGACCTGACTGCAGAGATCTCTTGTCTCCATCTGTCCTGACCGTGCGTGACCCCCGTCACTCCTACAGACGCTCTTACAGCTGGAGATTTGGGGGGAATCCTGAGGAGCCTGAGGGCCCTTTGGTGAGGTTTGGGGGTATTGGGGGCTCTGAGGGTCCCCTGGGGAGGAGGGGGAGCCCCGGACCCTTGGTGGGGATCTGGGAGGTCGTGAGGGGGATGACGATCCCTTGGTGAGGGTGGCATGAGAAGGGGTTGAGACCCCCAGCCCTTAGTGGGAATTTGGGGGGGCTCCTGAGGAGGCGCCAAGGGGGCAGAGGATCCCTTGGTGAGGTTTAGGGTCTCCGAAAGGGGGGTCTTGAGGAGGGTGAGGGTGCCTTGCTGAGGCCATCATGAGCCCTTGAGGGGAATTTGGGGGGTTCTGAGGTGGGGCTGAGCCCAGACTGAGCCCCATAACTCTCGCTGGGGGTTTTGGGGGGGGTCTTACAGGAGCCTCTCAAGGGGGAACGCTTGGATTCCAACATGGGGAGCCTCTTGTGAAAGTTGGGGAGAGTTTCTAGAGATAAATCCCTTGGATTTCAACGTAGAGAAGGGCAGGTGGCATTTTTAGGGATAAACCCCTCGGATTTCAGTGTGAGGACCATCCTGGGGAGGGCAAAGGAGCATTTTTAGGGATAAACCCCTTGGATTCCAACCTGCTGACACTTCCCTCCCATTCCTGGTTCTTGTGTTCTCCAGCTGCTGCTTTTTCACACCCAAAATTGTAACTTTGCCCCAGAAAACATCTTCCCATGGGAATATATTCCTGCTGTGTGGAAACTCATCTTCCTTTCCCCAAAAAAAGTCCCTAAACTTTGTTGCTGAAATCCCGCAAACCCCAGCGTGGGTTTGGTTTTCAGGGATCCCTCCAGATCCTCCCACTGTCGCACTTCACTCTGGGTCAGTTAAGTCCAATTACTGATTAATTCCAGGGATTTCTGAGCTGCAGGAATGTTTTGCTGGCAGTTCTGGAAGTCCAAGGGGTGTGAGGAGCTGTCAGGACCTGCCCATGGCCGGTGAATCCCGCAGAAATCCCAGCTGGGATGTGGCTCTGTCCAGCTGACCCAAATTCCCGATTCTTTGATTTTTCAGTGCAGGAGAAGCGCGGGGAGCAGGAGAAATTCTGGATGTGCCAATTGGGGGAGCAGCGTTCCCAGGCTGAGGGGGGGAGGGTTTTGTGGGCACTGGGATGAAATTTTCCCTCCTTTTTGAGTGTTTAGGGGAACATTAAGAAAGCTGGGTTTGGCATGAGAGAGAGGTTTGGAGCTTGGTGCTGGAATTTTGGGGTTCAGTGGCCGGTCCCAGGTGAGGACTGGAGGATGATGTGTGAAAAAATTAAGCCCTGGGATTAATGAGTGTTAATGAAGGGGGTTTGCTTGTGGTCTCTCAATCCTGGTATCCCTATGAGAGGTGGAAGGATTTGGAATTTCCTCTTGGTTTATCCGTTTATTTCCTGGGAGTGGTGGCTTTAATTAGTCCCTCTGTCCCGTAGGGCTGCCAGGTTGGCTCTTGCCCTATTCCAGTATTTATGTATCCCAATATTCAATATTCCAATATTTATGTATCCTAATATTCAATATTCCACCAGTATTCCTGTATCCCAATATTTCCATAATCCAGTGTTCATGCATTCCGGTATTTCAATTTCCCAACAGCTCTGTTTTCCAATATTTCAATATTCTAGTATTCCAATTTTCCAATAGCCTTGCATCCCAGTATTTCAATATTCCTATTTTTAAGTATTCCTGTGTACCAATATTTCAAGATTCCTATATTTCAATATTTCAGTATTCCTGTGTTCCAATATATCATTATTCCAATATTCCTATATTTCAGGTTTTTTAATAATCCTGCCTTCCAATATTTCAATATTCCCGTATTTTGATATTCCAGTATTTTACTATTTCAATATCCCAGTATTCCAACACTGCTGTATTCCTATTTGCCTATATTCCAATATACCAATATTCCCATAACTCAATGTCCCCATATTCCAATATCCCTATTTTTCAATATTCCAAGATTACCCAGTTCCCACAGCCCAGCATTCCCATCTTTTTCTGCAGAAACCACCCCAAAATTCCTGAGTCCCATCCCTGTTCTGGCAGCATGAAAGCCCCCTCATTTTCCTCAGCTCTGTGAAAATCCCAACTCCTGGAATTCCTGGAGGAGGAAAAATAACCCAGGAGTCCCAAAATAGCTCTGATTTCCCTTCCTTTCACAGGAGCAGCGGGATCGGGGTGGGAAATCCACTCTCCCGGCCATCTCGGTTCCTCCAGAGGGAACTCCCCAGAATCCAGGCCCTGGAGCTCCGGGAGGAGCTGCCTGGGTGGATTTGGGATGTTCAGGGTGTTGATTCCGTGCAGGATTTCCTTCCCACCTTGTGGAATTCCCAGCAGACCGGCCCCGTGGAGGGGAATTTTTGGGGAGGAAGAGCCTGAAGCAAGGAGGTTGTTCTGCTCCTGAGGGATTCCTGCTGGGATTTATGGGGGATATTTGGGATGTGGACACTCACTTGTGGCTCTGGCACTCCACAGCTCATCCCTATCCTGGAAAACCCTGGAGATCACCCATCCAAGTGTGTTTTCCATAAAAAGTCCACTCTTCCCCGTCCTTATCCAACACCAACAAATGCTCCATGTCCTTTTTCCATCCTTCCCTCCCAGATCCAGCATCCAGCTCCTCCTTGTGCCATTCCAGGCTCTGGAATACTCTGGAATCTGCAGGGACAGACAATGGGAGCTAATTGAGCTCTTGAGTAATGCCCGGAATGTCGATCATCACCAATCCACCAGGAAGAGAAGCTCTGGAGCTGTTTGAGGAAGGACAGAATGGAGGAAAAAGGGATTTATCCCTAACTCTGAGTGGGAAAATGGCCGGATTTAGGTAGGGTGGGCAGGACTGGGGCATCCTGGATCCCACCAGACTCATTCCTGCTGCAGGGAAACCTCTGGAACAGGTGCAGCACTGGGAAGGTGTCAGGTTTTGATGGAATAACCTCTGGAATTGGTGTCTTCCCAACATTCATGGGTGAGGCCAAAGGCTTTTCCCTTAGGAGGTTGGACTGTCCCTCTCTCCATGGGCTCAGTTTCCATTTTGTGGGATGGGAGAAGTCAGCTCTGCCTTGGAAAGGTCTGGAATGGTCTCTGCACTGCAGTGGGAGCTGCTGGCTCGGCACATTGTCGGTGTTCTGCTCACCAAAGGCACTGCTGGGAATTCACCCCAGGAACAGGCAGTGGGAATTTCCTTGTCCAGAAGCTCTGAGGGGTCTTTAACCTTGGAAAATTTAGGAAATGGATTGGAAGTGGAAGCTAAGATCCCTTTGATCGCCAGCTGATTCCTCTTCCCATTCTTTCTTTCTCTCTTTCCCCTTTCTCCCCCTTTTCCCTCCCCTTCCCTTCCCTCTGGAATTTCTCGGATCCTTCATGCACCCCATCCATTCTGAGGGGTCTCCATCTCCAGGATGCTCCTTGCCCACCTCCTCACAGTGAATTCCCCTGACAGACCCCAAGTCAGGGAATTTTCCCAAATCCTGGTGGAAAATGACTCAATCCCTGTCAGAACAGGAACCCTGGAATGTTTTCCGTGTCATGAGGCCCTTGCTTATCTGTGTTGGCGTGATGGGAATTCTGCTTCATCCTCACGCTTTGCCAGCAGCTCTGCTCTTCCCAGTGAAAGATTCCCAGATCCCAGGATCTCCCAGCCTTTGCCAGCAGCTCTGTTTTTCCCAATAGAAGAATTCCAGATCCCGACCCCGCTGGTGAATGAGATGTTTTCCACACTACCTCCATTATATCCGGGGAATATACAGGAATTCCCCCACAGAATTCTCACCTTTGCAGCAGCTCTAAAGCTGCCAGAATCAAAGCCAAGGGGTCGGGGGGGACCCTCAGGTGCTGGCTGCCACCTGGGGCTGGGCAGAGCAGGGCTGGGCAATGGCCATCCCTGTGCAGTGGGGCTGGGCCATGGCTGGGCCCCACCCTTGGATGGCCACCACAACATCAGCCACTCCACAATACACATCACTGTCCCAACAACATCACAATATTTAACCAACCAAATAATCAATAGTGTAATATCAATTCGTATAATGTCCAGAAAAAGTCAACTTCTATTAACTTGTTTCTCACAATACATACCACTAAAGAACTGTTATTCCTGTTCCCACATCTTTGCCTAAAAGCCCCATAATTTCAAAGTTACAGTAGTTCAGAGAGAAGGGGGTCATATTGCCCATTCCAAGGAAGGTTACCACCTTGTTCACCTTCCTTGACAAAGCTGAACAAAGAAACACAATATCTGCCAGGTTAACCAAAGAGCTGCATTTTTGTCCCAGGAGCAGGGAACCAGGTTCTGTGCCACCTTGGAACTGGGATCGGCACCAGTGAGCCACCTTAGTGGGAGCACTGGGAGGGGGACTGCAGAGCCACTAAGCACATGGGGATTAAGAGGAACAAATCTGGTTTGGATTTATGTCTCAACATGTGCTGCTACACATGAGGTGAAAAATGACTCTGTGGGTTGTACATGTGCTTGGAACGCTCTCCCTGGTGAGGCTTCATGCAACAGAGAATCAGGGGAGTGAAAGCTTCAGTCCCACCACTGCCTGGTGGGACAGATGCCCGGGAAAAGTGTCTGGGAAAAAGCACCAGGGAAATCGGGCTATGAGAGGAGCCTTTGCAAATAAAAGCAGCAAACTGTGACACAACAGGAGTGTTTTGCTTTGGGTTTCCTGGAGGGATCAGGGGCTCGCTCAGATGGTTGGCTTGGCCCTCCTCCCCTATGGGATTTGCATTCTCTGAACCTGGGAGAAGCAATGAGAGAAGCAAAGAATGATCCAAACAATTCTCATCTCATTTACTGCTCCTGTGTTTTTCACAAGTGGATTGCATTGTGGACGATTCTTTACCTGAAGGGAATTGGTAATTGGATTCTGGTGTGAGTGTTTTGATTCACTGACCAGTTGAATCCAGGTGTGTGTGTGTTGGGATTGTCAGCTGAAAGTCATGAGATTGTGTGCAGTGGAGTGCAGTTGAGTGCTTGGCAGATTCAGTTTATATGTAATGTAATATAATACAGAATAATACAGTATAATAAAATAATTAATTAGCCTTCTGATAAGATGGAGTGAGATGAATCATTCCTCCTGGACATCAGGAAAAATATCACTGGTACTTGACCCCCCTCACCTTTTCCTCCCGGTGGTCCTTCTTCCCTGTCTGCACCTGTTCTTCCCTGCTTCACTGCTTCCCCAAGGCAGCTCATTCCTGCTCGTTCTGGACGTTCCTTCATTGCTTTCCCCAATGGAGAGGATGCTGCCTGCACCCACCCGCCGCCTCTGCCGCGTTTCCCATGCTGCCCACAGCACCGAGCCTGCTGCACCTGCCCACCGCAGCCCCAGCCCGCGGCAGCCAGCCCAGAGCCACCAGTGCCGCAGCACCAGCCCGCAGCCAGCCCGCAGCAGCCAGCCTGCAGCCATCGCTCGCCCATGCCAGAGACACGCAGGTGCCGTCCTTGGAAATCACGCCCAGCCACTCACAAAAGCCATGTGGGCTCACCCTGGCTTGCAGCACACACACTCCATCTGCCCAGCTGATGCCCACAGAGTGCCCGGGCTCCTTGCAATAACGCTGTCCCTGTCTTCTGTTTCTCTCTCTATCCTTTTCCCTTTCTACTCCCTTCTGTCCCCCTTCGGTAAGAACACTTACCCTCCTTTATCAAGAAACAGTTCTCAGATATAATATTGCCATGTTTGTCCTTCATTTTCATCAGAAAAACCTTTCAGCAAGAATTTTCCCTGACTCCCCCTTTTACAGCGGGATGGGAGAGGGGTAGTGGGAGGGGGAATGTGGAAGCTCTGGGTGTACTGCAAGCACTGTGGGGAGAGAATGGGGCAGTCCCTGAGGGTACTTGGGCACTTGGATGGGGCTGGGGAGCCCCTGCAGGTACGAGCAAAGAGATGGGGGAGCCCTTGGGGGTACAGGGAGAGGAAATGGGGAGCACAGGGTGCCCTGTGTAGCCTCCCCCTGACTCATGACCACCTCCCTTGGAAGGATGGGCAACCACAGGAGCCATGGAGGGAGCACCCCCAGTGTCACCCAGTGCCTCCCGCTTCCCAGAGCATCACAACTTTTGGTGTAGATTGTCATAGATGTCACTGGGTTCCCACGGTTCCCTTTGCAGCTCCATGTACATCGCCTGAGGATCCTCCACTGGGGGTGCCAGGGGGTCTCGGGGGGCCCTGTGGGAATAAGGGGGTGTGTGGAAGGGAATGGGAGGTGCTGGGGGTTTGGGTAAAAGGTGTATCATGTCTGGAGCCTGCACTCACCTTTCCTGGTGCTTCCTGGCATCTGCAAAGAAAACTGGACAGGTGACTTTGGAGACCCAGGGTCCCCCATCCACCCTTGGAAATGCTGAACCACCACCAGCCACACAATTCTCCCCAGGCCCCCCCAGTATCCCTGACCCACCCCACTTGCACCAACACCCTGAGCCCCCAGATCCTCGAGCCTGGCAGGAGGGGGACCCCTGATAGAGCCCCCAACATCCCTGCAGGACCCTCCAACAGCTCCCCAGGGCTCTGAGCCATGGTCACTGGGGCTCAGCCCCTCCCAAGTCAGGGGCTGTCGGTTCTGCCCTGGGGCCCCCCTTCTCTGGGAGCCTTCCCACCTCTCTCCATGTCCCCTGTCCCCCAATTGTCACCCACCCACATGGTGCCAAAGGTCCCAGGCCACAATGACAGCCATGAGCAGGAGCAGGAACAAAATGGCCCCGCCGATCCCTGTGGCCACTGCAAGAAACAGAGGGGGACATCAGGGTCACCCATCACCCCAGGGTTTCTGCACTCCCTGGTGACCCCATGTGACCCCACCTGTGACCCAGGGTGAGCCAGGTGTCACCTCCAGGGACTGCTCAGGGCTGTGTGCCCGGAACACGCGGTGCCCGTCCTGTCCCAGCTGGTTGGTGGCCACGCACTGGTAGGTGCCCAAATGTCCCACATCGATGTCCCTGAGCTCCAGGAGGGGACCCCAGGCCACCTCCTGCCCATTGTGCAGCCACGTGACAACAGCCTGCCTCTCAGTGGGGAACAGGGATCCTGGGGCAGAGGCCATCTGCATGCACAGGAGAAGGAGACAGCCTTTGCTCCCTGAAACGTGTCAGCTCAGGGTGGAGGAAGCAAATCCTGTTTCATGGAGGCACAAGCAGCTCCACTGATGGGAGAAGGAGACTGTCCTGGAGGGGATACTGAGCCCTGAGCATCCCAGCCCTGGCTCTGAGCACGAGATCCCTGACCATGTGAGCTCTCAGCAGTGCAGGGAACAGAACATGCTCTTGGATGCTTGCAGGCAGCTCTCTCACCATGCAGGCAGTGGCTCCTGCCTTGCCTGGCCAGTGCACATTGAGCTGTCCTGGCATGGGGCTCTTTTCATGCCTCAGGCTTGAGCTTTTGTATTTTTCAGGTTCTGTGCTGCTTTAGTGTGTGGGTCTGAGCTTCACATCAGGGGATGGTGAGCTCTGTGCACAGAACAGGGAGACAAAACAATTCCTGCTATAGCTGGGCACCAAGGACAAATGATCCAAATGTGTAGGAGCAGTGGTGGGTGGGAGGGTCGGGATGGATGAAGAGCAGAGATCTCTGAAGCCAGGTCATGGAATTTGTGGTTTATTGCAAAGGGCCTGGGTGCAGGGCCCTGCTGGGAGCTGCCAGCCACAGCTCAGAGCAGGCCCGAAAGAAGAGAGGGGTAGAGAGGATGAGAGGGTAAGAGAGTAAAAGGGTAAAGAGAGTAAAAGGGTAAAGAGAGTAAAAGGGGTAAGAGAGTGAAGTTCCCGTTACAATACCATAAATCTTTTTCTGTGCTGAATATTCCAGTTCTCACTAACCGACCTAATACAAGATACAAATCCAACAGCATTTACATACAGCCTATAAGAATCATTACATTACCACACTGTGTTACATTTTAAACCCTAAAAACTCCTCTTTGGGCCCCTTCTGCCAAGCTGTGGGGTCTGCTCGGACCCTTGGAGCTGTCTGCAAGCAGAGGGTGTTTTTCCATCAAAAGGGGATCACCTTCAGCCAGCCACACCATTGTTCTCCAGTTGTTCACTAATTAAGGTATCTCAGAGCTTGCTTTCATTTCAATCTCGCTTATAGTTTCTATATTCTCAAAGTCTTTTGCCAGGCAATCATATTGACAAGGCTTTCCTGTTTCGTCTTCCCCAACACAAATCTCAGGCCCAGGAGCACAAACAACATGGGCTGGAGACAGAAAAACAAGAAGAATGGGACTTGGGCTAAAGCTGGAATTGGACAATTAACCCTAATGTACAAATGGAGCAGAACTTGCAAAAGTGACAGACCCCGTGACCTGTTGTCCATTTTGTGACCATTTTGCTTCATCTTGGGTGCAGCCCTGGCTGGGCTCTTGTGCTGCCCAAGGTGGATCCATTGAGGCCTTTTAATAAATCCCTACTTTATTCTTTAGCTCTGTCCAGCCTCTGTTCCAGCCCAGCCTTCCCAAGGCATCACTTTGCATGCCTGCCTGGCTGCTGGGGCCTTGTGTTGGCCAGGGGGACACTTCCCATGGCTGCAGGGATTGCCATGGAACCTAAAAATCTCTGCACAGACAATCCAGGTGCACCCAGCAGTCACCTGAGCTCTGTGTGGTCACATCTGGGTTGTCACAGTGCTCCGGGTGCTGGAAGATGAAGGGAAGTGGCCAGGAATGCCACAGAGATGGCCCAGGAATGTCACACAGAGATGGCCCAGGAATGCCACAGAGATGGCCCAAAATGTCATAGAGAGATGGCCCAGGAATGTCACACCAGCACCAGCCCTGCCTGGTATTGCTCTCCTGGAGTTTCCTTGACTTTGCTGAAGAAAACACCATGGTCTAACAGCATCTTATCCATTTAATTCCCTGTCTGCATGCCCTGGTATGCTTTACCAATGTCTGGGTTGTTCCTCCCAGCACTGCAGTGCTGGGGTGGCACTCTGAGCCTGCCACACAGGCTGGCCCTGCCCTGCCTGAATCCCTCACAGTTTCCCAGCTTCTCCTTCCATCCTCTCCTTTAGGGAGATGTTTTCCTGTCTTTTTCATTGCCATTTTACAGCCAGGCTCTTGTTCACTGCTGATCTCTGGAGGGGGCTGGCTGGGAACGTCTCCATGGGGGTGCCAGGAGCTCCTGTGGCCACTGAGGATGGGCTGGGGGCTTGTCACCCTCAGCCACCCTCACCCCTCCAGGAGGGTGGGGGCTGCTGGCTCTGCAGGCAGCTGAGGCATCACTCGATGCACAAGGACAAGCCCTTGTGTTTTCCTCTCTCATTTCCATCTTTGTCTCGTGTAATTTTCTTAGCAAGTCTCTATGGAAGCAGGTGCTTTTTGTAACAAAGCCTCTGTTTTTCACTTTGCTTTGTTGCTGTCAACAAAGGAGGGGGCAGAGACCTATGAAGGGCAGATGAGGTTTGGGTAGGGAGAGGAGAGATGATTCACCTGCCTCAGCCCTTGGCACAGATGGGAGCAGTCTCAGCATCCCTTCATCCTGTCCTCGCTGATGGGAGTGGGGGCTGAAATCATCCAGACCTTTCCTGGCTCCCTCAATTTTGGTGGGGTCTCACTGATCTTTGAAGACCTTTCCAACCCCAGCCATCCCAGGGTTCTTGTCCCAGCTGTGGAACAGGGGTAAATCATTCCTGTCGAGAGCTGACAACACACATCTGACATGTCCCCATTCCCAGAGCCTCACCTGGCTCTCCTGAAGGTCGCCCAGTGCCAGCTGTGTCTCAGTGCCCTGCCAGGACCTGCTGTGACACTGCATGTGACAAGTGACATTGTGTGCAGGGAGCTGAGCTGTGGGGGTGGCACAGAGGGGACAGAAAGCACCTGATGCCTTCAGAAGGCTGACCTGGAACAGAGGCTGGGCAGAGCTAAAGAATAAAACAGGGATTTATTAAGAGATCTCCACCTTGGGCAGCATCAAAAGATGGTTGATAAGAGCTCTGGAGAATGAGGAGCAGGAGGATCAAGAGGAAATGTCCAGGAGTCCACAAGCAGCATCTTGGCAGGGCTGGAGGAGCACCAGCTCAGGGTGAGGTGGCTGCAATTTTCATGCATGAATTCAGTGCAAAAAAGGAAGCAAGACAGGGATCTTCCAGCCATCCTTCCTGGCAGGGAGAATTCTGGGGAGCCCAGCAGAAAACAGGCACTGCCTTTCAGACTGAGATTCTCCACACAGCCAAGGAGGAGTGGAGTCCAGGAAAGGAAGAGTTTGCATCAGTGACCAAGAGGGACCCCATGAGAATTGCACTTTGCTGCTCCTCAGAGCAGAGATCTTGGAGGTTTCTGAGCAGCACAGCTGTGCCCAGACACCACTTCCCCACGGAGTGAAGCACAGGCAGGCACAGGGAATGAAATCCATCTGAGCAGGATTGAGGCCTTGGGAAGGCTGAGCTGGAACAGAGACTGGACAGAGCTAAAGAATAAAGTAGGGATTTATTAAAAGGCCTCAATGGATCCACCTTGGGCAGCACAAGAGCCCAGCCAGGGCTGCACCCAAGATGAAGCAAAATGGTCACAAAATGGACAACAGGTCATGGGGTCTCTCACTTTTATAAGTTCTGCTCCATTTGCACATTGGAGTTAATTGTCCAATTCCAGCTCCAGCCCATGCAGTCCCACCCTGCTTGTTTTTCTCTCTTCACCCCACATTGTTTGTGCTCTCGGGGCTGAGATTTGGATCATTTGTCCTTGGTCTCCAGCTAGAGCAGGAATTGTTTTGTCTCCCTGCTCTGTGCACAGAGCTCACCATCCTCTAATAAGAAGCCCAGAGCCACACACTGAAGCAGCACAGAATCTGAAAAATGCAAAAGCTCAAACCTGAGGCATCAGAGCAGGGTGAGCCAGAAGGATTTAGGAGCCCCCGCCTGCCGTGGGACACTGCAGCTCTGTCAGCGCTTCCTGCCTGCAGCTCGTGACCTCCTCACTTGTTTGTTTATTTTGGGGAGGGAGGGGGATGCTTCAAAAGCTAGAGAGGAATATTTTAAAGGAGGAATTCAGTGCCAGATTGGCACCCTCTGCATCAGAGTGTGCTGGGAGCTGCAGGAGGGAGCTGCGTGTGTCAGCTCCTTCTGCTCAGAGTCACCCGTGGTATTCAGCCACCCTGGGCCTTTCCAGGGGCTGGGGGGCTGCCGAACCCAGAGAAACCTGGAGCACACTCACACCCAGGTCCTGGGGTGTGTTTTGGGGTGTTCTAAGCTTTTTCTGCTTTGCACCAAGTCAGAGTGAGCCCGGCCCTGAGGCAGAGGTAATTGGCACAAAGAAGAATCCATGGTGGCACCTGGCTCTCAGGGGTCAGAATGAACATCTTCCACCCTGACTGGGAACTGGTGTCTTCTTCCCACTGAGAGCTGGTCCTTTCAGCTTGGGAAAGACCTCTGAGGTCGCTGAGACCCACTGCTAACCCAGCACTGCCAAACCCACCATGAGACAGGCCCAGGGCTCCCCAGCCCACTGAGGATGCAAGGATGTGCTTTGAGAGGTCCCTCTCCCACCCCTGCTTTCCTACAATGGTTCTTTGTGCTCATCCCAAGCCAGCCACACGTGGCCACCCTGCGGCTGAGGCTTTCTCCAGGGGAAACCTTCCTCACCCGTTCACAGACCTGCTCTGCCCTAGGGGGATGCTCAGCAATGATGCTTGAGGATTGTCAGGGTGCTCCAAGGGCACTGAGCTGGAAAACATCCCATTCCCACTGCTCTTTCTGGGAGAGTTTGCTTTAAGAGCAGGGATCCAGACTATAATGTTAATTTTGCTGCTTTCCAAGAGGAGTCAATATTACAGAGTTGTTGTGATTCTGCTGGAATTACAATATGTGATTACTGGGGTTGAGCCGCTGGTTAATTACCTGCTCATTTGCTGTAATGCTTCTGAATAGCTTGTGAAAGTGTTGCAAATGCATTGCTTCTGCTTTTAATGCCTTATTCACAGATAGTAGAAGATAAACAATGTTCTGTGTCACATTAGGGTGCTGCAACTCTTCCCTGGAGGCCCTCCTCAGCCTGGGGAAGGCAGAAACTCACAGGTGAGATGAGACAAGAACCTTCATGTCCCTGTGACTGTGATCACATCCCCTCGGATGGGGACCCTGACCAACCCCAGGGCCACACCAGCAAGGTGGGATGGCCCAGCCTGCTGGGGCAACTGGCTGGGAGTGTGAAATAAAAGCTGTGTTTTGTGTCAGGTACCTACAGACAATGTTTGTATTTGTGATTGCAATATGTGCAGAGACTAACAATGAGACAGTTGCAAATTCTAATAATAACTGAGGAAAGTAAAACATGGAAGACCTATCTTTTGTTTGCAATTAACCTTAGTTGATTTAGGAGCATTGGAATTAAAGCATTAAGGATGTTGCTTTTTGCTTGTAGTAAATCCTTAAAGAGTTCTGCAATAATAACCTTTTTGAAGTATAATTTTAGAATATTACTTGTATCCTTGAAACTATAGCTTTGAAATATATATAAAGGAAATATGCTTATCTCACGCCTTAATTAAGCAGAGAAAAACAGCTTGAGAAAGGAAGATGAACATCA
The DNA here is from genome assembly GCF_027887145.1 of Ammospiza caudacuta. Taxonomy (NCBI): domain Eukaryota; kingdom Metazoa; phylum Chordata; class Aves; order Passeriformes; family Passerellidae; genus Ammospiza; species Ammospiza caudacuta. The sequence goes on along the minus strand of NC_080628.1, from coordinate 1,777,909 downwards.
CCTGAAGGGTTTATGGTTTCGACCAAAAGGAAGCTGGACATCACTGTTATGTGATTTATAGTCCTTGTAATTAAAAGTTGGACCCACATCTGGGGAGCTGGACTTCACCAGATGGGATTCGTCTTTCTTCTTTCGGAAACCGGACCCCCCACCATCTGGGATACTCCTTTTCTGGGATACATCCTGAGAAAAACTAAATCACAACAGTGTATAGAATTGTGAAAATTAGGAATGGAAATTGCTGATGAGTAAAAAAATTGGAAATAGGAACTGCTGAAAAAGCTGATGAGTACCCCTATAAATACCTGTAAGCCTCAACTATCGGTGTGCAGTGTGAGGGAAAACTTCCCCCACTGTTCCCAGCGCTGTATTGCTCATACTTTACCATATTAATTAATAAATTGATAGCTGCTTGAATATTGGCCTAGTCAAGCTTCTTATTCATAACAGGAGGAGTTCCTGCAGCAGTGCCAACCTTCCTGAGCCTCGTTGAGCCTGCTTGTCGTGGCCTGTTGGTGTCAGGGAAGGGGTTTTGTGCCCCAGGAGAGGGGTCAGCCTGCCCCCAGCCCCTTCCTGCTCCTGCCAATGCAGAGCCTGGTTCTGTGCCCACCTGAGAGGCAATGTTTGCTCATACCAGGGCCTGTTTGCCCACACAGCTCATTTGGACATCTGGCTTGGCAGATTGGTGCACATGGAAAAATGGGCAAGGAAACACTGAGGCCTGGATGGCAAATTGGGACTGGTTTTCTCCTTTTTTTTTGGTTTTGGGGCTTTTTTGTGAAGGTGCTGCTTGCAGTGTCCTGGTTACGGCTGCATGGAAATTTTCCTTTCTGAAAATCTTTGCCTTCCTGATATTGCACTCCAACCATCTAAATTTTATCTCTGTTTGGTGCAGCCATTTATCTCTATTTTTGGTGCAGCCCATCTGAAATATTTGCCAGCTTTTTAACCACAATTCTTTCTCATGATCCTGTCCTGGACTTTGCCACTCAGGACACATCCCTCCTGCAAAGGCCTTTGGTTCCTTCCCCAAACCACTCCAAAGAAAGGGGTCTATCAGCACCAGCACAAATTTGGGTCCTAGACCAAGCCTGGCATCTTCATGGGACAGAGATTTAAACAAGCTGCTCTGCCCAGGGCTGCCAAGAGGTTGTTTTTAATCTTGGTTGTGTGTCTGGATTCAAGGCAACAAGGAACCAGAGCATCTCCTCCAGCTCATTGAGTGCCACAAGGAAGATCTGGCAGGGCCAGCACTGCTTTAAAGGTGTTTCTGGACATGGCTTACTCCATCCTACTCCATGAAGGTTGAGGGAATTGGGATTGCTCAGCCTGGAATGGAGAAGGACTTGGGGTGACCCAACTGCAGCCTTGAAGTACCGGAGGAGAACTTACAGGAGAGGTGGGGCAGCACTTAGTGACAGGACAAGGGAGAATGGGTTCAAATTGAAAGAGAGGATGTTTAGATTGGATTTTAGGAAAAAAATCCATTATTGTGAGGGTGGTGAGGCATTGGCACCAGAGAAGCTGTGGGTGCCCCATCCCTGGATGCTCAAGGCCAAGCTGGATGGAGCTTGGAGCAACCCAGCCCCATGGCGGGGGGCTGGAATGAGATGATCTTCAAGGTCCCCTTCCAACCTAAAAACTTGCATTTCCCACTCTTATAAGCAGAGATCTGATGATGCCCGGAGCTGTGGGTGGCAGTGCCTGTGACAACACACAGATAGTGAGGTGCAGCTCACCATCCAATCTCCCTGCTCAGCAAAGACAGGCTCGAAGGATTATCCCAGCCTGGGCGACTGCTTTTTAACCACAATGGCCATGAAAATCTCCATTCTTTATCTCCAAGCTGCTTAGTTATACAGTGGGTGGAGAAGGAAGCCACATTTCCTGCTCAAAGAGTGTGTGGGAATACCTTTTCAAATGTTAATTCCTCATGTTTTTCAAAAAGCTACCCGAAGGCACCAGTCAGAGCAAAGGCTAGGGAAGCCTGTGCATATTCAAACCAAGCAGGTTTTTAAAAGTCTAGGGAGATATTTGGGGTGAGGAGGGAGTGGGGAGAATAAGAAGAAGCTCCAGGAAAAATCCTACCACTATTTCCCCCACTTCAAAGTTAAAATGAGATGTGTGCCTTTGCCTCTCCTCTGATATGCCTCCCTCCAGGGAAATGGGTGATGGATGCAAAAGGCCAGGGGGAGCAGGACCAGCCAGGGATTCCCCTCCAGCAGTGCTAATGAAGGTCCAAATCCCAAATCATTCCTGCCCCAACCCAGTGGCAACCAGGAAAAGCCGATGTGAGTGCCACGGGGATCCAGCAAGCCACACATCCTCACTTCCGCTTTGCGTCCAAAGCAAAATATCTGTTCCCTCGATATTAAATCACCCTACTGTAAAATTCATCACTTCCATGGCTTTTTGGTTGATAAGAATCCTCTCTGCAAGAGCCACCTGTGACTATGGGCTGCTGTTAGCACACAGCCCTGGGTTTTCTGTGGTAGCTTTTGCTTTAAAAACAAAACAACCAAAAAAAAAAAAAAATCCATGCATGATTTTAATGCAGATTTGAAAAAAAAGAGGGAAAAAAAATTCTCTTGGGTCGGTACCCACCACAAGTTTTAAAGTGCAGTATCTCCGTTCGTTGTTAAGTGAGAGATGTGTGCCGACTGCCAAATTTCAGCTTGAAAGCAGCCAGAAGCTATCTGGGAAAAAAAAAACCCAAATGTTTTGCAAATACCTTTTGTAATTGTAAAAATAACATAATAATTAAAAGGAAAAAAACCCCAAAGCAGCAAGAATTCACCAGTTTTTAAACCTTGAAAAATGTGGGATTCTTACATGACTCACAGCCCAGAAGTGACGTTCTAAGCTTGGAAAAAACCCACTGAAAACAGGGATTTATAGTTATTCTCATAGCCAAGCAGTTTTGTAACCAATGTCTCTTTATCCCAAGTGCTCCAGAAAGAACAAAAAATGCCTCAAGCCTGGCAGTAAATGTGGGGAAGGGATACACATCCTTGAGTCCAAATTCCCTCATTTCTAAGGGTTTGGTTGACTCTCATTTTGGCCAGCCCTTGAACATCATCTTTTCTTTGGTTGGGAATCTGTCACCATTGGCTGTGGAGGAACAGCTGATGGTCTTTGCTTTTCCTTTGTCCTGGGAAGGGATGGGGATGTTCCACAGAACCTCACCTTGCTTGCTGCTCCTTCCAGAAGGGATAAAGGAAAGGGGTTTGTGATATAGCAGACATTCTTTTGCCTATTGCAGCACCCTGGGTGCATAGCTGGTGGTGACTTTAGGGGTGGATTTCCATCCTAAGCCTCCTATCAACCCACTTAGTGCACAAAAAAAAAAAAAAAAAAAAAAGAAAAAGAAAAAAAAGATCTTCATGATGTACAAAGACAAGGAAATCACGGGGAAAAGTGCTTCAAAACAGACTTTTTTTTATAGATCAAGAATTTCATGACTTGGTGAAAAGCACAAACAATACTGTGACAGAAATTCATAATATTTGGGGGCTGGTTTGTGTAGCTGCTGCAGCTAATACCTCAAATAAATACTTCCGTGACTAATCCCTTGGAAAGAAAAAGCACAAAGAAAGAAGCTGTCACATGAAACAAGGATGATTTTGATGTTTGTTTTGTATTTCTAAACTCAAATTCTGCCTCTCGAGCTGTGTAACATCCTTCATCTAAAACCCTGTTATTCTCTTGCTGGGTAAATATGTGGTTTTTTTCTGTCCTCATCCCATCCCTCCCTCCTTCCCCAAACCCCAAGGATCCTTTTCCTCCTCTCTAGACTCTAGCAAAAATCTGAATATTTTGCTGTGGATCTAGAAGCACCAAGTCTTAAATTCTAGAAATAATTGTGACTTCATTCTGTGTGATTAAACTATGGAAATTTTCTCCTGGGGATTTTTTTTTTTTTTGCATAAAGGAAAAAAAAAGACCAAAAAAAACCCCAAAAACCAACAAAACCTGTTGGCGTCATCAGAACCTAAAAATAACAGGAATATGACTGCTGGTGCCAGAGTGATACCAAACAAAATGTATTATTGAATTAGATTCTTTCCAATTGGTGTTCTTAGGAATGTATTTCCCTTTGCCCCTCAGAGTTCATTTGGAGCCAAGGTATTCTGCCTGCCAGTGCCATTCCAGTACTCAAATTAACAAGAAGTGATGTCTCTTACAGTAAAAAACCCAGGAACTATTAAAATACTGATGAAGGCGAAGAAGCTGAGGAGTTTGTGGTGTCTGGTTACTTGCTGGCAGCCAGGGAGAGCTGTGAAAAGAGGGGAGAGAGCTGGACACCATCACCCTGATGCCATGGCCAGGGTGCTCATCCTGCTCCCAGAGCACAGAGCTGATATCCCAGGACTCCAGGGATTGATAGAGAGCCTGGAATTCCCTCTTTCCCATCCCTCTTTCCTGCCTGCTTTTCTCCCAGTTCCTGTTTTCTCTCTGCACTGCAGTTCTACAGCCTGTGCTTTGCTGTCCATTCATTTAAAGGGTTTCATTTATTCTATATATTCCCCCCATATTTCATTCTAATTAAGCACCTCTCACTCTTGTGTTGTAGCTGCACATCTTGGTGGCCACAGGGCTGTGTTGAAAAGGGACTGAGCTTTTAGAGCTTCATCCACCCCTGTCCTCTGCTCCAGTGTTAATGTCACATATTTTCTGAAAAATCCTTTCATCAGGATTTTTTCTTGAGATTTTTTTCTCCTGAGAAGCTGAGAGGCCTCAGAAACGAAAGGTAAACAATAATTATCTGATTGCTTGGAATGTGGTCTGGAGATGGTTTACCAACAGATCCATCTTGGATTGCCTCCATGTGAATTGTTTTTAATTAATGACCAATCACCATCAGCTGTGTTGGACTCTCTGAGTCTGTCACAAGATTTTATTATCATTCCTTTCCAGATTTATGATGTCTCCTTTCTCTTTCTTTAGTATAGCTTTAATATAGCATTTCTTTTAATATAATAGATATCATAAAATAATAAATCAGCCTGCTGAAACGTGGAGTCAGGATTCCCATCTCTTCCCTCATCCTGGGGACCCTCAAACACCACCACCACAGTGTTATTTTAAGGGCCTCCTGGAGTCATCTGTCACTATTCCCCAGAGTGTTCCTTGCTGGCTGGCACTGCTGGCCCAGCATTCCCGTTCTCCTGGCGGCAGGAATGAGCTGGGTGCTGACACAGCAGCATGGCCCTCCTGACAGCTCAGAGCACTCCATTCATCTGCACTCCCACCCTGAACCCATCTGAGTGTGTCTTCTCCAGCTGTGAGGCTTCCCTGGACGTTCCTTTAATGCTGCTGGCACCCTGCACTGGCTCCTGCTTCTCTCATGACCCTGGGCAGAGCTGGAGCATCTCCTCAGTCATGAGTGAGCACAGCCCTGCAGAGATGCTGGTGCTCAGCTGTGGCTTCACATTCTCTAAAAAAAATCCCTTCACCCAGGACTTTTCTCCTGGGAAGCTGAGAAGCCTCAGAGAAAAAGGAAAACAATAATTATCTCATTTGCTTCTCCTGTGTTTTGCTCATGTGGAATGTGGTTGGAGATTGTTTACCCACAGATGATTGTTTCAGTGGATTCCGGTGTGAGCTGTTTTGAGATTGTTTTGGGTTGTTTTGTTTTGGTTTTGAGTTGTTTTGGAGATTGTTTACCCACAGGTGATTGTTTCATTGGATTCTGCTGTGAGTTGTTTTCACTCATTAACCAATCAAGTGCCAAGCTGTGTCTGGAGTCTAGAAAGAGTGAGGAGTTTTCATTATCTTTTTAGTTTTCTGTATTCTTTAGTACAGTTTAGTGTAGCATTCTTTAATATAGTATCATAAAATAATAAATTAGCCCTCTGAGAACATAGAATCAAATTCATCATTCCTTCCTGCCACGAGAATCCCTGCAAATACAATACTCACCAGACCCATTGCAAAGGCTGGGGGAGGCCTGGCTGCAACCCAGGAGCACAAAAAGGCATCCACATTAAGCAGCATCCTCCCTGGAGGTTTTCTACATGGATGGGAGGAGTATGAGATTGTCACCCTGATTTTTTAAGTTTTGCTAAGCTTTCTGATGTTTATATTCTTATTACGAACTTTCTCACACACTTGATGTAAATAACTTATTGTTTTGCATTTTTTATAGAAGAAGAGAAATTTGATGGACTGTTAGTTTGTCCAGTGTCATTGGAGAGGTGGCACTGTCACCCTCCAATGCACTGTCACTTTTGGAAATCTATAAATGTTAGAGTCAGAAATTAAATATTCTCTTTTTTGCGTTAAGAGAGTGGCGCGTCCCCATCATGTTATTTCATACCCTATAGTGACATGAGATTGTGGGAACCTCCCTTGTGGGTTTCCCTGATGGGGAGACCCCTAAAAAGTTCTGTGCCAGCAATGAGAGACAGATGGGATTTTTGGGTTTTTTGGTCTTCAGGTTGTTGTTTATTTTTCTCTTATCAGAAGTTCTGCATACTGTCTACATCTCAGTGTAGAAGAGAAGGCACCAAAAGTCACAAGACACACAGGTTCTAAGTCTTCTAAAGCTATTTTGTCCAATTACAAAAGAAACAGGTATTAGAAAGTATTTTATTTGTATATTTCTACCAATAACTAATTATTTGTCTGTTCACTCAATATCTGCATTGTGGCTCCTTCTAACCAACCACTCTGTGCCACCAGCACTGCAGAAAATGGAGCAGATGAAGAACAAGAAGGAGATCAGACAACACCCAAAATCCTCCATCTTGTCTTCCATCTACCTCCATACTAAAAACCCAAAACTCTGAGTTTTTCACCCTGTGATAAGCTTTACCACTGCCTATTTCACACACTCATAGATTCCAATTCATCCCAAAGTTTTGGAAGCTTTCTCCAGTGTTCTCCTCGGGGTCAGGACTTCTCAGCACAGGCAGAGAAATGTGCCCTGGGTTCCAACATGAGATGACCCTGGCGGTGCTCACACCACTGCTTTGCCCAGAGTGGGTTTTCCCCAATAACCAGCAGGAACATTGGATGTGATGCCTTCATCTCCATGGTCCAGGCAGGCAGTAAACCCCACCCAATGCAGGCTGGAAGGAGCCATGTGTGTTTTCCCCTGCATGCAGCTCCCTCTGCGCTTCCAAACACGTCTCCCCTCTTTCCTTTTTCTGTACACCAACTTTGCACACACAAACGTCAATCAGCAGCTGTTTGGCCAGCATTTCAAAAAAGCAACTAGTGATTTTAGCTGTCTTAATTCTGAAGCTAGGATTTCCACTCTGCATGGCAAAAAGGACTTTTTTCCCCCCCTTCTTAAGAAGCTTTAGATATTTTTACCTGCTTTCTTTTGTAAATGTGGAAACATGGAAACAGTCAGACCTTATCAGGCAGGAGTGTCTTTGAGGTTTCCCCTCTCAGAAAGGAAATGTCAGCAGTGCTTGTCAGAGCCAGGTTACTCAGGGCTTCTCCTGCTTCAATTAAGCAGAAGCAAACCTGTGATGTGTCAGAGCCTGCCCTAGGTAAGCAACACGCTGGATAATTTTGGAGGTCACTTCAATGCAGAGTGGAAAACTTGAGCAGGAAGTTTTCCTTAGAAGAGTTTCTTCAAAAATCTTTTTCTTCTGGCTGAGCCATCCCATGCCCAAAACCTTTGCTGGTGTTTTGGCCCTTCTTGTCTCAAGTTGAAGATGGAATCAAAAAGGATTCAAGCCACAAGTCAGATCAAAGCTTTGAATCCTCCAAATTGTCCTGGAGGAGCCTGAAAATTGCACTGAAGGAATTGATTTTTTGGGGTGCTGATTTCATCTGCTGCAGGGGAAAGGTCACTTTTTAACAATTTGGATTTTTACCAATGGGCCCAGAACAGACCTCTGAGCTTGGAGTGCAGGGCTGCAGCTTTTCCAGTAAGGGGTTAAGGGAAGGAGGGAATCAAATCCAACAGGTGTCCCTTGGATTGAGCTAGGAGCTGCTGGTCATGAAATGCTATTTATTTTGGAAAACACTACAGAAAGGGGTGTTTCGTGGGTTTTTTTTGTTTTGTTTTGTTTTGTTTTTTGTTTTTTTGAGGGTTTTGTTTTTTTTTTTGTTTTTTTTTTTTTTGCGGGGGGATGTTTGTTTTTGGGTTTTTGGAGTTTTTGTTGTTGTTGTTGTTTGGTTTTTGGGATTTTTTGATTGGTTGGTTTTTTTTGTTGTTTTGGGGGATTTTTGTCTCCTTTTTTGGTTACACAAAAGCAAAAAAACCATATCTGTAACCAGAATTCCTGGATTCACTTCATGCAGAGATGGAAGTGCAGCACCAAGTCAGCTGAGGAGAGCTCTGCTGGTGTGCTCCCACCGTGCATGGAAGAGGGGACAAACCTTTGTGCTTCCCAAGAGCAGGACAAAGTCACAGATCCCAGCCCAGAGCACCTCCAAAGGGTTTTGCCCACACCCCAAAGCACAGAGGAGAAGCTGGTGAGTTCCTGCACTTTTTGACTGGAAACAGCAGCAGGACAAAGAGCTGCAGAGAAGAGCTCAGCTCTGCCTGTGGCCCCCTCCCATGGATGGAGGCAGAGTGAGGATTTGCCTGTGAATCCCATTCATCACACCCCAAGCCTTCTCCTGCCTCATCCTCTCTTCTCCCACACCTGGCTCAGTGATTTCCCTGCAGCAAAGCAGTTGTCCCTGATAAGGTGATGGCAGGGGATGACTCACGTCAAACCCCAGCAAAATAAATGTTCGAGAAACGTCGCTGGGAATTCATCCGCTCCTCAGAAATGGAATCTTGCTCATCTTTGCCTCTCAAACATCACCTTTGGGTGGGGTGGAGCTGCTCAGGGGGTGCATTGCCTGCCCTCAAAGTCCCATCCTGCCTGGCTTTGAACATTTCCAGGGATGGGGCATCCACAGCTTCTCCTGGAGGTCTGATCACAGGACACAGAGGATCTGTACAAATCCTGCTCACCACACGTGGTGGGAGAAGGAGAATGCAGTTTGAACTCAGCAGAGGAGTGAGGAGAAACCTGGTCCTGATGGGTGTAAGGTAAATGCTGGAGCAGCTCATGGGAGAGATTGCAGAGGCTGCAGCTGAAGAGGTTCTGTGTGGGGCTGTCAAAGCTCCCTCTCTGAAGTGGATTTAGGTGTGGATGAGCACACCCTGGTGTTAGAGGGGAGCTGTCCCATCTCTGCCCTTCACTTCAGCCCCATTTGTCATGATTTCTGTGGGACTGCTGCAGCAGATCAGGAGGAATAAAAGGGAAAATCTGTCTTCTCTTACATAACTAGAAGTAAATGCATAATGCAGTTTAATTGAAATTACTGACTTCCCCAGATAAGCTGGATGTAACTGGATCATGGTGATAAAGTGATCTGGTTAATATATAAAAAATTACTCTGGGACACCCAGTGCACATAGATAAGGGCACTGAGGATGGAGTAGGGAGACACCAAATCTACCTGGTAGAAGACTCTGTAGATTTGCTGCTGTCTCAGTAAAGATAATTTGAGCAAAAGCAAAATTCACTATTTCACCCTAGAGCAGGAAAAAGAGGGGATGAGGAACTGGATTAATGGCACCTCCTCTGGGGTTTTGTTTTTTTGTTGAATTTCTTGAACATTTCCCTGCTGTTCTGGACCTCAGTTGAAGGTGTAGGTTCAGTCTGGTTTCTGAAGCTGTGGAAAAAAATCAAGCCATTTAACAATATAATTTGAAAACAAATCTACTGAGCTGAGAGCTTTGTCCTTGGGTTCAGCTAGAGACGTTTGAGGGACACTTTGGAGGAAAAAAAGATTATTTAAGAAGCATCTGGAGAGATGGGCTTCAGCTGCCCTCTTCTCTATTTATGCTTATTAGAGATGAAATTGAAGTGCAACATGATTAAATTATGCATATAGAGAAAAGCTTCCACAAACAAGAAAACATAAGCAATGTGAGAAGGAACAGAACTGCAAAGAGAACAAGAGGAGCAAAACCAACAGGATGCCAAACTGCAAAAGACATTTCAACAGCACCTAATTAAAACTGTTCACATTTGTAACAGACAGAAGATAAAGACATTCACTAGGAAACAGAAGAAAAGGGGGGAAGAAAAGCCCACTAAGAGGAGTGATTTAGTCAATCACAGGAGATTCTGGAAAAAACAGCAAGCATTTGAGCAAAGGCCAGTTGCAGAACGTGCAGTGCATTTGGAGTTGGGGGTTCTCTCCCATTGTCTGCCTGCAGAGGTGACTCCAGCTGGAATAGTGAGGGATGTGCAGAGCACAGCCCCTGCCCACAGCACCAGCAGCCTGTGGGGAGCTGCCACCGCTGCCTTCCCGCTCGTCTCCAGGCAGGGATTTGAATAATATCACACAGCAACCAGCCCAGGACTGAGAAATCAACCCAGGTCCCACTCCAATAACTTAATCACGAGATTATCTCCCAGCTTCTTTTGTTAATTAATGAGCCTTTGCCTTTTAGCTTCAGAAAGCACAGACACAGCAGTCAGGGAGAGGCTGCAAATCCAGCGTGGCACCTTTGTTAGCATGATGAACTAATAACACTTCTCCTCCTGTGACACCTTTCAAAGCTTGACATGTTCACCACTGGGTTCATCTGCTTCCCAACGTGTAGGAGAGCAGCACAAGCTCCAAAGTGGAATAATCAGGACAAATGAGTCCTTAGCCATCTTTCAAAGAGGCCAAATCAAACCTTCTCTGGTGGCAAAAACAAGAACGAGCTGCGCTGTTTTCCTCGTCTCTTGTCTAAGCAAAATTATTTTCATAATTGGTGAACATGGGATGAAATAACATTTCAGCAAGGGAAAAGCCTGTCATGTACCGTGTCTGAGAATGAATAGGGGAAGTTATTTTTTCCTTCTTGTCATAGAGGCTTTGCTTTCAGACAGGGTTGGCCAGGAGAAAACAGCTTTCCAGCTAGAGAGAGGCTGATTTATATGTGCACAAGAAATCTCCCTGTTCAGAGATAAAACAGCTAAAGTGCTTTGTTAATGATGAAGTGGCAAGAAGAGCTGGAGGAAGAAGCTCTGGAGCCACAGGAAGCCCCCAGTCTGGATGCTGCCTGAATCCTCTCCTCATCCACGCAGACACCACAAATCACTCGTGCACTCCATGAAGAGCTCGTCAGTCCAAAGGTGCTCGTTAAACAATCCCATTCCTACCATGCTCGTGTGCATGGAGAGGTCCCAAATAATTAGCTCTGTGGCTGGCAGCCAGCAGGAATATCTGAGCCCTTTTTAAGCCCAGAGAAGGAGGGAGCCCACGGGGCTGGAAGTCCTGCTTGGGCCAGCCCAGGTTACCCTGTCACCTTTGTGAGAGCCAGGGCAAGGCAGCAGCGCTATCCCCAGCCCTGACACAGAGAAATGAGCATCACCACAGAGGGACAAGTGGCACAGATGGGTGGCTGTCCTCGTTGTCTCCTCTATAACTCCATTTTTGCAGGGGCAACAGGAGGGGGAAGAGCAGAATCCCCCCTGGACTGCCTCCTTTGCAGGGAAGTGAGTGATGAGCCTGGCAGCTTCTGAACAAATATTTCTGATGCACAGAATTCACTTGTCAGCGTGGAGGAGCCTCGAGAGGAAATTTCCTAAGCAGATCTGTCGGAGATAATGACACTGCGCAAGGAAGCCCTCCTTAGGAGGGATGTCTCCTGAAGATGTGGAGTGTTTGAAAACATGATGCTTCTGTGTGTTGCTGTTGATGAGTTAAAATCCAAGCAGCCGTGGCTGAATTTTTAATCTGGGAGCTCTAACAGGTGAAGCACAAGGAGGCAGTGAGTCAGTTTTTAACCTTCCCTGATCCTGCCTTTGTTTTCTTTCCAAATCAGAAGCCTCTCTTCAGGCCCAAGATATCACACTGTGTTCTGCCTCGTCCAGATTACAAACCAGGGAATTTCTGTGCGTCTGCATGTTTGTGTAATTGCCTAACACCATGAAACTTCATCTCAGCTGAAGCTTCTAAACTCCACTGTTAGATAAAAAGCAATTAACAGCAACCATAACCAGAAACACTTCCAGTGTGAGGGCAGGCAGCAAATGGCAAATTGATACATCAACAAATCTGGTTTTGCCTTGTACTTTGCCGCTTGCAGCCAATGGGTCATTAATTTTTATATGAGTATCACGGATTTATCAGCAATTTGGGAATCTTGAAGTTATTACCTATTGACAGTGGCTCTGATTGTGTTGGCTGCTCTGTGTTGCCTCTGCTCTTTCAGTTTAAGAGTCACTCAAAAGGGTGCAGCAGCCAGAATCTCACCCCAAGGCAATCCTGGGCACCCAAAAGTTATTCAGTATCTCATATTTGTTTCCTCAATACAGGGCTGGGTCTGTAGAGCCCTTTACCTTCTGAAAGCTCATCAGCATTCACCTGTCGTAGGTATGTTCTTCCAGCTCTCCTAAGTAGCTGTATTTTATCCTGTCCAATATAAAACTGGCTCAGGTCAGGAATTTTGTGCTGAGCTAGTCAATCTTTAGGGGTTTTGCTAATTAAATCTAGGACAGATAACCAATAGATTCTTCAGCTGAACAAGGATAACTATTTTAACCTCTCCTGTCCAGGTGCTTTGGGATCATTTTACATGTTCTGATTCATTAGTTTGAGTTTCAGTTCCATGGGGAGGGGGGGGAGTAGGAAAACCTATATTTTACTTGGCAATTGTCCTGTATACAATAAGGTTTGCTTTCCATGTGGTCACAGAGGCACTTGCAGATTAGCTGCGTGCAAAGTGATGTGAGGAACCCAACCTGGATTCATGAAAGTGGTGGTTTTTTATCTGAATAAATGCTGTTCTTAAAAGAAAAAATTAAAAAGCAGATACAGAGGCGTCAAGGATGATATTGCCTGTTACCATTCTCTGCTCTGTAGCTATGCTTTGGCTGTCAGGTATTTTTAATCTCTCTCTCCTGGCTGGTTTGGTGTGAGCATGTGCCTCCAGATAATCCATCAGTAATTACCTGTTTAGTTTTGTTGCACTCTTGTTGCTTTGTGCAGCTGCTCAGGAGTTCATTTGCTCCCACCTTGCAGACAGATTTAAATGTTAAGCTTGTTTTCTTCCCAGATGGGGAAGAGATGCCTCTGTTTCAGGTGAGTGTTCTGTGAGCTCTCCCCAGTGTGAGGAGATGATCCTGAGCCTGTTACAGCGCAGCTCAGCAAGGCTGAGAAATGCAAATCAAACCAGACCCTTTTTCGTCTCTTTTGGGCTTTTCTGAGCTCTTTGTGTGTTTAAAACAATTTGGGTGTCCTCCTTGTGCAGTCAGTGGCTGCAGGCAGCACAAAGGGATTTTTCTGGAGGGGTTCAGGCTGGAAAACTCCATCCCTGGAAGTGTTCAAGGCTGGGCTGGGTGGGGTTTGCACAGCCTGGCCTAGTGGAAGGTGTCCCTGCAGTGAGGTTGGTCCAGATAATTTTCCAAGTCCCTTCCAACCCAAACCATCTTGTGATCTTAATGCTTTGACTCTTCCTGGAGGTTCTGCCAAAGAAAATTTAAAACAAGCCAAAGGAAAAGGCAATGATACAAATGGGCAAAGAGCAGCACCTTGGTCATCCCAGCAATGACCAAAACATCCAGGGAAGAGATATTCTACCTCTTTGTCAACACAATTCCCAGCAAGCTTTCCCCTCTCTTACTTCTCTTGGAAAGGGTAAATCTCTGCTGTACAAGTTTCTCTTTTTTTACAAGCTGAATGCAAGCAGCCTGCCTGTCTTATCTCCATTTGCCCCCTTCTGTGCAAACATTTCAGTCACTTCCTGCCAATTTAATGTTTTTTCAACTACTGACGTGCTCCTCATCTCCACTCTGCAATTATGAACCCATGTGCTGATGTTTTAAGTGTTTTGTTTTAAAATGTGTAACATCCAAATTTACTAAAAAAACAAACAAAAACCCCAAACTGAAAAATACAGATCCCTCCCCAAATTCTCTCTAGTGCCAATTATAGAAATCTCAGCTCTCAGCAGAAGTGTCAGTCAGCAGAGGATTTGGTTCTTATCAGAGGCTGAAGCTTTGGAAAAATACACTGAGGATGGTGCAGGTACATGCTGGAAGTGAATGTTGAGAGTTTGGAAATGCAAACTTCAGGATTTTCCAGTGCTCTTCCTCCCCCAGCACCCAGAACATTGCATTGTTGGTCGCTCTTCATTTTTAAATCATTTGCTGTCAAGATACATGTGTTGTTTTCATAGAGTTGGCAGCAGAAGTTACTATTTTTTTTTTTCCCCCAGCTAAATTTAGAGAAGGGTAACAAATATTCTGGGTTTGCTCTGAAATCATTCCGGGAGAAGCTCCTGGGTTATACATCACGGTTGCTCCAGCAATGAAAGTGCAGAGAGTTTCAGCTCAATGATGGCTTTGGCTCTCAGGATGCAACCCCACTCTCTGTCCCCAGCACAAGAGAAGGTCAGAATCTGCTTGAAAATTCATTTTTATTAGGGAATATTATTTACATACCTCATTTTCCTCTTGCACAAGAAAGCTGAAGGCATTTCCCCCCCTTCTAACTCGTTTTAGAGGCGACCTGACATTTTCTAATGGCTCTCAGGTATGTATAATTTATCCTGCTCAGTATCTGCACTTTCCAAAATAACACTGGAGAATTATCTGGGCTCCTGCTTTTTTTGGCCAACCATTACTCTTCCTTTTTTTTTCTTTTTTTTTTTTTTTTGACCTATAAATGTCCATATGCTGCAGGATAATTGCAGTAAGTGTAGGTTCCTTTGGAGATGCTCTTGTGTGGGAGACAATATGACAGCTCGTCTGCATAGCACAGGCATCATTCCCCTGCCTTGATTTAGCAGAGTCCTGGACCCCAAGGCTTCTCCCATCTCTCCTGAATATTTAGGGATTGCTCACACACACCCCCCGTGCACTGGTGCTCTCCCATGCAGTCATTTCTCCATTTTCTGTGGGCAGCTCTGCTGCTTGCAGGAGGCACAGAGGGACACAAGCCTGGCACAGCCTGCCATGGGGACATGGCCCCCTTGCTCCTGGATTCCCACACTCTATCCAGGTATCCTGAGCATCAAAATCCTGTGTGAACCCACAGCCAGAGTGTTTGGTTTGGAAAATTGTGTGAGGTGGAAGTGATGTCCCAGGAGAGGGACAAATCTCCCAAATGTCATGACCTCTGATTGGCAGCTACACACAAATTTGTCCCCAGACTTGTTGAAGCTGTGTGATGCTTTTGGGATGGATAAAATAATCCTAAAATGAGATTATCAGCAAGGGATTGGGATGAGGGGCAGGAAAAGGAGCTATCACCCCAAACCTGGGCATTCCTTACCCTGCTGTAGCTGCATGTCCATGATTGTCCCCTGGAATCTCAGGATTCTGTGGACATTTGAGTGTTTAATTTAAATTTAACACTGGCAGGAGTGTTTTGGAGCAGAATTGAGCAGCTGGGCTTGAACACAGAGCAGTTGTGGGGCACTTTTATTCTTTTTGGGGTTTTTTTTGCCCTGACAAGGTGTGTGTCATGACTAAGTGGCTGCATCAGTGTGACAGGGGACAGGGACAGTGCCAACGTGTCACTCACAATGGGGGGGTGGTGATGGGGTGGTCCCTGGTGGTGTCAGTCACACTGTGCGTGTGACAGGGGCAATGCTATTGGCACTGGGGGTGTGACAGGGACGGTCCCAGCTCTGACTGTCACACTGGGGGTGTGACAGGGGCGGTCCCAGCTCTCACTGTCACACTGGGGGTGTGACAGGGACGGTCCCAGCTCTGACTGTCACACTGGGGGTGTGACAGGGGCGGTCCCAGCTCTCACTGTCACACTGGGGGTGTGATAGGGAGGTTCCTGCCCATGTCTGTCACAGTGGAGGTGGGAAAAGGGATGTCCCTGTCCTTGTCAGTCACACTGAAGGAGTGACAGGGACGGTCCCTGGTGGTGTCAGTCACACTGGAGGTGTGACAGGGGAGGTTTCTGTCCCTCAGTCACACCGGGGGTATGACAAAGGATGTCCTTGTCCCTGTCAGTCACACTGGAGGTGTGACAGGGGATGTCCCTGTCCGTGTCTGTCACACCGGGGGTGTGACAAAGGACGTCCCTGGGAGTGTCAGTCACTTTGGAGGTGTGACAGAGGCTGTCCCCAGCTGTGCCCGCCCTGCCGGGGATGTGACAGGGGCTGATCCCTGGGTGTGACAGCGGCTGATCCCAGACCTTGGAGCCACAGCTCCGGGAGGAGTGAAGGGCTCCTGCAGGGTTTTGGGGTAGGACAGGATGGGGAAATCCCTCCTGCAGGGTTTGGGGTAGGACAGGATTGGGAAATCCCTCCTGCAGGGTTTGGGGTAGGACAGGATGGGGAAATCCCTCCTGCAGGGTTTTGGGTGGGACAGGATGGGGAAATCCTCCTGCAGGGTTTGGGGTAGGACAGGATGGGGAAATCCCTCCTGCAGGGTTTGGGGTAGGACAGGATGGGGAAATGCCTCGTGCAGGGTTTTGGGGTGGGAGAGGTTGGGGAAATCCTCCTGCAGGGTTTGGGGTAGGACAGGATGGGGAAATCCCTCCTGCAGGGTTTTGGGTGGGACAGGATGGGGAAATCCTCCTGCAGGGTTTGGGGTAGGACAGGATGGGGAAATCCCTCCTGCAGGGTTTGGGGTAGGACAGGATGGGGAAATCCCTCCTGCAGGGTTTGGGGTAGGACAGGATGGGGAAATCCCTCCTGCAGGGTTTGGGGTAGGACAGGATGGGGAAATCCCTCCTGCAGGGTTTTGGGGTAGGACAGGATGGGGAAATCCCTCCTGCAGGGTTTTGGCGTGGCGCCGTGCAGCCGGAGCTGCTCGGTCAGTTCCCATTTTAAATTCCAGAATGGTTCAGATTGGAAAGGACCACTCTGGATCACTTTGCTCCTCCTTTCTGCTCGAGCAAGGGCATGAAAAAGAGGAAGAAAAAGAACTGACCGAGAGTTTGTGATTTCCTGGGACACCACTACAGGCTTCTCATATAAACTTCATGAAGAACTGCAGTAAAAATCCTTAGTGCTGAATGGTTATTGAATAGATTATTAAATGCTGTTCTCAGCCAATCTAGGAATTCTTTAGAACAATAAACCAGTAAGTGCAGAGCCCAGGTAGAGATTTCACCTTTAACTCTTCAGCAAGCTCATGGATGCATTTTTTGGGGTTTCCAGACCCCAGATCAGAGATGCAGCTCCTCCAAATCTCAGCCAGGAGCCCACAGATGAGGATGTTCTTGCACAGGCACCTCTCATCCAGCACCAGAAGGGCCAGGTTATTCCCTGGCAGGCTCATTTACAGTCCTGGATCTCCAGCCAGGTGTATTTGCAGAATCAGATAGCAGTTTTTGCCTAGAATTTGCTGAGTCTCCATCAGTATGTGCAGAGGAAAATGCAAGTTTGGGGATCTAAAGCATGCCAGGAAGTTATTCCTCAACCAGCCTGCTTCTTACAGCCCTTGCTTGGTTTGTTCCTGTTCATTTTTCCATGTTCTTTACAGCCTGGTTCTGCATTTTGGACCTCTGTCTGGCTTTTGGTGTATGTGGGAAATGGATTTTTAGAGAATTCTCAAAACCTGACAGAAAGCTCACATAGTGTGCATCTGTATGCAAACCTTGAGATAAGAAATGCTGAGTTAGAAATGCCACAGAACAAGACAGATATTGTTGAGAAATTAAACTAAAAACAAGTTTCAAATGATAACCTTAACAAATAAGACTAAATACTTAAAAAATAAAAAATAAAAAGTACATTATAGCAATACCCACTAAGAGTAATTTTAGATTATTAGCTTTAAAGCATTTACAACATAGTGTAACAAAAGCTAATAAGCCAAAAAGCACTTATAGTACCTTATAATTAAGAAACAGTTGGCTTCTGATTATAATAGTGCAAATTATGACATCTATACTATCTCACTCTTCACATGAAACAAAAAATAGAATAAAAGTGTTTTAAAAACTCCGTTACCCCATCTGAGTCAGAAAAAAGCTTTATCCAACAGGTGTAGTCAGAACTTGGGTTTTTTCAGTGTTTCTTCTAAATGCCTCATTCATGAGATGCCAGATCACTGGACTCTAAGATGTGGAAGATCCTGGCAAACGTCAGGAAAATGTGTGTTAGGGTAACAGGATGGAGCTGGATAGAGTGAAACAATTCCCTGCACCAGAGATGCTGAACCTTCTTTTAATTGAGTTCTTAGGGTCCTGTGTGGGTGTCCTTTCAAAATTCAGTGTCCTCAAAAGGCACTGCATGCTTAAGTTCAGTGGGCTGAAGGGGGCCCAGATTGCCCCTGGGAGTTAAAAGCTCAAACTTCAGCCAAATATCAGTGAAATCCCTCTTGATTCAGCTCCTTCTTAGAAGAAACATTGCTTAGAATTTTCTTTTTCTTGTTTTACATAGAAAAGTCTGAAGCTCTCAGATGTTTAAAGTGTTTATGGCACTCCTAAAACAGAGTAGCCAGATGTCAGAAAACTCTATGGCCTATAAAGAAATTCAAATTTGATGGAATGTGATGTTAAACCCTTCACAAAATGTATTAAGCTCCCATTGTGAGAGCAATGGGAGCTACGAGTTCCATTTTCGTGAATTTAACAGAAAATTTGAATTAAGAAATTACTCCAGAGTAGATCTAACTGGCAAATACATTACAGATCCTCATCTGTCCTGACAGACTCTTCACATTTAAGGCACATAAAAGCATAAAGCATAAATAAAAAGGATTTGGCGTCCACAAACGTGTGTGTTGGGAATATGAATGTAGGGCAGGCACAAAACACCAATAATGTAATTTTAATAGGAATCATATATTGCAAGGAAGTGGGTAATTCAATTAGTTTTCAGCCTTCTCCTTGAGGATTACAGCTGGTTTTTGTGTGTGTGGATGCTGGCAATGCACAATCTTGTTCATTTGTCATTTCAGTTCTGTATTTGCTGCTAATTGTGGAGCCCATTTCCCAAAGCTGGAGGAGTTTTGCTAGGAAAAGGCAGTGCAAAGCTGGGCTTGCTCTGGGTTTTTTTTCCCAGAGTTGGGTTTAAAGCTGGACCAATCTCCATGAGATTACACAAAGAGTGGTTTCAGCTGTGGACCATGATCCTGCTGTGGCTTTGGCAAAGGCAGGTGGGATCCTTGGATGGTTGGACAAAGGAGTTCCCAAGAACTGGTGCCACTGTGAAAGGCCCTGGTGAGGCATTGCTGAAGATGCTGAATGTCCTTTTGTGTGCAAAGACTTTTCTCTTAGGAAGTGGGACACAGTCCTGGGAGATGGATTGATCGCTCCTGACAGGGGCAGAGCTGCTTTCTTCTGACAAGGCAGGGTGTGAGAGGGACTCAATCCATGCCACGCTCCTGCAGGAAGATGGATGCACAGTCATTGCCATGGTGAGGGGCACAGGGGACACTCCATGAATTGCTGTGGGCTGGAGCTGAGGGACAGGAAGGGTACTGAACCTGTTTGGGTGAGTCCAGAGGAGGGCACCAAGGTGATCAGAGGGATGGAACACCTCTGCTGTGAGGAAAGGCCAAGAGAACTGGGAGTATTCAGCTTTTAGGAAGACCTAATTGTGGCCTTGCAGTACCCAAAGGGAGCCTACAAGAAAGACAAGGCAAGAGCTGGAGTAACAGGACAAAGGAAAATGGGTTGAAATTGAAAGAGAGTAGATTTAGATTAGATGTTGGGGGTATTTTTTTCCCTGTGAGAGTGGGCAGGCCTTGGTACAGGCTGCCCAGAGAATCTGTGGCTGCCCCTGGATCCCTGGAAATGTCCACGGCCAGACTGGATGGGGCTTGGAGCACCCTGGTCTAGAGAAAGATGTCCCTGCCCGTGGCAGAGGGCTGGAACAAGACGACATTCCAAGCCATACCATTCCATGATTCCATGAACAGGCTCCTGGAGCACCGGGACCTGCAGAGCCCAGGTAGGGCCGGGGAACAGGGAATGGGCACCCAGGAAAAGTTGGGGGGGGGGGGGGGGGGTCACACTGCCTGGAACAACAAAAAAATTTCCTATTTTTTAATATATATGTATGTGTATGCATTTATTGTTGATATTACTGTCTTTCAGTCCACGCCGTGGTTTCCACACTCCTAGCCGTGGTTATGGAGTTCTCTTAAGCCAGGCAGCGCCAGCATCCCTTGGAAAGTTTTCCCGCCCCAAAGGCATCGGCAGCTCAGCTGGAGGGCTGGAGGTGAGGAATACTCCTGTTAGCAGCTCCTTATTAAATTGTCGGGAATGGCTGGAGTGGGGGTGAGTCGAGCCACGCTGTTCCAGGCAGTGACTAATGAGGACTAATCCAGATTGTTTTGGAAGAAAGCGTGGCTTGTGCTGCTGATGGAGCAGCACAATGTGAATAAGAGCTTTCACTTAATGCACATCGCTGCACTGCCTTGATCACTGCACTTGATAAGCCCGCCGAAACTAAATAGGCAAGTTTTACATTTATGTACACGTGGAAATACAGAAATATTTATGTTTTTACATATATGTGTTCATTAATATGTATGCTTATATTCAGAGATGTCTTATCCCACCTTCCAGTACTTAAATGGATTTTACAGGAAAGTAGAACAACATTTTACACAGATAGAACAAAGGGAAAAAATTTTAAACTAAAAGAGGAGACATTTAGATTAGTTATTAGGAAGAAATTCTTTACTGTGAAGGTGGTGAGGCCCTGCCACAGGGGGCCCAGAGAAGCTGTGGCTGCCCCATCCCTGGAAGTGTTCAAGGCCAGGCTGGATGGGGCTTGGAGCAGCCTGGGATAGTGGAAAGTGTTCTGCCCATGGCAAGGGGGCTGGAATAAGATGGTCTTTAAGGTCCCTGGCAACCCAAACCATTCTGGGATACTGTAATTTCTCATCTTTAGGAAAATTTAAAATTGGAATTATCAATTTATATTTGGTAGTGAAGGCTGGCTGATGATAGTGGATTTAACTTTATTGAACATTGTCTATGCTTTATGTGCTGAATGTGTATTTTCTACATATCTAATAGTAGATGATTCTGTTTCTTTTACATATCTAATAGTCTGTCCCTTTCTTTGAATCAGAAAAATACCTTTGCTATTCTAAATTTATAATATCAGAAGAATCACTGATGAAACAGGTGTTTTATTTTCTAGGGAGCACTGTCAGAAGAGCTGAGAATGAGATGGACTTACCATAAAGGACACAAAGTTCTGGGTGATGATGAGCTAGAGTTTTAACTTAGAAGAACACAGTGTTTGCCTCAGAGGATGGATGTGAGTGATAATAACATTTGTGTCACAGAGCGGAAGAATTCAAATTATCCGAGAAAGGCCGCAGAGCAGTTGGGCCACAGCTGTAGGCCACAGAAGGAGGTGGACATGAATTACTCCTGCAGTCCTCCTGGAAACTCTGCTGGACCTGCAGGAAAGCAGGAGCTTTTCTGTGGAGACAAAGAAACCTGTGCCACCTACTGCCAGAAACAAGGTGAGAGCCCAGGTGGGGAGATCCCCCCCTCCAGCACCAGCTTCCACCTGCAGAGAGAGGATGAGGATTTAGATCACTGTTCCTCTGAGCACCCCAGGAAAACACGGATGATAACAAAACTCCGCAAGGACAACGGAAGCACTGCTCTGGGAGATGTGCTTGGTGAGGAGCTGGAGCCCGTCCCCGAGGAAGCTCTGCCCTATCGATGCAAGAAGTGTGGCTCCTCTTTCCACAGCATGAGTGAGCTGCAGGAGCACAGGCGAGCTCACCTGCTGGAGAACTCCTACCGCTGTCCCATCTGCGCCAAAAGCACAGCTGATCCACTCCAGCGAGAGGCCGCACAAGTGCCCCGAGTGTGACAAGGCCTTCATCCGCACGGCCGACGTCTGGAGGCACCCACGCAACGTGCACAAGATCGAGCACTCCATGGTGATCCTGGCCAGCGGCATGGCCAGGACCCGCTGGTCTGTGGTGCACCACAGCCAGCAGCACAATGCTGAGTGCCTGGATTAGGCTTTTCCTGCAAACCCACAGTCTCACGAGGACGACTTCAAAACTTACGCGTGCCCGACGTGCAGTAAAGGCTTCGATAAGCCCAACCTGCTGTCCAAGCACAAGGTGATCCACCGGGAGGACAAGCCCTACAAGTGTCAGGAGTGTGGCATGGCATTTGTGCAGCTGCTCAGGCTCAAGAGGCACCAGCAGACTCACTCCGGGGCACGGCCCTTCTACTGCAAGGAGTGTGGAGGGACCTTCACCCGACTAGCATCGCTGCAGCGCCATCACCACATCCACACCGGAGAGAAGCCCTACTCCTGTAATTTCTGTGGGCATTCCTTCACCAAGTCAGAGATCCTATGGAGGCACAAGCGCACACACAAGTTGGACAAACCTTAATTTGGGGTCTCTGTGGTTGCTTTGTACCTGAGCAAGGTCTCCTCAGCTGGGCTGGAAAAGCACACCATGGTGTGTGCTCTGCCCAGTCCAGACCCACTGCCCAGCATTGCTGCATCACAGGGAGCTCTGGAACTTGATTGCACTGCTGGGCTTTAAACTGCTTTGTATGAGAAAATAATCTAATTAACCCTGAGTAATGAAATGGGAGACTTGAGGAGACTGAAACCACTCGCATGTGCTTGCTCTGTCTCTGTTTGCTGGACTGGTGATGCATCCACTCGAGCTTTGTGCAGGATCTGCAAGCAGAGGTTATGAGAATTCACTGGATAAATTGGCCCTGCCCTCATGAGTGTGATGACTCTTTGACACTGGCTTTGGAGATCTGTTAACTCACTAAGTTAGAATGCTCCAGGGCTCTCCCTCTGTCCCTTCTTGTATTTTGCTGTTTTTTTTTCTTTCTGTTACTCTTCTTTTTATTTGGAAGGGGAAGTATCATGTTGGTTATTAAAAAAAAACCAAACTCCACTTCCAAACCAGTTCCTTAATAAACACAACAGTCACCAGCTGTATTTCAGAATGTTTCTGTAGTTTATGCACTTTTGAGTGATGGGTTAATAATGGAGAAGGCTTTATTTTGGCTATGGTGGTGCATGCTCTTGAGGTGACACTTGTGTGTCTGATGGAAACATGCACAGTAATCTAACCAGCTGAGTATTGTGGAAGGAAATCTTTGAAGACACAAAATTCAAAGAGCAAAAGACCAAATTGAAGCCACTTTTGCTACTCATTGCACAGGAACCTTCTTCATTTAAATGTTTTCACACATAGGGAAGCTTCCTATAACAAAAGCAAGTCCTGTGGTGTGTCCAAGTACTGCCCAACGTGTTTCTTAGACTCTTCACTTTGATTTAGATTCAAATGGTTAGTGAAGAAAAATTTCCTTAGGAATTAGCCTGGCAGACTTGGGCAGGTGTTGACAAATCCTCCAGGGCTGTAACTGCCAAGAGATGTGTAATGCCTCAGTGTCAGCAATGGGATTTTAACTTTGGAACTTAATACTGACTTTACATCTTCTATTAACCACTGTGGTAGAAGTATCCAGTTTGTCCTGAAGTTGCAGCCTGAATTTCTTTTCCACATCAGAAGGTTTTGCTTCTTTGCTTCCTTTTTCCTTATCAGCTGCGATATTTCATTATTTTTTTTTCTAGGGCTTTCTGCCTTTTCAGTGGAAGGTTATGCAGCAGAATGAAGGTAAAGCTCCAAGGTAATGTACCTTTGCATTTATTACCAGGTTATTTAATATGAAGTACTGATTGTGCTGTTTGTTTCCATATTTCATAGAATTAAAAAGGTACATTTGCAGCTCAGCACCTCCCATCTGTGCAGCAGCTGAGCAGGTGCCACACAGTGGGTCCTGTTGTGTTTGATGTCAGGTACTTGGCTCAGATCAAGATCTACCACTGTTCACAGCAAAACTTTAGGTTGATTATACATGGGAGACTAATTGGTGTCACTAATGGGTCGTTTCCACTTCATTCCTCAAAGAAATCTCCAGATAAGGGGACCGATGTGCATCCTGCCCCCAAGGGATGTGTTCTGTGGTCTGTGTGTGTTTGTAGTTCTAGGATGGCTGGACCCTGAGTGAGAATTCTCCAAACTCCCCTCTGCAGGAAGCTCCAGTTCGGTTTTAGGTTTGCAAAGGCCTTTGATGGGGCCCCTTAGCAACAGCTCAGTCTTATCTGAAGGCTGTACAGCTACTCAGAGAGGAAAGATCTTTGCACGAAAAGAATCCTGGCTGGCTGTGGGTGAGTGATCTGCAGAGGGAGGTCACCAGTGATGCTCTGTGGGGACCGTGCTGTTCAGCACCATCTGAAGTGACCTGGAGAGAGGGCAGACAGCAAAGTGACAAAGCTGTTCCAGAGACTATCATGCATTAAGTTTCCACACTCATTTTCTAATCCCCATTTTAAAGTTATCAGCTCCAATCTCCCCTGTTCATCATCCTGCTTTTCCTTTGGGTATGGGGATGCTCCTGCTGTACAGTGGTTTAATATCCATTTAAACTGCACCACTTATGCACACCTTTATGTTGTGTGATAGTTCTGCTTAGGCAGTTATGGTAATTGGGAACATCCAGTTATTCTGCTTTTTAGTGCTAGCAGTCAGTGGAATTTGTACCTCTGGCATAATGGTGGAAGTATTTTGAGCAGAGGTCTGTTATATGGGAAGAGTAAATGGTGAAATGAAAAGTACCAAGCTTAACTAAAAAGTTATTTAAAAGACACTTGCCTGGAAGTTTGACTTGCATAAAAAGTTCTTGGATGTGTGAAAGGAGTAATTAAAATGTATGATGATTTCTGGGAAAAGTGTGTAGAACTTGCCTCAAAGAAACCTCCACAATTCCTGTGCAAGGTACAGGAAGCCCCATGGAGCTTAATTTAATCCAGAGATCAGCACTTCTGCACTTCACATTATTCACATAAAGGTCTGGAAATCTCTCCCATGCCCTGACCCTCTCACAGTGTCAGTCAGTGTAAGGTTTTCTGTGTTGCTGTTCTGGTGGCCTGGAAAGGCCCAGGGATGGCCTTGGAGAGCCGACGCTTCAAAGGACGAGGAGAGACTTCTGGTCTTGTCTCGGTCTTGGTGTTTATTAATTGTTTATCTAAAAGATTTTCTTTCAGCCCGACAGAGGTCTGCACAGCAAGTCAGCCATGGGCACACTGCCGAAGCCCCCGGGCGGTCACTTATCTTTATACCCTAAGTTACGTGTACAATATTTATCATTTTCCTCCAATACTTTCTACTCTTATTAACCTGTGCACTTCTAGTAATGACCAATCCCAAAGTGCCACCACCACCACAGAAGATGGAGGCCAAGAAGAAGAAGAAGAAGGACAGGACACGCCCCAATTCCTCCATCTTACTTCTTTAGACCCCCCTGTACCAAAATCCTAAACCCTGTGTTTTACACTTTAACTAACTTATCCCTTCACCATTCACCCAGTGGAATCCTCCCAGTCCTCATACAGGTCTCATCTCCTGTGTAGGATCAAAATCCTGCCACCAGACACTTCTGGCAACATTCCAGGATTCCCGAGCCCCCCAAGGGTGGTCTCGGCCTCTCTGCACCTCCATCCTGAGGTGCTGAGATCCCACATCTCCCCCTTCTGTTTGCACCAGGAAGATCTCTTTTACTATCCGATTCATAGCGTGTTTTAAACATGCAAATATGCATGGGATGACAAGTATGAGGACTAGGAGAACTATTAAAACATAGAATCCTACTCTTAAAATTCCTCTCCAAATGGGAGAGATGTCAAAGAATTCTACCCTTAA
The DNA here is from genome assembly GCF_027887145.1 of Ammospiza caudacuta. Lineage (NCBI taxonomy): Eukaryota > Metazoa > Chordata > Aves > Passeriformes > Passerellidae > Ammospiza > Ammospiza caudacuta. The sequence continues at coordinate 1,752,314 of NC_080628.1, read as the reverse complement.
AATTCCTCTCCAAATGGGAGAGATGTCAAACTATTCTACCATACATTTTGCTTTGGCTGACTAATAGGTAAATTACCCCCATTGCTTATTTCAATGAATGAAAGAATGATGCGCATAAGCATCATGAAACTCATGGCTTCACTTCTGTGTGACATCATTGTTTTGCTTTTCATTCAGGACCTTAACAGAGAATCCCCCCAAAGTCCTTAGTTTCTTCTTATTTCTCTTCCGAGTCGTCTTGGCAATCTGAGTCTCGACCCCTGTTTGAGTACTCGTCTCTTTTTTTTTCTCTTGGATCTTTGTTCTGGGATCCGCATTTTCATGTTCTCGCACTCGAAATGGTTTCACGTGTCGTGCCGACACCCACGTCTCGATCTGTGGAGATACAAGCAAAAGCCTTGCCCCCCACTAGGTGGCGCTGTCACCGGCCTCCCCAGCTCGGATGACAGCCTGAGCTCTACCGCCCCTGTCCTGTCGATTGCCGTGTTCGTGATCTCATTTGAGACCGTGTCTGCCTGGCTTTTAATTCAGCCGAAAATGGAGCTTGAGCACCAGAACGTCTCCCTTGAAGGGAAGGGACTGGGACTCCGAGGGTTATACCAGAGGCATCAAGTCTGAGGAGGGTGTGGAGCCGCTGGGACATAGGATCCCGAGCACGGCCCCTCCTCGCCCGAGACGTCACTCTCTCCCCCTCGTTCCACCTCCGAATCTCCTCCCCTCGGTCTGTCCCGACTCTGTCTCCTCTCCCTCTGACGTTGTGTCCCTGGCTCCTCCCGCCGGTGCGTACAGCCCGCCCCCCGCCGGCACCCGGGCCCGCCCCGCAATTCGAGCCGACTTTGCTCCCGGGTTACTCTGCCGGCCGGCCGGAGCGGCCGGAGCGGCCGCCACCCCCCGGCGCCGCGCTGACAAAAGCCGCGTCTGCACTCATGTCTCCCTTTATCTCTTCACCCGCGCTCCCCACCGGCTCCGCCGCTGCCGCGCCGTGCCCCCCGCGGGAAACGCCTCCCCCCCCCGATCCCTTCTCTTCCCCCTGCAACCCCCCTCCGATCCTGACTCCCTTGTATTCTCCGGAGTTTCAGGACGCTTTAGGAGCTTCTTGGGGTTTCTGGGTTTTGGGACCGGGGGCTTTAATATTATTTCCTGCTCTCTTTTCTCAAGAGCCCTTTCCCCTGGCTTCTTGAGGCCAGAACTAATTAAAATTTTTTCTTTTTTTTTTTTCTCCTGGAGCTTTGCTCCCCACCCTCCTTCTGAGGGTGCCGGCAACTTTTCGTTGCTCTCCCAGTCTTTTCGACTGTGCCGAGATGATGCCTTTCTGGCATCAATCTTGCCGACGAGAGCAGCTTTAACGCTGTCTCGTCCTTCTTTGTTGCTAAAAAATATAAGTGCCTATTAATTTCCTGCCAAAACCCCACTTCGAATAGCAGGCATGTTTCGGCCAGTGGGTAATTAAGCCTTGCCCACAACAACAGCTGTTTTAATTCTTTCTTTTGAGATCCTTTCTGTATATGTTTGAGCCACGCCTTGTAAGGCGGACAAAATTTCCCGTTGTTTTTTGGGAGAGTGTGCAATTATGTTCTTATTTTTTGACCTTCTCACCGAATCTGTCGTCAGAGCTGTCCGAAGGCTCCCGTCTCTGTCCAGCAGGTCACAGGAGAAGGAATCCAGAGGCGCCTTCTGGTTCTGATCCGGGCTGCTCTGCAAACTGCCTTCGGCAGAAGCTGAGAGATGGAATTCTCAGTGACTGCTGTTTTTTTGCAGACTCTTCTGGCTGTTTTTTTTTTTTTCTTTTCTTTTCTTCTTTCTTCTTTTCCTTTTTTTTTTTTCTCAGGCTTCTCTCCTCAGGAGCTGCTCTCTCGGCTCTTCAGCTCTTCAGCTCTTCAGCTCTTCAGGGCTGATCCCCCCCCGAAAGGGTTGGTGGGGGGTGCCCACGCAGCGAACGCCACTTGTAAATTTTTCGGCGTTCTTCTTTTCTCTTTGCTGGGCTGATTTATTACCGGAGATAGTTAGCTCAGGGAATGCCATTTTTGCTCTGTTTCTCGGCTGTTTAGGTTTTCTGCTGTTTTAGGTGTGCTGGAATTCTCAAGGATGTCCTTGGGCACACTCCCGAAGCCCCCGGGCGGTCACTTATCTTTATACCCTAAGTTACGTGTACAATATTTATCATTTTTCTCCAATACTTTCTACTCTTATTAACCTGTGCACTTCTAGTAATGACCAATCCCAAAGTGCCACCACCACCACAGAAGATGGAGGCCAAGAAGAAGAAGAAGAAGAAGAAGGACACGCCCCAATTCCTCCATCTTACTTCTCTAGACCCCCCTGTACCAAAATCCTAAACCCTGTGTTTTACACTTTAACTAACTTATCCCTTCACCATTCACCCAGTGGAATCCTCCCAGTCCTCATACAGGTCTCATCTCCTGTGTAGGATCAAAATCCTGCCACCAGACACTTCTGGCAACATTCCAGGATTCCCGAGCCCCCCAAGGGTGGTCTCGGCCTCTCTGCACCTCCATCCTGAGGTGCTGAGATCCCACAAGTCAGAGTGAGTGATATCTTAAAACAGACACAGCCAGTCATGACATGTGGCTGACATGGGGCAGATAGACCTGTTCTGCAGCATTAGGGAGGGTTTGAAGGGTCTGCTTTCAGCAGAAGTCATTTTTCTTCGGCCAGAGGGGTCAGAATGTCTGTTAGCTCATTTGGATCTGTGGAGGCCATGGAAGATATAATTCCTTTGGCACTATGTTCACAGAGCCCTCATTGCCAGGGCATTACAGGAAGCCCATGGACATGAGCTGGACGACACAGGACTGGAGCCCTGAGCTAGGCAGAGGATCCTGATTTGATCACTGGATGGTGTTTGTCAACAATGGAACATAGGAATACCCTTTGCTTTTTGCTGATTTTCCTATTGCTTCCCTGTATCACTTCTGCTGAACTCATTTCCATCACAGAAATGAGTTCTCAAAACTAAGAAGGTAGAATAGCTCCAGCCCTGAAGATTCCAGGCCCTCACTGACCTGGAATCAGCAGACAATCCTTGGCAATTGGTACTGTTCTCTTACTTTGTTAACAAAGATGTTGATGGTAAATTTGTTAACTGTGGGATCTCAGCACCTCAGGATGGAGGTGCAGAGAGGCCGAGACCACCCTTGGGGGGCTCGGGAGTCCTGGAATGCTGCCAGAAGTGTCTGGTGGCAGGGCTTTAATCCTACACAGGAGATGACACCTGTATGAGGAATGGGAGGAATTCACTGGGTGAATGGTGAAGGGATAAGTTAGTTAGAGTGTAAAACACAGGGTTTAGGATTTTGGTACAGGGGGGTCTAAAGAAGTAAGATGGAGGAATTGGGGCGTGTCCTGTCCTTCTTCTTCTTCTTCTTCTTGGCCTCCATCTTCTGTGGTGGTGGTGGCACTTTGGGATTGGTTATTACTAAAAGTGCACCGGTTAATAAGGGTAGAAGGTATTGGGGAAAAATGATAAATATTGTACACGTAACTTCGGGTATAAAGATAAGTGACCGCCCAGGGGTTTGCAGTGTGTGCCCATGGCTGACTTGCTGTGCAGACCTCTGTCGGGCTGAAAGAAAATCTTTTAGATAAACAATTAATAAACACCAAGATCGAGACAAGATCAGAAGTCTCTCCTCGTCCTTTGAAGCGCCGGGCTCTTCAAGGCCATCCCTGGGCCTTTCCAGAACACCTAAACAGCCTAAACAGCAGAAACAGAAAACTTACAAGCTTAAACAGCCGAGAAACCGAGCAAGTGGCATCCCTGAGCTATCACCGGACGTAAATCAGCAAAGAGAAACACTGAAATCTAACAAGTGGCATTCCTGCGTGGGCACCCCCCACCAACCCTTTCGGGGGGGGTTCAGCCCTGAAGAGCTGAAGAGCTGAAGAGCTGAAGAGCTGAAGAGCCGAGAGGGCAGCTCCTGAGGAGAGAAGCCTGAAGAAAAAAGGAAAAGAAGAAAGAAGAAAAGAAAAAAACGGCCAGAAGAGTCTGCAAAAAAACAGCAGTCACTGAGAATTCCATCTCTCAGCTTCTGCCGAAGACAGTTCGTAGCAGAGCAGCCCGGATCGGAACCGGAAGGCGCCTCCGGATTCCTTCTCCTGTGACCTGCTGGACAGAGACAGGGAGCTTTCGGACAGCTCTGACGACAGATTCGGTGAGAAGGTCAGAAATAAGAACATAATTGCACACTCTCCCAAAAAAACAACGGGAAATTTTGTCCGCCTTACAAGGCGTGGCTCAAAGAAAGAATTAAAACAGCTGTTGTTGTGGGCAAGGCTTAATTACCCACTGGCCGAAACATGCCTGCTATTCGAAGTGGGGTTTTGGCAGGAAATTAATAAGCACTTATATTTTTTAGCAACAAAAAAGGACGAGACAGCGTTAAAGCTGCTCTCGCCAGCAAGGATAATGCTGGAAGGCATATCGGAACAGTCGAAAAGACTGGGAGAGCAACGAAAAGTTGCGGCACCCTCAGAGGGAGGGGGAGGAGCAATGCTCCGGGGAAAAATTAGCTCTGGCCCCAAGAAGCCAGGGGAAAGGGCTCTCGAGAAAAGAGAGCAGGAAATACTATTAAAGCCCCCGGTCCCAAAACCCAGAAACCCCAGGAAGCTCCTAAAGCGTCCTGAAACTCTGGAGAGTACAGGGGAGTCAGGATCGGAAGGGGGGGTGCAGGGGGGAGAGAAGGGATCGGGGGGGGAGGCGCTTCCTCGCGGGGGGCACGGCGCGGCAGCGACGGAGCCGGTGGGGAGCGGGGGTGAAGAGACAGAGAAGGGAGATGCGAGTGCAGACGCGGCTTTTGTCAGCACAGCGCCGGAAGTGGCGGCCGCCCCAACAGGCAGGGTAGCAGAAAAACGCGCAGCGGACAAAATTCGCAAGAACTGGGGGGGAGAGTCACAAACCAGCGCGGAGGCGGTAAACACGGGCGGCGAAATGGGGGAAATTGCGCAGCCCCAAAGGGCCACCGTAGTGTGATGCGGGAGGCGCATGATTGTGACGTCAGACCCGGTGCGGAGGTCGGCTCGGATCGCGGAGCGGACCCGGGTGCCGGCGGGGGGCGGGTGGTACACACCGGCGGGAGTGGACACAACGTCAGAGGGGGAGGAGACAGAGTCAGGGACGGACCGAGGGGAGGAGACCTCGGAGGTGGAACTGGAGGGGGAGAGTGACATCAGCTCGGGAGAGACAGGGAGCGGCTCAGAGAGCACGCATGCGCACACAGTAGAGCGCAGGCGGGGGCGGGCCCGATCTCCTGTGACGTCTCGGGCGAGGAGGGGCCGTGCTCGGGACTCTACGTCCCCCGGCACCACACCCTCTCCAGAGTTGATACCTTCGGATGAAATCCTCGGAGTCCCAGTCCTTTCCCTTCAAGGGAGACGTTCTGGCATTCAAGCTCCATTTTCAGCTGAATTAAAAGCCAAGCAGACACGGTCTCAATCGAGATCACGGACGCGGCAGTCGACAGGACAGGAGCAGTCGAGCTCAGGCTGTCATCCGAGCTGGGGAGGCCGGTGACAGCGCCACCTAGTGGGGGGCAAGGCTTTCGCTTGTATCTCCACAGATCGAGACGTGGGTGTCGGCATGACACGTGAAACCATTTCGAGTGCGGGAACATGAAAACGCAGATCCCAGAAACAAAGATCCAAAAAACAAAGAGATGAGTACTCAGACAGGGGTCGAGACTCAGATTGCCAAGACGACTCGGAAGAGAAATAAGAAGAAACTAAGGACTTTGGGGGAATTCTCTGTTAAGGTCCTGAATGAAAAGCAAAACAATGATGTCACACAGAAGTGAAGCCATGAGTTTCATGATGCTTATGCGCATCATTCTTTCATTCATTGCAATAAGCAATGGGGGTAATTTACCTATTAGTCAGCCAAAGCAAAATGTATGGTAAAATTCTTTGACATCTCTCCTATTTGGAGAGGAATTTTAAGGGTAGACTTCTTTGACATCTCTCCCATTTGGAGAGGAATTTTAAGAGTAGGGTTCTATATTTTAATAGTTCTCCTAGTCCTCATACTTGTCGTCCCATGCATATTTGCATGTTTAAAACACGCTATGAATCGGATAGCAAAAGAGATCTTCCTGGTGCAAGCAGAAGGGGGAGATGTGGGATCTCAGCACCTCAGGATGGAGGTGCAGAGAGGCCGAGACCACCCTTCGGGAGCTCGGGAGTCCTGGAATGCTGCCAGAAGTGTCTGGTGGCAGGGCTTTAATCCTACACAGGAGATGACACCTGTATGAGGAATGGGAGGAATTCACTGGGTGAATGGTGAAGGGATAGGTTAATTAGAGTGTAAAACACAGGGTTTAGGATTTTGGTACAGGGGGGTCTAAAGAAGTAAGATGGAGGAATTGGGGCGTGTCCTGTCCTTCTTCTTCTTCTTCTTCTTGGCCTCCATCTTCTGTGGTGGTGGTGGCACTTTGGGATTGGTTATTACTAAAAGTGCACCGGTTAATAAGGGTAGAAGGTATTGGGGAAAAATGATAAATATTGTACACGTAACTTCGGGTATAAAGATAAGTGACCGCCCAGGGGTTTGCAGTGTGTGCCCATGGCTGACTTGCTGTGCAGACCTCTGTCGGGCTGAAAGAAAATCTTTTAGATAAACAATTAATAAACACCAAGATCGAGACAAGATCAGAAGTCTCTCCTCGTCCTTTGAAGCGCCGGGCTCTTCAAGGCCATCCCTGGGCCTTTCCAGAACACCTAAACAGCCTAAACAGCAGAAACAGAAAACTTACAAGCTTAAACAGCCAAGAAACCGAGCAAGTGGCATCCCTGAGCTATCACCAGACATAAATCAGGCAAAAAGAAAAACATGAAACCTTACAGTTAACCTTTGCTACCAAAGGTGTTGATGGTAAATATGTCCATGATTGAGGAGTGTGGATACAGCACTTTGAAGAAAGAAAAAGCTGCTGCTGTGCCCCCCTGCACACCATCCTCCTCTTCTTCCACTGCTTGTCTTCTCCTGGCAAGGAGAAGCCTGAAGCAGGAGTCTCCCATGTAACCAGGGAGCACCAAGCAATCCATCATTTGTCCAGCAAAGGGCACTGGTATCTCTGGAGGAGGCAGCTTTTATTTTAAGTGAGGCTTCATCTGCCTCTGACCTTGTGGAGTTTCTGTTGGAACAAGGAGCTCCCACTGCACTTTTCCTCCTTCCAGACTGAAACCGAGCAGGGACTGAGCTCTCACCAACAGAACAGCAGACAAAGAGGTTGGTTTTTTGGTTTTTTTTTTTTTTTTTTTTTGCTAGGATAACAATCTGGAAATAGAAAGGAGAATGATGTCCTTTTTTTGGATGATTTCAGCTGTCAGATGCTTTGAGCAGTAAAATTGCTGTGGGCCTGTGCAAGGTTAGAGCCATCTTCAAAGAGCAGGCCTGGAATGGGAGCAAGCCCTTGAACCAGCTAATACAGGTCTCTGCGCCAGAGTGCAGCCCACTTGTAAATTCCTTGTAGCGTGTGCTGCTGAACCATCCCTGCTCTGTGGGAATGTTGTTTTCCAGAGTGTGCTCAATGTGCTACTGAAGTTCATGTAATGGCTTTCTTGTTTATCTGCTTGAAGAAATCATGAGAGCAATAAATTCCTTTTCTCATTAAGGGATCTATTGGAATTGTTGTTCCAGTGCTTTCCACCTGAGAGCAGGAGCAGTGATTTATTTTGTTTCTCTTCAAGCTTCCAGCACACATCCTCTTGGCTGCAAGGGATTCTTAGGGAATGGTTCAGTGACTTCCATGGTTTCTGGTTTCCAGAGATGAGGCATCCTCTCTGGACAACATGTGCCAGCATTTTACCACCCTCAAAAAAAAAAAAAAAATTTTTTCCTTAGAGCTAATATATGGGAAAAGCAGGGCACTGACACCACACTGCCTCAGCTACTGGCACCAAGTCCAGAAGACTGGTGTTGTTTTTCACCTGGTACAGTCTTTTAGACTGTACATGGCATTCATAACTAGATAAGAGTGTATTTATCTCCAATTTAGTCAATTGAGATGTAATAGCAGCTCTAAAATAGCTACAGCACAGGGGAGTTCATGTAAACACAAATAATATTCCCAGGTTTACCTACATAATTTCCTTCTTTGTTTGCAGACTGTGACACAGCATCCAGCCTGTAATGATCACACAGTGATCACTGCAAGAGTGAAAAATACAGCTGGGTTCCCCCATCCTTGGCAGCTACAATACTGTAACAATAAAAGCACAATTATTAGAAGCACATTTCTATATTATCTGTCATAGAAATATCCACATGCCTTCAATAGCACTGTGTGGCCAGATGGTCAGAGACTGGGGCTTGGCTCTTAAGCAGGTTTTGACCATGCGAAGGGCAGAATAAGAAATGAACAAGAAACATCAGAGCAATGTGGAATATCCTCCCAAAGTGCAGGAGGCAATGCTGGCAGCAGAGCCCTTGTAAAGGTCTGAGCCACCAAAGCACAAGGGGAAAGCCCTTCTTCTGCTCTGTCCCCAAACTGGAAGCAGGTCCTTGGAAAGACCTTTCAAGCCAGTGCAATAAACCAGAAAAGGAACCTCTGAGCCCTTCATGGGAATCACTTGAGCAGGGAAGTCCTGCTGGCAAAACATTGTTGGTCACCAAGTGAGGCTGGAAAAACCATGTACCAAGCACTAAATCTCTCTCTCCAGGGGTTTGGAAAACATCTGGCTTCTGGCATTTGGGGATGCATCAATAACTAGAAACTAACTACAAGAAAGAAAGGGGGAAAAAAGCCAAAAATTCTTCTTGCCCTTTTATTCTTTGCAACAGACAGGTGAAAAGAGTATTTTGCCAGCAGTAGCTCTGAATTATTTCACAACTGCACATCCCTCTTGTGCTGCAAGTTAGAAATGACAGTTTAATTCTTTTTTAATTGCCACATCTCTAAAGTACCTGAAAGAAGCTGTTTTTGCCAATTGTTCCTGGGCTCTGAAAGCAGCTGATTGCTGGAAAAGCAGTCAGTGTTCCTCTACTTTGGAAAGGAGCTCTGCAGAGAGGAGAGTGAGGGGTGCAAATATTTTTGAAATTACTCTGTAGTTCCCTCATCCTGTGTGCTCAGTGTTTGTGTGGGCTGTGCGTTTTGCAGTGCTCATCTGGCTGGTGGAACGGGAGGCTTTGGCATTTTGTTTGTATGCATTTGAGGCTCTTTACTCTTCCCAGGCTCCTCACCTGCAAGAGGGCAGGAGGCCTCTGGGGCTCCTGCACTCCCAGGGCCATTCCTGCAGGGACCTGGATTTTTGAGCAGGAGGGGATATCAGGTGTGAGGAACAGAGCAGCTGGCAACTGTTTCTGCATAGAGGTGTGTCTGTCCTTGCTCACATCAATTCATGCTTAGATTTGACATCCTTTCTCCTTTTTCACATATCTAAAATGTTCATTTGAAAGCACAGATTTTTATTTTCACACTCTGTTATCGCTTCTCCTGCTCTTACAGAACAACCAGGAAACACAGTGCAGATGATATGCATTACAAAGGTGCTGGGGCTCTGCCAGCTCTCATATGTGTTTCTTCTGGAGGCCCAGGAGCTCCGAATTGCAAAGCCAGATTAGCAATCCTTCCCTCAGAGATCCTCCAGAATGATCTCTGCACCAAGGTAGCACTCTAGGAGGAGAACTGGGGACAAAAAAGAATGGGGTCCTGCATCCAACAAATGCCTTGTGCTGCAAGGTACAAGGGCTTGGTGTCCCCTCATCCCTCCCAGCCCAGGCAGCGCCTTTCTCCTCTGCCCACATCGCACACACACCGCCATCCTGGGGACCAAAAGGCTTTGGGCTCCAGGATCTGCCCCAAATCAATGGCTACGGGGCAATGAAAAGAACAAGCACTTCGATGTACTCATTCTGTCCTTTTATTTCAACAAAAGCATCCATCAAACCACTTCTAACTTAGCAAAAGCTACAACTCAAGAGACTAAGGAACATATTCCAGAGGAACACATTCCTGACATAGGGCATAATACCATCTATCAAAGCAAAAAATGGCCTCCTAAGAATTTTCCTAAGAGATTTCTTCTTCTTCCTAAGACTTTTCTAACCTCTACTCCAAGCCTTTAGAATTCTTAACATAATCCCTTGGCTTGTTTCACTACTTGTAGTGAACCTCGCTGTGTAATTTATTAATGAAAGAGGAAGAGAAGGCATGAGATGGCCTTCACCGTACTGGCAGGGAGTATTACAAATGACTACCTTTTATTTCACGTAAAGAAACAACTTTGTTAACACTCCTGTTTATTATCCTCATGTTCCTGGTATGAACATGGGCAGACATGGGAAGGAGCGTGAGGCACTCACCTCTTCCTTGGTGCTCCAGCTCAGGTGTCTTCTGGCCACGCTGCAGACAGCACTGGGTGCACTCCAGACAGTCCTGGGTCCCTTGGAGCCAGAGCCCTCCTCGGGTGGTGACAGTGACAGGCGTGGCTCAGCTTCTGTCCCTAAAGAGGCTAACGCTAACACTAACCCTAACAACTAAGCCTGACTCGAACATGAAAAATAACACTATGCCTAACGCTAAAGCTAAGCCTAACCCTAATGCTAACCCTAAGCCTAAACGTAACCCTGACCCTGAGCGTAACCGTAACCGTAGACTACTGGCAGCTTCCAGCAGGCTTGGGGAGGGGCTGTGGGGGCAGCGCTCTGGAACCAGGCCTGGAGTCGAGGCCTCTGCCCCGCTGTGAGGGGCTCTGCTGGGCAGGGCTGGGCCTTGGCCTGTGGCGTGCCTGGGAGCTGCCAGGGCTCGAGATGTGCCGGGCAGGTCCCCAGACGCCTCTTCTTCCCGCGGCATGTTGGGCTGCCCCAGGAGCTGTGGGTAGAGGGGGTTCACCCAGATGGTGCGGATAGTGATGGCCCTGCTGCCCTGCTTGTCTGACAGCTCCTCGCTCGTCCCGGCATCCCCTTTGGCAGCTGCTTGATCTCTGGTTTGGGGAGTAAGCTCTAAGTGTCCTGTGCCTTTGCATGGCACCAGAGGTTTTAGTTCCTCCTCACAGGTCACATAGGCGCTCTCATCCCCGCTGCTGCTGCTGCTGCCCTGGACATCCTCTGAGCTGTCCCCCTCCTCGCTGGGCAGCCCTGCCAGGAGGATCTTTGCTGCTGCCATTGCCCACTGCCTGCGAGCTTCCACCTGGCTTGGGGAGGGGCTGGGGGGCAAGAGACCCAGAATTGTTTCACGACTGGAGTCCTCTGTCCAGCTGTGAGAGGCTCTGCTGGGCAGAGCTGAGGCTTGGCCTGACGCTGTGCACGGGGGAACGTTGCTGTGCTCTAGCCAGGCCTGGCCTGGCCTCACAGAGGGCCTCACTTCTCTGCCTCTCTGATCTGGGTCCTGTTCCCCCTGGGACAGCTCTTTGGGGCTGCTCGCTTCCCAGGCCGCCTCCTCACCATCTGGTGTTGACAGGACAGCCCCCAGTGCTGCCCCTGCCCCCTGCCCACCGAGAGCTTCCAGCGGGCTGGGCGAGGCTGTGGTGGGACAGCTGGGACCGTGCGGGGAAGCCGCCCGACTCTGTGCCCCTGCTGCGGCGGCTGTCGCTGCCGCCACTGCCTCCATGCCCTGATCCCCGTGCCGCCGTGTCCCCGGCTGCCGGCTGCGTCGCCGGAGCACAGCCGCCCCCCTGCCGAGCATGGCCCGGGAGCCGCGGCGCAGCGAGCGCAGCAGAGCCCGGCGGCGGGCCCTGCGGCTGCGCGGGGCCGCTGCCCGGCTCTCTGCTGCCGCCGCCTGCGCGCCAGGGCCGGCGCAGGAGTCACGCTGCTCCTCGGCCTCCAGACGTGCTGCCCCATCCCTCACCCCCTGCCTCCGGCGAAACGCCAGCCACTTCTGCTTGGCCTTCGTGTCGCTGCTCGTCTCCTTGTCCGTGGACATCTCGGAGTCGCTCCGACCCTGCCGTCGCCCGGCAAGATGCTGGCTCCTGATGGAGCTGCTCTCCTGGGAGTGGCACCCCCGGGCTCTTTGCCCCTTTTTATACTGTCCAGGTCAGGGCGCGGCCCCAAACGTCACAATGGGCTCTGGGCACACGCAAGCCTCACGTCACAAAGGGGAACGGTCTGGTGGGGGGGTGGGTCCCAAGTGTCCCCAAGGGCTCTGGGCACACGCAAGCCTCACGTCACAAAGGGGAACGGTCTGGTGGGGGGGTGGGTCCCAAGTGTCCCCAAGGGCTCTGGGCACAGACAAGGAGTACATGGAGTCCATCCTTCTCACTGTATCACGCAGAGTAATACACAGGACAGCTCACAAGGTTCATGAGGCAAAGGAAAAGAATCTGCTCATGAGCTATTGGAACAGAATTTTGAAACAAAAGAGACCAAAGACGCACGATGGCCTGGACTGCTTCAGTGTCTCTTTGGCTTTAGTTGAATTCAAAAGATTTCCTTCCTAATGTGATTGGAAGTTCTACACTGCAAACCCTTTCAAGTCTGCCTTTGCCTTGTTGTAGCTTTTTCTAAGAGCACCACATTTGGTTCATCTCATGAAAGGTACAATCTGCGCAAATGCTGCTCTGAATTGCTGTGACGTCTGGGCTGAAGCCTGGTTTAGATGTGATTCTGGTCAGGATCCCCTGAGGCTCAGTTCTGTCGTGATATGAATTGATGCAGTAAGCTTGACTTAAAGAGCGGCACGGGCTAAAGGAGTCAGTCTGTGAATGCTTCTGAATATTTCACCTCCGTGTCTGCTGCTTTTCTGGGCACAGTTGCAGGTCCGGGGCCCTGAGGCAAAGCCCAGTGTGCAAAATCCTGCTGCCATTCTTGCCTTCCTGCAGGACCCTGACAGAACGTGGTTGTTTCTGTTATAGGGTGGTTTCCTTTTGCCTTCTAGATCAAGGCAGGTGACCTGGTTCTGAGGATCAGCTCGACAGCCCACTCTCCCGGGCCGTTCGGGCCAATGACACACGCAGACACCAATGTGGTGGACGGTCAAAAGGCGTTTATTACTTCCTCTCTGGGGTCTTATAGTCTTAGGGGTCTCTACGTCAAAAGGGGTTTGTCCTTCTTATCTATGGTTAGTAGGGAATGGAAAAGTGCTGGGTAAGGAATGGAAAGTTACTGGCTTCAGTGGGGCAACATTCCTATTGTTAGTGGGGCCACATTCCTATGTTAGTTTCTTATCTATGAGTAACTGAGGGTCTTTTCTACGGGAAACAGAGGGTCCTGCCTTTCCGTCACATCGCGTCATCTTCCGCAACGCCTTTCCCTGACTACCACATCTCCCCCGCCCTTTTCACAAATGAATGAGGTAGTCATATACATAGGTACTGAAATGAGGTATGAGGTTGTAACTTGACAAGGGAAAGGGGTTTTGGGAAACCTGAGTAAGCTTTTGCCAGACAAGTTTGGAAAATCTTGTGACTGGCAGTGTTCCTTGGTTGAGTTCCCTGGTTGAATTCACAGCAATTGTCGTCGCCCTACAAACCGGATGCTGGTCCGTTCCAGGCGGCTCTGAACGAACGAGACCAGCTTGTTCAGCAGGCATGGTCTGAAGGTGACTGTTAGGAGCAGCATCGCCAATGGACCTATCAAGGCAGAAATCAGAGTGGTTAGCCAAGGTGATTGATTGAACCAGGACTCGTACCAGTCCTGTTGGGCTTCCCTGTCTTTGTGTCTCTGAGCCAATCGGTTCCGGAGTTCTGCCATGGAGTCTCTCACTACTCCCGTGTGGTCTGCGTAGAAACAGCACTCCTCTTTCAAGGTGGCACACAGGCCCCCTTGCTGCATGAACAGGAGGTCCAGGCCTCGCCTGTTCTGCAGGACCACTTCTGAGAGTGAGGAGACCGACTTCTCTAGAAAGGAGATGGATTTCTCGATCCTTTGCAGGTCCCCATCAATGGTCTGTTGCAGCTGGGACAGTCCTTGGTGCTGTGTCGCTAGGGCTGAGACACCCGTGGCCGTTCCGGCTGCTCCCAGGCCCAGCAGCATTGCAATAGTTATACCTGTCATTATTTCTCTTTTGTGGATCCGGCTGGGTCCCTCAAGAAGATGGTACATCTCTTCGTCTGAGTGGTACAGGACCCTAGGAACAATCAGAACTTGGACACAGAAGTCGTTAGAGTCATTGAATTTGGGAAGGAACACACAAGGACTCACTCCGGTTCGCTGGCAAACCCACATCCCCGATGTGGATGGGACTGCCCACTTATTGTTTTTCCTGTTAGGCTTGACAATTTTGGTGCAGATGTTGCCTTTCCGCCTAGCTAGGGTTGCATTGCCAAAGCATCTGCCCCGGCCTGTGACTTGACTCAGGGTGATTCCTTTGCGAGGGGTATCCCATCTGCACTGGTGAGGGGCGTCGGCTGAGGAATAACTGAAGGGAGTGTCTAAAGCGACTCCTTCGTAAAAGGGGGGTTTGACGTCTTAACAAAGCCAGCAGGACTCGGTTAGGTTAGGGTTGGATTAGTTCAGGGATACAAAGGTAGCTTCTAACATACAAAGGATTGGGTCTGCGTCTGACTCGGTTAAGCGGCTCATCTGAAAGGTTTCCACTTGACCGGTTGGGACATTGCTGACCCCTGTGGGTAAGGTTTTGGGGTAGGTTACGTTTCTCCCTTTCGGCACGCTTTTAATCGCTTTGTTGGGTCCGACCGCTCGGGGTGCCAACGGTTGGAGCCTGATAATTTGCACGTTCACCCTCTCTTTTGACCCTTGAAGGACCACTGTCCACGTCTTGCCTGTGGCCCAGCTAGGGTGATCTGGCTGCAAGACCGTCATGTTGTAATCAGTGCATGCCCGAAATCTAGGGATTTTATGTTGGTTTTGATGGAAGTTTCCGTGAAAGAAGAAGGGTGTTTTGCAGCCGATGGGTGCCCAGGTGAACTGTAAGAATTTATCGGGCTCTTGTGGATCCCACCCAGGCCCCGACGGTCTGGCATCTGTAACTATGGTTTCGCAGCCCCAGTGCCCACAATATCCCCACCCTGGGTGATTGCAGTAGCTTTTCCCAGGGTTTGAAGCTGGGCACCAGTAGGATAGGTACGAGTGTGTGACGTGTAGGGAATAGGAGTTTACCCTTGGCTGTCCTGGAAACAGGTCGGTGATGCGGAGCACGAAGGATGGGGTGTTTGGAGTGGTGATTTCTCTGAGTACTTTGCCACTACTAAGGTGTCGCATGACCCACCTGAAGGGCCGATGGGGGTAGTGGTCTGGGCTGGCTTGCCCTCTGGCAACAAGCCCCAACAGCAAAATCACACAGAAACATCATTGATGCTTGGGTCTCACCCGTGCGGGTCTCTCGGGTTCTGCCTGATGGCTTGGTGGTCTGTCGCTTACCTCTGGAATGGGGATGTACGCGTCACGAGGACGTCCCACGAGCAGGTCCTGTAAACAGAAACTCGCAATTCTCGTCAGTCTCATTCAGTTCGCTATGGAGGTCCGGCTTAATTGACTTAAGTGGACACCACCTGATTTTGCCGTCCTTTTTGACAGCTGCGTACCCTCGCCCCGTGAGCATCAGCCTCCAACCCCATTCCCACTCGCCTAGCTCGTTTCTGATTACCACCTGTGGGCCCTCTTCTAGCGTTCGAGTGGCCCAGTGTTTTTGGACGGGACTGTTTGCTTCATCTCCCCTAGGGAATTGATTCAGTGCCAGCAAGGCGGTTGCCAGCATACGTGCCTGATCTCCTGGGGGAATGGCATTGGCAAAGCCCTCTGCTTTCGCCAACACTTCTATCTTGGTTTTCAGGGTCTGGTTTGCTCTCTCAACTATGGCCTGCCCGGTACTGTTATATGGGATGCCTTGCACTAATGTGATGCCCCATTTCGAGGCGAATTCCTGTACTGGTTTGGAGGTGAAATTGGAGCCATTGTCCGTTTTGATCTGCTTGGGGATACCAAGCCAAGCCATGGCTGTCAGCCAGTGCTGAATTGTGGCTTTGGAGTTAGTTTTGGGGTGCTGTGTGGCTATGATCGTTCCGCTATAAGTGTCCACTGTCACTGCAGGCCATGCTCGGGGCTTCAGCAGTTGACACAAGGTGAAGTCCGACTGCCAGATTTCTGAGGGCTTGAGACGTCTCGGGTTGACCCCGTAGGTCCATAGGGGTGACTTCTGGCAATAAGGGCAGGTGGCTACCACATGTTTTGCGTCCGCCGTTGAGATTCCGCATCTCTTCGCCAGTGCTTTGGCTCCGATGTGGAGTGACTCGTGCAGTTGACGAGCTCTTTGCAAGGTCCAAACGCCTTTCGCTGCGGCGTCCGCTTTGTCGTTGCCGATCTGGAAGCAACCCTTGACTGGGTCATGGCTGTTGATGTGGATGACTGACATGGTGCCCTGTTGCGAGGAGAGTGCTTCTTCCAGCATTAGGGCTGCTGCTGATGTTGACACTCTTGGTCTTGCCATGGCTAGGCAGAGCCTTGCCACGAATATAGAGTCCGTTACGATGTTGAGGTGTTCGTCTTGGAAGAGCCCGCATGCCAAAACCACTGCTGCTGCCTCCAGCTGTTGCACTGACAGTGTGGGGTCACACGCTTTGACGCAGTGCCATTGCTCTCCTGCCTGCCACACTGCTGCTGCGGTTGAGGTCGTGGAGGAAGCGTCTGTGAAGACCGTTGGTCTTGGCTGCGGTCTGTCCTTGACCTTCGGTGGCATGTCCATGTTGACTACGGTCAGCAGCTTAGTCCAGGGTGGCTTGGAGGAGTAGGAGATTTCTCCTCCAAAGCCGGAGAGAGCAAGGGCCAGGTACTCCGATATTGTGGCTGACTCCGCGGTTGGCTGCTTGCGAAACGGAAGGTGGATGCTTGTCAGCTCCGTCCCTAGGTGTCTCAAGGCGAGTCTCCTGCCTTTCATGATGAGGCTGGCGATGCATTCGATTCCTGGGGAAAATGCACGAGCAGGTCTTCCGAGGACCACCCATTGGATCGGTCGGGCCTTTTCAGCAAGTCCTTGGGCCAGTGCTCCCACTCCCCCCTTCGGTGAAAAGTGGATGTACAGGTCCAGTGGCACGGCTGGGTTCCACCTGGCAAGCGTGCCAGTGGACATTTGGTTTTCGATGAAGTCGAGGGAGCTCGTTGCTTGCGGCATCAGCTCCTTGGGTTCTCAGGGGTGCTTTCCTTTCAGGAGGTCGTACAGAGGGTCCATGACCTCGGGAGGAATCAGGACAATGTTGCGAAGCCACTGCAGGGATCCCACCAGGCGTTGCATGTTGTGGAGCATCTCGACGTCTCGGTTGACCTTCATCTCGGGGGTGTCACGTAAGAGCTTGCGATCTCTACTCCCAGGAAGGTCACGCAGGGTCCTCTCTTGATCTTTGCGCTCGCGATCTCGAAGCCGTTGGCCTGAAGGGTCTCCGTGATTGTGGACACCAGGTGATCTACTTGGCTTGTCGATGGTGGTGCGACCAGGATGTTGTCCATGTATTGAATGATGGTTGCGTCGGGATGGGAGTGTCAGACCGGCATCAGTGCTTTGTCCACGGTGATTTGGCATATGGTCGGGCTGTCGACCAGGCTTTGTGGAAGCACTCTCTATTGGAAGCGAAGGTTGGGCCGCTCGCCGTTCCGAAACACCACGGAAAAGGCGAATTGTTCTCTGTCCTCAGGGTGCAGGGGTATTGAAAATAAACAGTCCTTGATATCCAGTACTGCGCTCGGCTGCCCTGCGGGGACGGCTGAGTTCATGGGTAGCAGTGTCTGGATTGGACCCATGGGTCGGATCATCTTGTTCACTTCTCTCAGGTTGTGGACGAGACGATAGCCTTCTCCGGACCTTTTGGGGATCACAAATACAGGGGTGTTCCATGGGCTGGTGGAGGGTTCTACGTGACCCTTTTGCAGTTCGTGGTTGACCAGTTCCAGCAAAGCTGCCGCTCGAGGCTCTGTCAGGGGCCACTGCTCAACCTATACAGGGTCTGATGATTTCTAAGTCAATTTGATTGGCAGCGGAGGGTGTACAGCAGTGGCCCTCATGATAAATTTGTAATCCGAAATTTGAGCATGGAAAGGACGTCTCGTTTCTCCGGGGCTGGGATGCTTGGAGTGAGGGTGCTGCCAGGGAAAGCTATGCCGGCTGGGGACAGCTCGCTGAGTTGCTGCCCTTCCCCGGAAGCCTGGGCTAACGCGGTCGTCCTGCCATTCCTGCTTAAATACAATCCGCCCCGCCCCTTGAAAAAGCATGCGGCTTATTTGCGTAATATCAAAAGTGAGCAGATCGTTATTGCTAGAAAGGTCGTCCTCAAGAGTGGGTACTACAGCTGAGTTGATCCCTATTTCTGAAACCGCTTTGGCTTCTTTTGGGTTAACTGGGGTATATGCCCTTTGTTGGTTCCCCCGCTCTCCGGCAACCCCCCCCCGGGAAAGCGTGCATGGAGGCTGCCGGTGCCCGGTCCCCACAGGCTGCTTTTATTTTTCCCCAATCGGTGAGTTTGTGTTGCGATTGTATCCCGATATTGTTTAAAGCTTTATTCGGTTTCGCTCGAAACCGCATTAATTCTGCTCTCTCGGTTTCCGAGTTCCAGCCGGGCTCAGTCGGCTCTTCCGAGCTGTCTGAGCAGCTGTTACTTGACTCTGAGCCGGAAGCTGACTGCCGGTACACTTCCGGCGCTCCGTGCCGTTTTCTGCGGCTTCAACCTCGCTCCTCCCTTTGGGGGCGGTGCTGCTCCCTCGCCTGGGGTCCCCCCGCCTCCTGCCGGGGGCGGTCCTTACCCCATAAGGACCTAATTTGAATAGAGCGCTCTGATTGGTTTTGCACTCTACCGCGGGGGCCGCCCCGTCTCCCCGCTCGCCCGCGCATGCGTTGTTAAGCGGGCTGACTGCATTTCCGCCCCCCGCCTCCTCCCTTCCGCCCTCGCCATGTGGTTCGGCGCCATTTTTAAACGCACATGGCGGGGGCGAGTTTTTACCGATCCCGGCGGGGTCCGACAATCCGGCCTCGTTCTGCGCCTCCTCCGCGAGTCCCTGCCAGAAGCATCGCGCGCGCTGCTCTGCTTCTTGCGCCGCATCAGCGGCCGGCGGGGAAGAGACGGATAGAGAAACCGCGGATTTTTCGGACGGTTCCGCGGGGCGGCTGGGACCCGGCGGGCTCCACGGGAAGGTCGGGGGTCCCCTGGGGGCTCCGGGGGGTCCCCTGGGGGTTCCGGGGGGTCTGGGCTCAAGCTCAGGAAGGGGTGGAACGCGCCCGGCCCCCGCATATTCCCGCCTTCAATCCGATCGCTCTCAGAGGCGGTCTGCGTCGCGGCCCCCACCGCCGGCTTTGGTGTAGCTAATAAATGTGTACGCGCAGCTTCCCGCGTCTCCTGTTCTTCTAACGTCTTGCGTAGGGCCTCTTCTACTTTCCCCCACGCTTTGAGGTTTTTACCACTGCCTGCGGACTTAGAGTCCTCTGCTGAGGCGGCAGTGCACGTCTCCCGCGCTTCCGAATATAATATATTTACCGGACGTTCGATCGTCCCCAGCTCTAGGAGCTTTGCAATAGCAAGATTAGAGTTCCTGAGCTCAGCTTTAATTCCCCATTGCTCATGAGCCTGACTTACGACCTTCGCTGTGGATTCCATGGTCCACGCTGGTCCGGAGGCGTCCCTCCCGCTGTGGTCAGGCCTGCTGCCACAGCCGCCGTCCTCTTTCCAGGAGTGTCCCCGTTCGCCAGGCGCAAGATGCTTCCCGGGTTTCGGCACCAAATGTTGCCTTCTGGAGCAAGGCAGGCGACCTGGTTCTGAGGATCAGCACGACGGCCCAAACTCTCCAGGGCCGTTCGGGCCAATGACACACGCAGACATCAATATGATGGACGGTCAAAAGGCGTTTATTACTTCTTCTCATGGGGTCTTATAGTCTTAGGGGTCTCTACGTCAAAAGGGGGTTTGTCTTTCTTATCTATGGTTAGTAAGGAATGGAAAAGTGCTGGGTAAGGAATGGAAAGTTACTGGTATTTGGTTAAGGGAGGCTACATTCTTATGTTAATTTCTTATCTATGAGTAACAGAGGATCTTATCTACGGGGAACAGAGGGTCCTGCCTTTCTGTAACATCGCGACATCTTCCGCAGCGCCTTTCCTTATCTACCACAACACCCACCCCCTTAAGCTCTCCCTACCCTTTAAGCTCCACCCATTCTTTTAAGCCCTGCCCATCCCTTTAAGCTCCACCCACCCATTTAGGCCACACCCCCCGTTGAAGCCCCACCCACTCCTTTAAGCCATGCCCACCCCTAAAGCCCCACCCACTCCTTTAAGCCCCATCCCCTCCATAAAGAGCCACCCATCCCTTTAAGCCACTCCCATCCTATAAGCCCAACCCATCCCTTCAGCTCCACCCACTCTGTAAGCCCCACCCACACCTTTAAGCCCCACCCACCCCTGTAGGCCACACCCATCTCTTTAAGCCCCCTGCATTTATGCCACACCCACCCCTTTAAGGCCCACCCACAACCTTAAGCCCCACCCACTCATTTAAGCCCCACCCACCCATTTTAGCCTCATCCACTACTTAAGCGTCACCCACCCCCTTAAGCCCTGCCCACCACCTTATAGCCCCACCCATTTCTTTAGGCCCTGCCCACTTACTCATTTAGGCCACACTCCTCTGCTTAAGCCCCACCCACCCCTTTACACCCCACCCACTCCTTTATGCTCCACCCATCCCTTTAGGCCACACCCACCGGGTGCTCTGATTGGCCAGGACCTCCAGCACCCACAGCACCGCCCCTGGGCTGTGGCCAATCAGCACGGCCTGTAGGGGGTGCCAAGCGTCAGGGGAGGGGGTGTGGCCTGAATGGAGCCACGCCCTTTTCCCCACCAAGCCACGCCCACCTCAGCCTGTTCCAGCTAATCCGGAGCCTCCTGAGCCTTCCCGGGGTGATTGGCACCTCTGGAGTTCATTAATTAAGTGGTTACTTGATTAATGAAAGGGTTAATTAGGGGTTCATAAGGAAGGGGTGTGGCTTACCTGTGTGGGCGTGGCCTCTGGAGCTCCGCCTCCCTGGCCTTGCACAGGGCCTTGATTGACACCTGCGGAGGGGGAGGGGTTGGGGGAATTTTGGGATTTTGGGGGATCCTGGGGTGATTTTGGGGGGAATTTTGGGGGGTTCTGGGCTGATTTTGGGGTCCCTGAAGAGTCTTCAGGCCCCGCCCCCTAACCCAGGCAGGCCCCACCCACCATGTCAGGCCACGCCCACTCACCAGCACTTCCAGCTCTGCCCCCAAAGCCAACATGGCCGACAGCTCTGCACAGGATGAGGGGAACCAAAAATCCCATCAGGAACCCCAAAATCCCCCCAAATCTCCTCAGAAACCCAAAAATCCCATCAGGAACCCCAAAATCTCCTCAAAACTCCCCAAAATCCCCTCAGAAACTCAAAAATCCCATCAGGGACCCCAAAAATCCTTCAAAATCCCCCAAAATCCCCTCAGAAACCCCGAAATCCCATCAGGAACCCCAAAATCTTCTCAGATCTCCTCAGAAACCCAAAAATCCCATCAGGGACCCCAAAATCTCCTCAAAACACCCCAAAATCCCTCAAAATTTCCTCAAAATCCCCCCAAATCCCCTTGGGAACACAAAATCCCATCAGAGACCCAAAAATCTGATCAAAATTTCCTCATAATCCTCCAAAATCTGAAAATTCCCACCAGGGACCCCAAAATCCCCTCAGGAACCCCCAAATTCCCCAATAACCCCTTAGGGACCACAAAATTCTCTTACAATCCCCAAAAACCCATCAGGGACCCCAAAATCTCAAAACTCCCCAATATTTCCTTCAAAATTCCCCAAAATCCCCTCAGAGACCCCCAAAATCCCCTTAAAACGCCCCAACATCCCTCAGGGACATCAAAATTCCTTCAAAATCCCTCATAATTTGTCAGGCACTCCAAAACCTCTTCAAAATTCCCTTAAAATGTCCCAAAATTGAAAAATTCCCACCAGAGACCTCAAAATCTCCTCAAAATCCCCCAAAATTGGTCAAATTCTCCCCAAAATCTCCTCAAAATTGCCCAAATCCCCTCAAAATAGCCTGAAATCCTCTCAGAAACCCCAAAATCACCAAAAATCCCCTCAGGGACCGTGAAATCTCCTCAAAAATCCCCCAAAATCTCTTCAGAAACCCCAAATTGCCTCAAAATGCCTCAAAATTTCCTTAAAATTCCCCAAAATCTCAAAATTTCCACCAGGGACCTCAAAATCTCCTCAAAATCCACCAAAAATCCCCTCACATTCCCCCAAAATTTCCTCAGAAACCCCAAAATCTCTAAAAACCCTCTCAGAGACCCAAAATCTCCTCAAAATCCCCCAAAATCACCTCAAATTCTCCCCAAATCCTCTAAGGACCCCAAAATTCCCTTAAAATGCCCTAAAATCCCCTCAGGAACTCCAAAATCCTCTCAAAATCTCCCAAAATCTCCTCAAATTCCCCCCAAAAATCCCCTCAGGGAGCCAAAAATCTCCTCAGAATTCCCTTAAATCCCTCAAAATCTCAAAATTCCCCTCAGGGACCCCGAAATTAACTCAGAGATCTCAAAATCCCTCAGGGATGCCAAAATCTCCTCAAAATCCCCCAAATTCACTCAAAATCCCCTCAGGAAGCCAAAATCCCCCAAAAACCTCCTCAGGAACCCAAAATTCTTCAAAAATCCCCTCACGGACCCCAAAATCTCCTCAAAACCCCTCAAAATTTCCCCAAATCCCATTAGGAACAGAAAATCTCCTCAAAATCACCTCAGGGACCCCAAAATTCCCTTAAAATTCCCCAAAATCCCCTCCAAATCTCCAAAAATCTCAAGTTCCCCCAAAATCTACTCAGGAGTCCCAAAGTTACCTCAAAATCCCTCAAAATTTTCTTGAAATCTCCCAAAATCTCCAAATTCTCGCCAGGGACCCCAAAATCTCTTCAAATTCCCCCAAAATTTCCTTAAAATCCCCCAAAATCTACTCAGGGACCCCAAAATCCCCTCAAATTCCCCAAAAAAATCCCCTCAGGGACCCAAAGTCTCCTCAAATTCCCCAAAATCTCCCTGAAATCCACTCAGAGGCTCCAATATTTCCCTTAAAATCCCCCAAATCCCTCAGGAATTCCAAAATCTCCTCAAAACCTCAAAAAATTCTCCCCAAATCCCCACAAATTCCCTCAAATCCCCAGCAAATCCCCTAAGGAACCAAAAATCTCCTGAAATTCCCCCAAAATCACCTCAAAACCCCCTCAGGGACTCCAAAATGTCCTCAAGATCTCAAAATTAACTCCAAATCCCCTCATGGCCCCAAAATCCTTCAAAATCCTCCAAATTACCTCAAAACCCGCCCAAAATCTTCTCAAAATCCCACAAAATTTCATCAAAATCCCATCAGGGCCCCAAAAATCCCCTCAAAATCCTTCAAATTGTCTCCTAATCCCCTCAGGAACCCAAAATCCTCCAAAAAATGCTTCAGGGACCCCCAAATTCTCCTCAAAATGCCCCAAAATCTCCTCACAATCCACGAGAGACACAAAAAAATATCTTGAAAACCCTTCAAAAGCCTCCCAAATCCCACAGAATCCTCCAAAACCCCCTCAAAAATCACCCAAAATCCCCTGAAGTGCCCCAAAATTCAGGCAGGGAGCAAAAAAATCAAAAAATCCCCCAAATCTCCCCATTGCCCATATAAGGAAATACTGCAAGGCCCTGCCGCTTTAGCCCCGCCCCCTCTAAGCCCCGCCCCTTTTACCTTTTATGGGTTTCCCTCAGCGCCCCCTCGTGGCCATCCCACAGCCCAGCCGGGCCCGGCTCCGCCCCCAGCAGAAGCTCCGCCCCTCACGAAGCCCCACCCCATCAGCTGCAGCCCCGCCCCTCGATGAAGCTCCGCCCCCAGCAGCTGAAGCTCCGCCCCTCACCGAAGCTCCGCCCACCACCGGCTCTGCGCTGCCTCCAGCGAGGCCTCTGAGGGGGAAATGGGGACCCCAAAATTTTGGGGTGAGAACCCCCAAATTTGGGGTTTGGGGGGTCTGGGACCCCAAAATTGAGGGAGGGGACCCCGAAATTGGGGTGAGGATCCCAAATTTGGGGTGTAGGGGTGGTCTGGAACCCTAAAAATGGGGAAGGGACCCCAAAATTTGGGGGTGGGGATCCCAAAATTGGGATGTGAGGAGGGTCAAGGACCCCAAATTTGGGGTTTAGGGGTGAGAACCCCTAAATTTGGGGTTTGGGGGGTCTGGGACCCCAAAATTGAGGGAGGGGACCCCAAAAATGGGTAAGGGGTCCCCAAAATTTGGGGTTTGGGGAGTGCTGGGACCCCAAAATTGGGTTGGGGACTCCAAAATTGGGGTTTGGGGGGGTCTGAGACCCCAAAATTGGGAAAGGGAGGGTCAGGGACCCCAAATTTGGGGGTTGGGGGGAGTCAGGCACCCTAAAATTGGGGGAGGGTCCCGAGAATTTGGGGGTGGGAAGCCCAAAACAGGGGTGGGGGGGTGGGGGGATCAGGGGATCCCAAATTTGGGGCTTTGAGAGGGCCAAGGATCCCAAATTTGTGGTGAGGACCCCAAAATTGGGACTTAGGGGGGTCATGAAACTCCAAAAATGGCGCGGACCCCAAAATTTGGGGGTGGGGAGCCCCCGAAATGGAGGTTTTCAGTGTAGGAACCTTTGTGCGGGGGCCGCGTTTCCGGCCGGACGCACCGAGGCGCTGCGCCGTGTGCGTCCGCAATGAAGTCCCCCAGGCCCTGCAGGGCCCCCCCGCTGGCCCGGCGGAGCCTGGGCCAAAAACGGCCCAAAATCGACAGAATTCACCCAAAATTCACCCAAAATTCACCCCAGTGTCCATGAGAGTGTGCCCAGGGTTCTCACGATGCCCAAAACTCCCAGAAAAATTGAAAAAAAAATCCCACAAAAAACCTCAAACTTCCACAAAAACGAGGGTTAAAATTGACCCAAATCCACCCGAATCCACCTCAAAATTCACCCCAATATCCCTGAGAGTGTGCCCAGCGTCCTCATGACACCAAAAACTCTCAAGATATTGAGAAAAACCCCAAAAATCCCCAAAATTCCACAAAAACGAGGCTCAAAATGGACCCAAATCTGTCCAAATTCACCCAAAATTCACCCCAATATCCCTGAGATTGTGCCCAGGGTTCTCATGATACTCAATATTTTCACAAAGTATTGAGAAAATCCCGCAAACCCCCCAAAATTTTACAAAAATGAAGCTCAAAATTGACCCCAAATCCTCCCAAAAATCCCCTGCAAAAATCCACAAAATTAAAAAAAAAAAAAATCCCCAAAAACTCCCCCAAGAAAATCCCAAAAAAATCCCCCTAAAATTGCCCCACAAAATCTCCCCAAAATTCCCCCCAAAATTCCCAAAATTGCCCCAAAATCCCCCAAAAAATTCCCTGAAAAAATCCCCCAAAATTCCCCCCTAAAATTCCCTGAAAAATCCCCAAATTTCCCCTAAAAAATCGCACAAAAACCCCCAAAATTGCACAAAAATGAGGCTTAAAATTCTCCCCAAAAATTCCCTGAAAAAAATCCCAAAAATTCCCCCCAAAAATTCCCTGAAAAATCCCCCAAAAATCCCCCCCAAAATCCCCAAAACTCAAAAAAACGAGGCTCAAAATGGACCCAAATCCGCCCAAATTCACCCAAAATTCACCCCAAAATAATCCCCAAAATTCCCCAAAAAATTCCACCAAAAATCCCCAAAATTCCCCTAAAAATCCCCAAATTCCCCCCAAAAAACTCCCTGAAAAAATCCCCCAAAATTCCCCACAAAAGTCCCCCAAAAATCCCCTCAAAATTTTATAAAAATGAGGCTCAAAATGGACCCAAATCCTCCCAAATCCCCCCAAAATTCCCTCCAATCTCTCTGAGATTGTCAAAAAAACCCAAAAACTGCCCAAAATCTGTTCCCAAATTCCCAAAAGATCCTGAAAAAGCCTAAAAATTGCCAAAAATTCTCCCAAAAATTATCCCCCAAAAAATTCCCCAAAATTCCCATTAAAAAATAAAAAAAAAATCCCCCAAAAATTCCCCCAAAAAATTCCCCCGAATATCCCCAAAATTAAAAAAAAACCGAGGCTCAAATTGACCCCAAATCCTCCAAAAAATCCCCAAAATTCCCCCCCAAAAATCCACAAAATTTCCCCCCAAAAATCCCCAAAAACTCCCCGAAAATTCCCCAAAATTCCCCTAAATATCCCCCCAAAAAAAGCCAAAAATTCTACCAAAAATCCCCAAATTCCCTGAAAAATCAAAAAAAAAAACCAACGCGGCTCAAAATGGACCCGAATCCGCCCAAATTCACCCCAAAATAATCCCAAAAATTCCACCAAAAATCCCCAAAATTCCCCTAAAAAATCCCCAAATTCCCCCCAAAAAAACTCCCTGAATAAATCCCCCAAAATTCCCCACAAAATTCCCCCAAAAATCCCAAAAAATCTCCCCAAAATCCCCAAAATTTTATAAAAATGAGGCTCAAAACGGACCCAAATCTGCCGAAATTCAGCCCAAAATTCAGCCCAAAATCCCTGAGATTGTGCCCAGCGTCCTCATGACACCAAAAACTACCAAACGAGAAAATCCCACAAAAAACCTCAAAATTTTACAAAAATGAGGCTCAAAATTGACCCCAAATCCTCCAAAAAATTCCCCAAAATTCCCCCCCAAAAAAATCCCCAAAATTCCCCAAAAAATCCACAAAATTCCTCTAAAAAATCCCCAAAAAACCCTAAAATTTCCCCCAAAAAAACGCATAATTCCCCCCTCTAAATCCACAAAATTCCTCTAAAAAATACAAAATTCCCCCACAAAAATCCCAAAACTTCCCCAAAAATTCCACCAAAAATTCCACCAAAAATTCCCCCCAAAAAACCCAAAAATTCCCCCAAAAAAACCCAAAAATTCCCCCAAAATCCACAAAATTCCTCTCAAAAATCCCCAAAAACCCTAAAATTCCCCCCAAAAAACCCCAAAATCCCACAAAAATGAGGCTCAACATGGACCCCAAATCCTCCTGAATTCACTCCAAAATTCCCTCAAACATCCCTGAGATTGTAAAAAAATCCCAAAATCTTTTCCAAAATTCCCCAAAAATCCTGAAAAATCCCAAAAAAATATCCAAAAATCCCAAAAAATTCCCAAAAAAATCCCAAAAATTCCCCCCGAAATGCCCCAAAAAACCCCAAATTTCCCCCCAACAATCACCCAAAATTCTCCCCAGAAATTTTCCCAAAAAATCCCTAAAATTCCCCCAAAAATTCCCCCCAAAAATCCCTTTTAAATGCCCCAAACCCCCCAAATCCCTCCCAAAATTCCCACAAATCCCAAAAAAATTCCCCAGAAATTGCATTTCGCCCACAAAAAAAATCCCATTTCAAGCTCCAAAACTCCCCTGGACTCCCAAAATTCCCTCAAATCCCTTCCAAAAAATCCCAAAAAATCCCCCAAAATCCCAAAAAATCCCTTAAAATTCCTGAAAATTCCCCAAAAATCCCAAAATTTCCCCAAATCTGAGGGAACCCCCCAAATTTTGGGTTCCCCACCCCAAATCTGACCCCAATTCCCCCTCAGGTTTTGGGGTCCCCCCTCACCTCCAGCTCCTGCAGGTGCCTTTACCTGAACCCCGAGTTAAGGAACAATTTGGGGATCCCACAAAAATCTCCCCTTCAATTTAAGGTTCAACCCCCAAATTTGGGCATCCCCACCCCAAATTTAGGGGTTTCCCGAATTTTCCATCCCAGGAACCCCCAAAATTTCGGATACAAGCGCAGATTTCCTCGAATCTTCTTTGCGTTCCTGTGGGGAGACCCCAAAAATTCCGTGAGGGGAGAACCGGGAAAAAGAGCGGGAAAAGCGGCGCGGGGCATGATGGGAGCTGTAGGCTTGGCTATAATGGAACTCAATGGAGCGTGGAGGATGATGGGAGCTGTAGGCTTGGCTATAATGGAACTCAATGGAGCGTGGAGGATGATGGGAGCTGTAGGCTTGGCTATAATGGAACTCACTGGGGCACAGGGGATGATGGGAGCTGTAGGCTTGGCTATAATGGAACTCATTGGGGCACAGGGGATGATGGGAGCTGTAGGCCCGGCTATAATGGAACTCATTGGGGCGCGGGGGATGATGGGAGCTGTAGGCTCAGTCATAATAAAAGCCAATGGGGCGCAGAGGGCTATGGGAGTTGTGTGCGTGCGTCCAATGGGGCCCAATGAGGCGCATGGGATGATGGGAGCTGTAGGCTTGGCTATAATGAAACTCAGTGGGGCGCAAGGGATCATGGGAGTTGTATGTGCATGTCCAATTAGGCCCAAAGGTGCGCGGGGGATGATGGGAGCTGTAGGCTCAGTTATAATAAAAGCCAATGGGGCACAGGGGGTTATGGGAGTTGTATGCGTGCATCCAATGGGGCCGAATGGGTGTCGCGGGGCATGATGGGAGCTGTAGTCCCGGAAAGCACCTCCTGCTCTTACTCCTTGAATTTTGGGGTCCCCTTTCAATTTTTGGGGTTTTTTCACCCTCCTGAGTTTTGGGGTCCCCCCTCACCGCTGGTTCCGGATGTGGCGGGTGACGTAGTCTCAAATGGGGGCTGTGGGGCCGGAGCAGAGCCTTCAGGAGAGGGAATTGGGGCACCCCAACATTTGGGGGTGACCATAAAATTCACCCAGGAACCCGAAAATCACCCCCAGGAACCCGAAAATCACCCCCAGGAACCCCCAAATCCACTCAGGATGCCCTAAAAGGGACCCCAAAACCCCCTGAGGAGCCCTCAGTGGGACCCCAAAATCCCTTCAGGACCCCACAAAGGGACTCCAAAATCCCCCCAGGACCCTCCAAGGGGACCCCAAATTGTCAAGGACCCTCCAAAGGGCACCCAAAATCCCCCCAGGACATCCCAAATCTCCCCAGGACCCTACTAAGGGACCCCCAAATACCTCCAAGGGGACCCCAAAACCTCCCTAGGACTCTCCTAAAGGACCCCAAAACTCTCACAGGACCCCCAAAAATCTCCCCAGGACTCTGCAAGGGGACCCCAAGTTATCCAGGACCCTCAAAGCAGGCCCAAAACCTCCCCAAGACCCTCTAAGAGGACCCCAAAACTCTCTCAGGACCCCCCCCAAAACCCCCCAGGACCCTCCAAAGGGACCCCAAACCACCTCAGGACCCCACAAAGGGACCCCAAAACCGCCCCAAGACCTTTCAAAGGGACCCCAAAACCCCCCAGTAGCCCCCAAACCCACACAGAACCCTCCAAGGGGACCCCAAACCCCCTCAGCCCCTCCCAGATTCCCGCTCTCCCCTCACGGAGCCCTCGGGGGGTTCGCAACCCCTGCCCCCCGCAACCCCTCAGCCCCTCCCTGCCTCAGAGGGAGCTCCGTGAGGGTCCCCGGGTGGTCCCGACCTGCGGAGCGCGGCCGGGGAGGGGACGGCGGAGGGCGGCAGCTCCATCTCCTCCCGGAGCCAGCGCTCCAGAGCCTCGGCCATCATGGCCGGGGGGCGCTGAGGGGGAGCGAAAAAGCGCGGGAAAAGCGCCGCGGGGCAGCACGGGAGTTGTAGTGCGGGAGGGGCGGGGCCTGCAATGATGGGCTATGGGAGGCGCAGGGCATGACGGGAGTTGTAGGCGATTAACTGAGGCTCTGTGGTGCGCGGGGCATGATGGGAGTTGTAGGCGCGGCTATAATGAGTCTCTATGGGGCGTGGGTGGTTATGGGAGTTGTATGCGTGCTTGTAATGGGGCTCTATGGGTTATAATGATCCTCTGAGGGGCGCGGGGGCTGACGGGAGTTGTATGCGCGTTTGTAATGGGGCTCTATGGGATATAATGGGCTCTATGGGTCGCGGGGGCTGATGGGAGTTGTATGCATGTTTTTAATGGGGCTCTATGGCTTATAATGATTCTCTATGGGGCGCGGGGGCTCGTGGGATTTGTATGCGCATTTGTAATGGGGCTCTATGGGCTATAATGATTCTCATTGGGACTCTATGGGTTATAATGATTCTCTATGGGGCGCGGGGGGTGATGGGAGTTGTATGCCCGCTTGTAATGGGGCTCTATGGGATATAATGGGCTCTATGGGTCGCGGGGGCTGATGGGAGTTGTATGCATGTTTTTAATGGGGCTCTATGGCTTATAATGATTCTCTATGGGGCGCGGGGGCTCGTGGGATTTGTATGCGCATTTGTAATGGGGCTCTATGGGCTATAATGATTCTCATTGGGACTCTATGGGTTATAATGATTCTCTATGGGGCGCGGGGGGTGATGGGAGTTGTATGCCCGCTTGTAATGGGGCTCTATGGGTTATAATGATTCTCTGAGGGGCGCGGTGGCTGACGGGAGTTGTATGCGCGTTTCTAATGGGGCTCTATGGGTTATAATGATTCTCTATGGGGCGCGAGGGCTGACGGGAGTTGTATGCGCGTTTCTAATGATTCTCTGAGGGGCGCGGGGGCTGACGGGAGTTGTATGCGCGTTTCTAATGGGGCTCTATGGGTTATACTGATTCTCTATGGGGCGCGAGGGCTGACGGGAGTTGTATGCGCGTTTCTAATGATTCTCTGAGGGGCGCGGGGGGTGACGGGAGTTGTATGCGCATTTCTAATGGGGCCAAAAATGGCCACCACCATCCCCTTGACTACCAGCCCCTAATGGTCGCCATCATCTCCCCATGGCCACCACCACCCTCTTGACCACTTCCATGTCCCCATGGCCACCACCCCAGCCCCACCCTGGTGAGCAGCAGGATGTACTCGCTGGGCCGTCTGTACCAGGGACAATGGGGGGACACTGTGGCCACCAGTGTGGATGATAGCAGGACCATTGTGGTCACCAGCATGGCCAACAGGGACAGTGGTGGGACAGGATGGTCAGTGGGGACCATGGCGGGGCCAGCACAGCCACCAGGATGGCCAGCAGGGACAATGGTAGGGTCACCAGGGCCACCAGCATGGCCAGCAGGGACCATGGTAGGGTCACCAGGGCCACCAGGGACAATGGTAGGGTCACCAGGGCCACCAGGATGGTGTCATGATTTGCTCGTACAAGCGGGGGTCATGATGGTTCGTTAACTGATCTCAGAGTGCAGAAGCAACACGGAAGGGGATTTTGGTATTAATCAAAACAAATGCACCTTTTATTGAGTGCCCACAGCAGATGTGATGGAAGGATTAGAAAGGAGAAAAAAGCATAGAGAGAGAGAGAGAAAGAGGGGAGGAACAGCTGCCAATGGAGAGATGAAACCCTCGTGGTCCAGGGAGAATCTCAAAGTCTTGGTTCTATTACAGTCCTCCACCAAGGGGGGGAACAGGTAACTCTATTGAAACCACCGAGAGGGAACAGGTAAGTTTACAGACAGTCCATGTTCTCAGCCGTGAGCGACACCAATTGTTGTCTTGGTCCAGGGAACACACCCGCAGGCAACACCTGGCAAACATCTGGCTGCAGTCCGGCCAGCCCCCTGCGTTAGAGTTATAGGGCTCTCAGTCTCAGCCCTTGGGAGGGGGCTTCAGTCTCCGTCCGTCACAGTGGTCGTGAGGCAGCTGAGGGAAACCTCCGAGTGTCTCTCACAGATGGTCCATGGGGACAGGCGACACTCACTCCTGGCCGTGGCTCTGGTGGCTGAAGATGCATTTCTGGAGCGTGCCCAGGGTGAGGAGGCTCAGGGGCTGCAGCACCCCCAACTCCACCGGCCCCCCACCAGCTGCCACTGCTGCTGCCCCCCACTTGTGGGGAAGGGCTGGGTTGGGGAGGGAACAGGGAGGGGAGCAGGGACAGGGGGTAAATTGAGGGGCGGGACAGGGGTGGGAGAGGGCGTGGAACAGGGATGTGGTGATGAACGAGGGGTGGGGTTGGGGTTTCGGGGCAGCTTTGTGTTTGGGGTATGGGACGGCACAGAATTTGGGTGCAGGACAGAATTTTGGGGTGCAGGACAGGACTCAGGATGCAGCAGCGGGTGCAGGACAGAATTTTGGGTGCAGGACTGTCCTACGGTGACGCTGTGATGCTTGTATCCCCATTCATGTGTTCTGTTTATGCTGGATATTGTCTTATATTATGGATATTATCAAGACTGGCTCTGAAGAGCGAAGTTTTGTTTTGGTTTTGTTATCAGCCGCTCCCCCCCGGCTGGCGGGACACAGAGACAGGGCAGTACATGGTGCTGCTTTTGCTTTTTGCTTTGCTCCTGCTTCTGCTTTTTGCTTCTGCTCATTAGTTACTTTAGCTAAGCAGTCCAAATTTTCCCTGGACTGTTTCTCCTTTCCTTTTTTGTAACCACTCAAACCTACTCCAGACTGGCACCTGGGAACACCGAGAGTTTGCACCTTGTGGCTGCAGCAGCTGCCCTAGAACCGGAGGGACTGATAACAGAGCGACCACCCCAAGAGAGAGACTTTCTGAATTTGTCATCTTTTTCAGAGTGGTGTCACCTGGTATTGTTCATTTTGTGTGCTGGGGGTGCTGTGCCTGTTAAATAAACAGGTTCTTTCCACTTCTCTCCAAGGAATCCTTCCCAAACCGGTTGGGGGGACAGACCATGTGGATTTGCTTTCTGGAGGGGCCCCTTTGGAGATTTTCTCCCAAACTTGCCCTAAAACAGGGACCAAGGACTTGCAGCGAGACAGCGGCCACAGGACACCTAAATCTTGCAGAGAAAGAGAATTTATTGCTCTCTTATCAGAAGAAACGAACTTCTTCCTGCCTGCTCAGCTATGGAGACGCTGTCAGGATCAAGAGGAGAAGCTGACACTGACCAGACAGAATCCCGTGTTTGAATGGAATTGATGCATTGTGTATGAGGTGTATGAATGTGCAACAGGTTATTGTTTTTAAGGGTTGATCCTCTGTTAAAGCGTGTCCTTTTTCGGGCTAATTTTGCCCAGAAAAATGTACCTGGACATCAGTAACTCTTTGTTTCCATTGTCTCATATTGTCCTAATCCAAATTGTCCAAATTATATTACTCTAATTATATCGCTATTTTATAACCATTTTATTACTATTAAACTTTTAAAATTTTAAAAACCAAGTGATTGGCGTTTTTTCACATCCTGTGACTCCCCGTGTTGTAAATGGCTCCCCCAGAAACATCAGTGCATGGGATGTTGTGTGTTGGATGCTGTGTGAAAAACACCAGTCCTTGTTTCTAAAATTTTAAAAGCTTAATAGTAATAAAGTGGTTATAAAAACAGTAATATAATTAGAGTAGGAAAAGTTTGGGCAATTAGGATTTAGGACAATACGAGACAATAAAAACAAAGAGTTAGGGACGGTCCGGGTACCTTTTCCTGGTACCTTTTCAGCACATTGGCATTGCACAGTTTTTTCCACCAAGATGCTCGAGCTTTACAACAGCAATTTCAGCTGTCAGACACAGAGGCTTGTAATGCTGTCAGCATCTGTGCTGTCAGGGTCACGCTGCACCGCGGCAGATGGGAGTGAACCCTCGTGGACTTTGCAAATCTGGCACACCGATGTCACACACATCCCTGAATTTGGTAATTTAAAACACACCCATGCCTCAATTGACACCTTTTCCTCATCAATATGGGCTGCAGTACGCACAGGGGAAGAGGATGGGATGCCATGGCACACTGGCCATCAGCTTTTGCAGCCTTGGTTTGCATTCCTCAAACCATCCAAACTGACAGTGGGCCTGCTACACTTCCCAGAAAACCAGGCAATTTCTACAGCTTTGGGGTGTATCACACCAAACCAGCATCCCTCATTTACCAGCTGGACAAGAAATAGCGGAAAGAGCACACGGTGTCTGAAAAGGAATAGTTAATAAAAAAAAGGAGGTATGTGGTGAGACCCCAGAGAGTAGAATAGCTAAAGCTGTATATTAATAACTTTATATTAATAATTATATTACTAGCTACATCAAATCACTTAACAGTATTAGGAAAATCCCAGAACCCAGTTATGCTAAATGACTCCTTATCAACGCAATCCTGTGACGTTCAGCTGCCCAAACCCAAGGGAATGGCTCGAGACCTCCTTACCAATACATGGGGGTTCCTGGGATCTCATTCCCTGAGCTTGGTGACATTGATGTGTCCCAGCAGACAGTGGGACACATTGGGTACCTGCCAGAGGCATCCAGCCTGCTCTGCATCCTGACAGCACCTCCTGATAAACCCTCAGCACACACAGAGCCGTGTGACCAGTGATTGATGACAACCTCACGGGAATCTGCGACTGCAGCTCACAGAAAGATTCCTCTGTTTACAAATTATCTCCCTGTTTACAAACTGCTTTCCTTGCCTACAGATTGTTTCCTAGGTTTTGAGTTGTTTTTTTTTTTTTTTTTTATTAAGGTTGCATGATTCTTGTTCTTACTGTTTTATTTTCCTCAAGGCCTAAATAATTTGTTGTTTTTACAAATTGTAATCTGTAACCTGGGGCATATTTACCTGAGCTCTCCCCTAGCAGGTCCTGGACATAAATGCTGCAGCTATAATGCAAATCAAAATTTATAGAAAAGAAAAGGTGAGATGTTGGTGTCACCTTGCCAGCCCTGGGCTCAGTGACAGGGATTTCGGCCAATCTGATCTCCCATAAGCCTGCAGGCATTTCAGTGGCCCAGGACCCAAAGGGGTGTGGAGTTCAAACCAATGAGAGCATCCAGACCAGGCCTTTCAATTGCTCTGTGTAAAGGAGGGAGTGGAAAATAAATAATTAAAAAAAAAAAAAAAAAAAAAAAAAAAAAAAAAAAAATCTCTTCCCACACGAACATCGGGGTGAGTGCTCTCCATCTCCTCTGCCCCTCACCCTCCACATGTGACCTAACACAGAGGCAGATCCAGCTCTGGATCACCTCCATGCAGGTGAATCCTGGTGTGTGATCCACGCTGGAATCTCATGGATCCTCTCATTCTGCAGAAACAGGCAGAGAAACCAAATTGCTTGAGCACAGGTACAGAGGGGAATCTGTGTGGGATTCCAGAAGGGATACAGGGCAGGATTCCAGACCCGGGCAGGATTCCAGACCCGGGCAGGATTCCAGATCGGGATCAGGTCAAATTCTAAAGTGTATCTGGGCTGGATTCCAGAGCAGGATCAGGTGGGATGGATGAATGGGGCAGCATTGGAGTGGGATTCCAGAACAGGATTTGGGGGATTCCAAAGCAGATCAGGTGGTGTTGGTGGAGCAGCATTGGGGTACAAGGGATGCAGTAGGATCTGGTGGGATCCTTGCTCTCTGTGGGCTCTTCAGTCAGATCCAACCCATGGCGACAGAGACAGGGTGACACCAACTCTTACTCTCATCAGCAGCTGAATGATCCATGGTGCAGGTCCAACCCCTTCCCTCTCCCTGCAGAAAGCCACAAATTGCTGGCAGAGCTCATCCTGCTGCTCCCACTCATCACACAGCAGCCCTTCCCAACAGGCTGGCTTCCTGTTTTCCCATGTTTCAAACACAGGAATTACAGTGATTCAAAATGTTTTATTTCTAATGTAAAAATACCCTGGTTTGGGCAATAAATCCCAGTTCCCTCCTCCAGTGCCCAGCACTTCCTCTCAGGGAATGAGGAATAGAAAAGGGGACATTGGGAACTGGGATGAAGACACTGGGGACAGGGACACTGGGAAGGGACTGGGGACACCAGGAGCTTGGAGTGGGCACAGCAGGAGTGAGATGAGGACGTGACACCCATGCCCAGATCCATTCCTTGGGACTGATTTCCCACCCTGTGTCCCATGTCCAGGAGCAGACACGGGGACCAGGGATCATGGGGACATGGTGGATACAGGGGACACAGACACATCCAGGGAGTGGGCAGGCCTAGGGGACACAGCAGGGACATGGGGGACACGGGGGGTTGGGATCCTGAGGATGTGGGGATGAGGGATTCACAGCACACCATGACTGGGGACACCGGGAGCTGGCTGGGGACACAACCACCGGGAATGGGGACGCTGGGGCTGATTCCCGTTTATTCCCTGCCAGATGCAGCCCCCTGCTCGCTGCCCGTCCCGGGGCCCTCGGGCTGCCCGGTGCTGCCTCCTCCAAGGAGCAGGCGGCTGTAGGCGCCGCGGCGTTCCCGCAGCTCCGCTGGTGTTCCCGTCTCCATCACGGCCCCGCGCTCCAGCAGCACCAGGCGATCGGCCCCGTCCAGCACCCGCGGCCGGTGGGACACGACCAGCACGGTCCGGGCCAGCCCGGTGCGCACCCAGCGCTGTGCCTGGGGCCAGACAACGCTCATGCCAACCCATCCGGCTCATGCCAACCCATCCGGCTCAGAGAACTCCCATCCCAACCCATCCAGCTCAGAGAATGCTCATCCCAACACATCCAGCTCAGTCCTACCCTGTCCCACCTGATCCCACCCAGTCCCAACCAACCAAACCCACCCCACTCTCAGTCCTGCTCTAATTCCATCCTATTCTTACCATCCCACCTCCCTGTTTTCCATCCCATCCCCATGCCCACTCTGCCATCCTGTCCAAACCGTCGCCATTCCCACTGTCCCATCCCATCCTCCTCCCACCACCCCAACCCTTCCCATTGCACTCCATCTCTCTGTCCTCATCCCAGCATTCCTATCCCCTCCATTCCCACCCCCTCCAAACCCACCCTATTACATCTCCTTGTCTTCATTCCTTCATTCTACTTTCCTGCCATCCTACACCCCGGTCTCTATCACCATTCTGACCCTACTATCCTGTCCTATTTCTCCACCTCGATGACCCACACCACCCCATCCAATCCCTGTCTTCATCACATCATTCCCACTCCATGCCAATCATTATCCCTTATTGCCACCACCCCATCTCTCCATCCCATTCCAGCCATCCCATCACACCCCATTTTCACCAACCGCAGCCCCACCCAGACCAACCCCCTCCACCCCACCCCGCTCACCGCTCCGTCATCTCCATCATCCAGCGCCTCGTCCAGGATGAGCACGGCCGGACGCCGGAGCAGAGCCCGGGCCAGGGCCACGCGGCGCCGCTCCCCGGCCGCCAGCCGCCCCCCGCGCTCCCCCACCTCTGCGGGAGCGGCCACAGGGGATCAGTGGGGTGCAGCCCTGGAGTTCTCCCCTCTTCTCCCACCCCCTGTGCTCCCCCACCTCTGGAGGAGCAATCCCATGGGACCAGTGGGGTCTGAGCTGTGTGAGCAATCCCATGGGATCAGTGGGATCAGTGACCTGTGTGAGCAATCCCATGGGATCAGTGGGGTTTGAGCTGTGTGAGCAATCCCATGGGATCAGTGGGGTTTGACCTGCGTGGTGAGCAATCCCATGGGATCAGTGGGGTCTGACCTGTGTGAGCAATCCCATGGGACCAGTGGGATCTGACCTGTGTGAGCAATCCCATGGGATCAGTGGAATCTGACCTGTGTGAGCAATCCCATGGGATCAGTGGGATCTGACCTGTGTGAGCAATCCCATGGGACCAGAGGGATCTGAGCTGTGTGAGCAATCCCATGGGATCAGTGGGGTCTGATCTGTGTGAGCAATCCCATGGGATCAGTGGAATCTGACCTGCATGGTGAGCAATCCCATGGGATCAGTGGGGTCTGAGCTGTGTGAGCAATCCCATGGGATCAGTGGGATCAGTGACCTGTGTGAGCAATCCCATGGGATCAGTGGGATCTGACCTGTGTGAGCAATCCCATGGGATCAGTGGGATCTGAGCTGTGTGAGCAATCCCATGGGATCAGTGGGGTCTGAGCTGTGTGAGCAATCCCATGGGATCAGTGGGGTCTGAGCTGTGTGAGCAATCCCATGGGATCAGTGGGGTCTGACCTGCATGGTGAGCAATCCCATGGGATCAGTGGGGTCTGACCTGTGTGAGCAATCCCATGGGATCAGTGGGATCAGTGACCTGTGTGGTGAGCAATCCCATGGGATCAGTGGGATCTGACCTGTGTGAGCAATCCCATGGGATCAGTGGGATCTGACCTGTGTGAGCAATCCCATGGGATCAGTGGGGTCTGAGCTGTGTGAGCAATCCCATGGGATCAGTGGGGTCTGAGCTGTGTGAGCAATCCCATGGGATCAGTGGGTTCTGACCTGCATGGTGAGCAATCCCATGGGATCAGTGGGGTCTGACCTGCGTGGTGAGTAATCCCATGGGATCAATGGGATCTGAGCTGTGTGAGCAATCCCATGGGATCAGTGGGGTCTGAGCTGTGTGAGCAATCCCATGGGATCAGTGGGATCTGAGCTGTGTGAGCAATCCCATGGGATCAGTGGGATCTGACCTGTGTGAGCAATCCCATGGGATCAGGGGGATCTGAGCTGTGTGACCAATCCCATGGGATCAGTGGGGTCTGACCTGTGTGAGCAATCCCATGGGACCAGTGGGGTCTGAGCTGTGTGAGCAATCCCATGGGATCAGTGGGGTCTGACCTGTGTGAGCAATCCCATGGGATCAGTGGGGTCTGAGCTGTGTGAGCAATCCCATGGGATCAGTGGGATCTGACCTGCATGGTGAGCAATCCCATGGGATCAGTGGGATCAGTGACCTGTGTGGTGAGCAATCCCATGGGATCAGGGGGATGTGCCCTCTTGGTGCCCCATCCATCCCCCTGGCTCTCACCAGTGTCCCAGCCCTGCTCCAGCCCCTGGATGAACTCCATGGCTCCAGCAGCAGTGGCGGCCTCCCGCAGCTCTGACTCTTTGCAGTGCTCCAGCCCCAGCAGGATGTTCTCACGGATCGTTCCAGAAAACAGGATGGGGTCCTGCTCCACCAGCACCACCTGCACCAGCACCAAACCCTGTGATGCTGTCTTGGCTCCTGGTGTCCCCACCCCTGTTCCATGACCCCATCCCACCTTGGTGTCCCCATGGTCTCCATCCCTGGTCCCACTGTCCCCATCTGTGTCCCCACTCCTGAGTTCCCACTTTTCCCATCCCCATCCCTGTCATTCCCATCCCATTTCCCAATGTTCCTATCCCATTTCTTGTTGTCCCCATCCTATTCCTGGTGTCCCCATCGCTCTTCCCAGTGTCCCCATTTCTGCTCTCGTGCTCCTGTGGTCCCAGTTCCATTTCATTCTTTGTTGCAGACATCTTTTATGGAAAATCCCTTCCTCAGGATTTTTCCTCCTGAGGAGCCGAGAGGCCTCAGGAACAAAATGTAAGCATTGATTATGTGTGGAATGCAACGGGTGGATCTTTGATTGGCCCATATTGGATGTCTGTAATTAATGGATAATCACAGCCCAGCTGGCTCGGACAGAGAACCCTGAGCCACAAACCTTTGTTATCATTCTCTCCTATTCTACTCTTAGCCGGCCTTCTGGTGAAATCCTTCCTTCTGTTCTTTTAGTATAGTTTTAACGTAATATATATAATAAAATAATAAATCAA
This sequence comes from Ammospiza caudacuta, assembly GCF_027887145.1. Classification (NCBI taxonomy): domain Eukaryota; kingdom Metazoa; phylum Chordata; class Aves; order Passeriformes; family Passerellidae; genus Ammospiza; species Ammospiza caudacuta. Next base: position 1,713,107 of record NC_080628.1, on the reverse strand, counting down.
GCCTTCTGAAACATGGAGTCAAATCCTCATCTCTTCCCCCATCCAAAAACCCCTGTGAACACCGTCATAATTGTCCCCATTTTCCCCATTCCATGCCCAGCATTCCCAGCGTCTCTGCTGTCCCACGGTCCCAGTTCCATTTCAGTGTCCCCATTGCTGTCCCCATTTTCCCCATTCCATGCCCAGCGTTCCCAGTGTCTCTGCTGTCCCACGGTCCCAGTTCCATTTCAGTGTCCCCATCGCTGTCCCCATTTTCCCCATTCCATGCCCAGCGTTCCCAGTGCCTCTGCTGTCCCACGGTCCCAGTTCCATTTCAGTGTCCCCACACCCCCGTCCCCATTTTCCCCATTCCATGCCCAGCATTCCCAGTGTCTCTGCTGTCCCACGGTCCCAGTTCCATTTCAGTGTCCCCACACCCCCGTCCCCATTTTCCCCATTCCATGCCCAGCATTCCCAGTGTCTCTGCTGTCCCACGGTCCCAGTTCCATTTCAGTGTCCCCACACCCCTGTCCCCATTTTCCCCATTCCATGCCCAGCGTTCCCAGTGCCTCTGCTGTCCCGCGGTCCCAGTTCCATTTCAGTTTCCCCACACCCCGTCCCCATTTTCCCCATTCCATGCCCAGCGTTCCCAGTGTCTCTGCTGTCCCACGGTCCCAGTTCCATTTCAGTGTCCCCATCGCTGTCCCCATTTTCCCCATTCCATGCCCAGCGTTCCCAGTGTCTCTGCTGTCCCGCGGTCCCAGTTCCATTTCAGTGTCCCCACACCCCGTCCCCATTTTCCCCATTCCATGCCCAGCGTTCCCAGTGTCTCTGCTGTCCCACGGTCCCAGTTCCATTTCAATGTCCCCACACCCCTGTCCCCATTTTCCCCATTCCATGCCCAGCGTTCCCAGTGTCTCTGCTGTCCCACGGTCCCAGTTCCATTTCAGTTTCCCCACACCCCGTCCCCATTTTCCCCATTCCATGCCCAGCGTTCCCAGTGTCTCTGCTGTCCCACGGTCCCAGTTCCATTTCAGTTTCCCCACACCCCGTCCCCATTTTCCCCATTCCATGCCCAGCGTTCCCAGTGTCTCTGCTGTCCCACGGTCCCAGTTCCATTTCAGTGTCCCCACACCCCTGTCCCCATTTTCCCCATTCCATGCCCAGCGTTCCCAGTGTCTCTGCTGTCCCACGGTCCCAGTTCCATTTCAGTGTCCCCACACCCCGTCCCCATTTTCCCCATTCCATGCCCAGCGTTCCCAGTGTCTCTGCTGTCCCACGGTCCCAGTTCCATTTCAGTGTCCCCACACCCCTGTCCCCATTTTCCCCATTCCATGCCCAGCGTTCCCAGTGTCTCTGCTGTCCCGCGGTCCCAGTTCCATTTCAGTGTCCCCACACCCCTGTCCCCATTTTCCCCATTCCATGCCCAGCGTTCCCAGTGTCTCTGCTGTCCCACCTTGCGGTGCAGGTACTGGTGCTCATACTCTGGCAGCGGGATCCCGTCCAGCAGCACCGTCCCGCTGCCGGGATCCCGCAGCCGCTCCAGCAGCGCCACGGCCGTGCTCTTCCCGCTGCCATTGGGCCCCGCCAGCGCCGTCACCTCCCCGGAGCGCACCTGGAAGCTCACGTCCTGCCGGATGGGACAGGTTTGAGAGTCTGTCTGAAATGTCCCTCATCTGCCTCACCATCGTCATTGGGGCACCGCTGAAGAGAAGAGCCCACTTGATAGTGGAGCCCTGGGAAATGTTAAAGACAGTCTTTGAAAATGTCAGGCTTTGTGTTCTCTCAGATCACTGCACCTGCGTAAGCAGTATGATAACAGATACAGATGTGATGATTGTTTGGTAATTAAATATAATTATTACATAATCATAAGAAGAATCATGAGAAACTATGTTGGAAATTTAAGGGGGCTATGTTTGGCTGAAATCTATGTATACAATAGAACAATATCAGTTTAATAATTAAAATCAAAGTTATATAACGACAGAGCATAAAACCACGTTCATCTTGAATGTATGGTCGGAATCAGATTTGGGTTGTAATACCCGATTCCCAGAGCTCTTAATAAAAAGCACCAGATATAATAGCTTATGTGATTATTTGTGTTTGAACGTTAACACACTGTCGCCGACATCTTTTCATTAAAAATCTTTCTTTAGGGTTTTTCTTTTCTGAGACACTGAGAGGCCTCAGGAACAAAATGTAAACATTGATTATCTGCTGCTGTGGAATGCAACAGGTAGATCTGTGCTTGGTCTCATGTAGATGGTTGGAATTAATGGCTAATCATGGCAGAGTTGGCTCTCTCTCTGTGTGAGCTACAGACTTTTGTGGATTCATTCTTTTCTATTCTTAGCCCAGCCTTCTGATGAGAACTTTTTTCTTCTGTTCTTTTAGTATAGTTTAAATGTAATATATAATAAAATAATAAATCAAGCCTTCTGTAACACAGTCAAATCTACGTCTCTTCCCTCATCCTGAGACCCCTGTGAACACCATCACACCCCACTGTGTAAAATCTCTGGCTCTGAAGGAGCAAGTCACATCCCAACAAGGCCCCGACACCTGAGGAGCATTGCTAAGCTACTGTTCACAGGTGTGTTTGCTGTATGCTACACTGAACCCAACGAAAGGAAGAAGGGGGCACCTTGCCCTTTTTGCAGCAACGGCCTTGAAGTTGTCCCACCTCTCGGCCTGGCTGGACTTCGGCTGAATTTTGGGTGGTTCCCCCACAGAAGACACCACACAAAACCCCTCACTTGTCTCACAACTGCTGTGACAGACAGACTGAGATGCAGGAAGCCTCTCCAGCAAAGGCCGAGACATGAAATCCCTGTGTGAAAAGGCCCCCAAGGACTGGGACTGAGACCCCCAACCTGGGGGAGGTGTGTGGGGGAGGCAAGCTGACCACAGCGAGATGGATGTTGCAGGTGCGAGCAGTGGACCAAGAAGACAATGGTTCTCGCCCACTGCTGAACATGGACTGTGTGTACCCTTCTCTAAATACCATTTTTTCCCCCAAAAATACAACAGACTACCTTTGATTCGGTTTCAAGTTTTACCCATTCCCCCCATCAAAAAAAAGAGTATAATAAGAGTTTGGATAAACTGCAACCCTGAGACCTCCCGAGATGTGACCTGGTGAACTCCATTGGGTGGACATTGAAGGACTTCACCGTTCTACGTTGGTAGCTTTGTACCTTCCTTTCTCTTCCTCCCTCTTTTTCCTTTTTCCCCAATTTCTCTCTAATGCACTTTGTTGTGGTTATTCAATAAAGGTACATTTGTTCTGATTATCACTGCAACCCTCTGTGCCGTGTCGGTGTTTTTTGCACCCTGAGATCAACCCACGAACCACCACGAACCCGTTCGTAAGGACGGATCGTGAGAGCAGGTGATGCCAGAATTCCCACCCCTGGGAAGCCCCACCTGCCTCCAGACCCACCTTCAGCACAGGGCGCTCTGGATTCCCGGGATATGTGAAGGAGACCTTCTGGAAAGTGACGTGGCCCTGAAGCTCGGGGGGCTCCCGCGTGCCCCCGACATTCCCTGCGGGTTTCCGATCCAGGTATTCCCAGATCCTCTGTCCGGCAGCTGCGTTGGTCAGGAATTCGTTGAAGCCGTAGAGCAGCACCTGGGGAGAAGGGAGGGGGTGGCACTGGGGTGGACAGAAGCACGGACGGATGGACAGACACGTGCATTCCATGGTATCACCTGGACATGGCTGCCAACTCTGTCCTGGTACAGCAGGAAGGTGACGAGGACCCCGGGAGTGATGGATCCGTCACGGAGCTGCTGGTGGCTCCTGAAGAGCACCATGACCCGGATGGCCAGTTCGATCACCTGTGGGTGGGACAGGGACACTGCTGCCCCCAACCCGCTTCTGGTGTCCCCAGCCCACTGCTGGTGTCCCCATTCCATCTGCCCCCAACCCACTCCTGGTGTCCCCAACCCACTCCTGGTGTCCCCAATCCATCAGCTCCCATTCCAGCCCACTCCTGGTGTCCCCAATCCATCGGCTCCCATTCCAACCCATTTCTGGTGTCCCCATTCCATCTGTCCCCAACCTACACCTGGTGTCCCCAGTCCATCTGCTCCCCTTCCAACCCATTCCTGGTGTCCCCAGTCCATCTGTCCCCAACCCACTCCTGGTGTCCCCATTCCATCCGTCCCCATCCCACTCCTGGTGTCCCCATTCCATCTGCCCTCATCCCACTCCTGGTGTCCCCAGCCCACTCCTGGTGTCCCCATTCCATCTGTCCCCAGCCCACTCCTGGTGTCCCCATTCCGTCTGTCCCCATTCCAACCCATTTCTGGTGCCCCCATTCCATCTGCCCCCATTCCAACCCACTCCTGGTGCCCCCATTCCATCTGCCCCCATTCCAACCCACTCCTGGTGCCCCCATTCCATCTGCCCCCATTCCAACCCACTCCTGGTGCCCCCATTCCATCTGCCCCCAATCCACTCCTGATGTCCCCATTCCACCTGCCCCCATCCCACTCCTTTATCTCTTTGTCTTTATCCCTGTTCCTGCTGTCCTCATTCCAGTTCTGGTGTCCCCCTCTCACTCTTGATGTCCCCATTCCTGATCCTGATGTGTCACAGACATATTTTCTGAAAGATCTTTTCACCAGGATTTTTCTCCTGAGAAGCTCAGAGGCCTCAGACACGAAATGTAAACAATAATGATCTGCTGCTGTGGAATGCAGCAGGTGCATCCTTGATTGGTCTCATGTGGTTGTTTTTAACTGAAGACCAATCACAGCTGCAGCTGTGTCGGACTCTGGTCAGTCACAAGATTTTATTATTCATTCCTTTCTAGCTTTCTAATGTCTCCTTTCTCATTCTTTAGTACAGTTTTAGTATATAATTTTCTTTTAATATAATATATATAATAAAATAATAAATCAGCCTTTCATTCCTTTCTAGCTTTCTAATGTCTCCTTTCTCTTTCTTTAGTACAGTTTTAGCATATAATTTTCTTGTCGTATAATATATATAATAAAATAATAAATCAAGCCTTCTGAAACACGGAGTCAAGATTTTCGTCTCTTCCCTCGTCCTGGGGACCCGCAAACACCACCCCACTGATGTTCCCAACCTTTATACCGGTGTCCCCATCCTGTTTCCAATGTCACCATTCCCATTCCTGCCATGCCTGTTCCTGACCCCAATGTCCCTGTTCTGTTGTCCCCATTCCTGGTGTCCCCATTCTGCTCTGAGTGGCCCCATCTCAGCTGCTGGCTTCCCATTCCTGGTCCCAGTGTCCCCATTCCCAGTACCCCCATTCCCAGTGTCCCTGTTCTGATGTCCTCATTCCTGGTGTCCCCATTCTGCTCTAAGTGGCCCCATCTCAGCCGCTGGTTTCCCATTCCTGGTCCCAGTGTCCCCATTCCCAGTGTCCCCATCCCTGATCCCGGCATCCCCATTCCCTGCTGTTCCCATTCCCAGTCCCCCCTGACCCTTTCGACGAGGAGGAAGATTGCCAGCTCCAGCTCTATCTGCTCCTTCAGCCTCAGCTCCTTGGCCAGGTTACATCTGTGCTGCTCCTCCTCCTCCTCCTCCGCCGAAAACATTCGGATGGCCTCGATGGCAGCAACAGATTCCTGCACCCCGGCGGCTGTGCGGGCGGAAGCTTCCAGCATGGATCGCTGAAGGGCCTGTGGCAGCAACGGGGATCTCCAACTTTCCCAGGTCACCTTCCTGGCCCACCATCCACATCCCGTCCCACCAAACCCACTACATCCCCACTACTGCACTCCCAACATCCCACGCCCTTCTCTCTCACCCTCACCATTCCCATCCATTCTCCCGGTCCTAATCCCACCATCCCCATCCCCACAGTCTCATCCCGTCCCCACCATCCCACCTTATCTCATCCTTCTCTTCCCATCCACACCATTCCCATCTCCACCATTTCGTTCCATCCCCATGTCAGCACTCCCACCATCCCATTCCCCTGGTCTTTATCCCCTTCATCCCACCATTTCCACCTCCATCATCGTCTTTTCCATTCTCCATTCCATCCCCACCATCCTGCTTCCCTGGTCTTTATCCTCTTTCATCCCACTATTCCACCTCCATCATCCTCCTTTCCATTCTCCTTCCCATCCCGACCCATCCCGACCCATCCCATCCCATCCCATCCCATCCCATCCCATCCCATCCCCACCATCCCATTCCCCTGGTCTTTATCCCCTTTCATCCCACCATTTCCATCTCCATCGTCCTCCTTTCCATTCTGTATCCCATCCCATCCCATCAATCCCATCGATCCCATTGATCACATCCCATCCCGTCCCATCCCATTGATCCCACCGATCCCATCCCGTCCCATTGATCCCACCAATCCCATCCCATCCCATCCCATCGATCCCATCCCATTGATCCCATTGATCCCATTGATCCCATCCCATTGATCCCATTGATCCCATTGATCCCATCCCATTGATCCCATCGATTCCATCCCATCCCATTGATCCCATTGATCCCATTGATCCCATCCCATCCCATTCCATCAATCCCACCCCATCCCACCCCATCCCATCCCATCCCATCCCATCCCATCCCATCCCATCGATCCCATTGATCCCATCCCATTGATCCCATCGACTCCATCCCATCCCATTGATCCCATTGATCCCATTGATCCCATCCCATTGATCCCATCGACTCCATCCCATCCCATTGATCCCATTGATCCCATCCCATCCCATCCCATCCCATCGATCCCACCGATTCCATCCCATCCCATTCCATTCCCATTGATCCCATTGATTCCATCCCATCCCATCCCATCCCATCCCATCCCATCCCATCCCATCCCATCCCATCCCATCCCATCCCATTCCCATTGATCCCATTGATCCCATCTCGTCCCATTGATCCCACCGGACCCCATGCCATGCCATGCCATGCCATGCCATGCCATGCCATGCCATGCCATGCCATCCAATCCCCCTAGCCCCCATCCCAGCTCCACCATTCCCACCCCCTTATCCCACCTCTGCCCCCCTCCCCCTCCTGACCTGTTTGCGGGTGCTCTGGATGCGGCGCGTGGCGATTCCAAGGGGCACCTCCAGCAGTGCCAGCAGTGCCAGCCCCGGTGCCAGCCCCACCATGAACCCCCCCACCACCAGGGCCATCACCAGGCTCCGCAGCAGCTGGTTGGCTCCACTCGGCACCGCCCTGCACACCCGTGGCACTTCCATGGAAAACTGGGCCAGGAGCTCAGCTGCAGGGTGGGAAAAGAGGTTTGGGATCGTGGTGGGTGAGACCATGATCCCATCCTGGATGATCCCATTCGGGATGGGAATGATGGGATGGGGAACGGTGGGATGGGGTGATGGGAATGGGTGTGGAGGTGGTGAGGGTGGAATATGATGGGACAGGGGAGATGGGATGGCGGGAACGGAGGTGGTGGGATGGGATGGTGGGAATGGGTGTGGAGATGGACAGGGTGGGTGGGATGGGACAGGGAAGAAGGGATGGTGGGAATGGAGATGGTGGGATGGAGTGATGGGATGGTGAGAATTGAGATGGTCAGGGTGGAATGGGGTGGAACAGGGGAGATGGGATGGTGGGAATGGGTGTGGAGATGGACAGGGTGGAATGGGGTGGGACAGGGGAGATGGGATGGTGGGAATGGAGATGGTGGGATGAGTGATGGGATGGTGAGAATTGAGATGGTCAGGGTGGAATGGGGTAGGACAGGGGAGATGGGATGGTGGGATGGGGTGATGGGAATGGGTATGGAGATGGACAGGGTGGAATGGGGTGGGACAGGGGAGAGGGGATGATGGGAATGAGTATGGAGCTGGTCAAGGTGGAATGGGATGGGAGAGGGGAGATGGTCAGGGTGGGAATGGAGATGGTGGGATGGGATGGTGGGAATGGGAATGATGGGGATGGAGTGGTGGGATGGGATGGGATGGTGGGAATGGGAATGATGGGGATGGAGTGGTGGGATGGGATAACAGACAGATGGGATAGGATGGGATGGGGACTGGGAGCTGGGATGGTGGGGATGGAACTGGGGTAACACAATAATTGGGATGGGATGGGACAGGTGGGATGGGTTGGGTGGGATGGGGCTGGGCTGTGCCCCGTTACCTGCCGGTGTTCCCTGGAAGAAGTCCAGGTCTTGGTGCACCAGGTGGGAAAAGAGCCGCAGGCTCAAGCTCTGACGGAGACGCGCCATCAACAGCATGAAGAGAGAGCCCCGGCAGCCAGAAAACAGCACACTGTGGGGACGCAGGGACACGGTGACATCGGGGACCTTGGGGACACGGGGACAGGCCCTGGGAACGCTGCCACCCACCTTGTGGCTCCAGCAGCCGCCACCATCCCGACAGCTCCGGCGGTGACTCCGTCCCCACTCCCGATGGCATCCAGCACCTTCCCGGTGGCGTAGGGCCCCGCCATCTCCCCTGGGTGTCACCGAGGCTGCGTCACCACCGGTGTGACCACTGACACAGGGGGACCCTGATTTGTGGGGGGTGGGACCCGGTCTGGGGAGCGGGGATCTAATTTTGGAAATGCGGGACACGATTTGGGCAGGAGACAACTTAGAGAGGTCAGGGCCCAATTTTGGGGGGTTGGTGACAAATTTAGGGATCTTACACCCAATTTAAAGTGTCAGTACCAATTTTGGGAGGGTTCAGCACACAATTTTATGGGTCAGAACCTAAACATAGGAGATCAGGATCTTAAGATCCCAGGCCTTAGAGGCCAACATCCATTTTTGGGCATCAGACCCTAAGTTTGATGGTCAGCACCCAATTTTGGGGGACCAACAGCCAAGTCTGCAGGGTCAGAACCCAATTTGGAATGTCAGCACCTCATTTTGGCAGGGTCAGCACCCAACCGAAGGGGTCAACTCACAATTTAGGAGGGTCACCACTCAGTTTTAGGGTGGTCATCGCCTATTTAGGGGCTCAGCATTCAATTTTTAGGCACCAGCATTCAATTATGGGAGGGTATCCCAAGTTGGGGGGGTTCCCCATTTGGGCTCTGCAGAGCCCAAATTTGGGGTGTCAGAGCCTGTCACCACATGTCAATGTCCTAGGGTGATGCTGTGATGCTTGTATCCCCATTCACGTGTTCTGTTTATGCTGGATATTGTCTTATATTATGGATATTATCAAGACTGGCTCTGAAGAGCGAAGTTTTGTTTTGGTTTTGTTATCAGCCGCTCCCCCACGGCTGGCGGGACACAGAGACAGGGCAGTACATGGTGCTGCTTTTGCTTTTTGCTTTGCTCCTGCTTCTGCTTTTTGCTTCTGCTCATTAGTTACTTTAGCTAAGCAGTCTGAATTTTTCCCTGGATTGTTTCTCCTTTCCTTTTTTTGTAACCACTCAAACCTACTCCAGACTGGCACCTGGGAACACCGAGAGTTTGCACCTTGTGGCTGCAGCAGCTGCCCTAGAACCGGAGGGACTGATAACAGAGCGACCACCCCAAGAGAGAGACTTTCTCAATTTGTCATCTTTTTCAGAGTGTTGTCACCTGGTGTTGTTCATTTTGTGTGCTGGGGGTGCTGTGCCTGTTAAATAAACAGGTTCTTTCCACTTCTCTCCAAGGAATCCTTCCTGAACTGGTTTGGGGCGGGGCTGTGTGGGTTTGCTTTCTGGAGGGGCCCCTTTGGAGATTTTCTCCCAAATTTGCCCTAAACCAGGACAAATTTTGGTGCCCAACGTGGTGCTTGAACCCCTGACCCTGAGATTAAGCATCTCATGCTCTACTGACTGAGCAGCCATTTGTGGGGAGGGGCCGTGTGGCTTTGTTTTGCCCCCTTTGGAGATTTTCTCCCAAATTTGCCCTAAACCAGGACAAATTTTGGCGCCCAACGTGGGGCTTGAACCCCTGACCCTGAGATTAAGCATGTCACGCCCTACTGACTGAGCAGCCATTTGTGGCGAGGGGACCGTGTGGGTATTCTTTCTGGAGGGGCCCCTTTGGAGATTTTCTCCCAAACTTGCCCCGAACCAGGACAGTCACCCACCAACGACGGCCAGCACGAGGCAGAGCACGGCAGCTCCAAGGACGTTCCGCTGTTCCCAGGTCAGCGCCAGAGCGCGCCGGACGCTGCCGGGAGCCTTGGGGACGCCTCCAGGGGTCTCGGCGACGCTGCCGGGGGTCGGGGGCGCGGCCCAGGCCAGCACGGCCAGGGCGGCAGCGGCGTGGGTGACCCCGAGCCAGGCGGGCGCCGCGGCCGCCAACAGCCCCGGGCCGGCCCCGAGCGGCCCCAGGAGGCTCCGGAAGGTTCCGAACACCGCGGGGGTGGCGGCGGCCGTGACGGCGGCCGCGGTGGCTCCGGAGGGACGGCGAGGGAACGGCAGTCGGGTGGCCGCGGCCAGGATGGGCAAGCGCAGGGCGGCCTCGAGCCACACGCCCGGCGCGCCCAGCGGCGCCAGCAGCGGCACCAGCGGCGCCAGGAACACCAGTGCCAGGGCGTCGGCCACCAGCAGCACAGCGGGCAGGAGAGCGGCGGGTGGCAGCGCCATGGCGGGACCGGTACGGACAGTGCTCCCTGTGGGGCTCCCAGGAATGAGCAACAGCCTGTGGAGGCACCAGTTAAAACCAGTTAGGACTGGGGCACGCCCCTGTGCACACCAGTGCTCCCAGTCTAGACTACAGTGCTCCCAGTCTGGCCCCCTGAGCTCAGCAGTCCATACCAGTGCTCCCAGTCCAGCCTGGAGCAGCCCCCAGTCCAGACAAGGCACTCACCAGTCCACACCAGTGCTCCCAGTCCAGCTTGAGGCACTCACCAGTCCACATCAGTGCTCCCAGTTCAGCCTGGGGCACTGACCAGTTCACACCAGTGCTCCCAGTCAGCCTTCTGTGCTCCCCAGTCCACACCAGTGCTCCCAGTCCAGCCTGGGGTGCTTCCCTGTGCACACCAGTGCTCCCAGTTCAGCTGGGGGCACTCACCAGTCCACACCAGTGCTCCCAGTCTAGACTATGGTGCTCCAGTTCAGCCCCTTGAGCTCAGCAGTCCACACCAGTGCTCCCAGTCCAGCCTGGGATGCTCCCCTGTGCACACCAGTGCTCCCAGTGCAGCCCTCTCAGCTCACCAGTCCACACCAGTGCCCCCAGTTTAGCCTAAGGCGCTCCCCAGTCCACACCAGTGCTCCCAGTCCAGCCCCCTGAGCTTAGCAGTTCACACCAGTGCTTCCAGTTCAGCTTGGGGCGCTCCCCAGTCCAGTTTGAGGCACTCACCAGTCCACACCAGTGCTCCCAGTTCAGCCTGCGATGCTCACCAGTCCACACCAGTGATCCCCAGTCCCTATCAATGTTTCCAGTCCAGTCTGGGGCGCTCCCCAGTCCACACCAGTGCTCCCAGTCTAGATTATGGTGCTCCCAGTCGAGACTATGGTGCTCCCAGTGCAGCCCCCTGAGCTCACCAGTCCACACCAGTGCTCCCAGTCCAGCTCTTGGCACTCAACAGTCCACACCAGTGCTCCCAGTTCAGCTTGGGGTGCTCACCAGTCCACACCAGTGCTCCCAGTCCAGCCTAGGGCGCTCACCAGTCCACACCAGTGCTCCCAGTCCAGCCTAGGGCGCTCCCCAGTCCACACCAGTGCTCCCAGTCCAGCCTGGGGCGCTCCCCAGTCCACACCAGTGCTTCCAGTCCAGCCTGGGGCGCTCCCCAGTCCACACCAGTGCTCCCAGTCCAGCCCTCTCCGCTCCCCAGTCCATATCAATGTTTCCAGTCCAGCTTGGAGCATTCACCAGTCCACACCAGTGCTCCCAGTTCAGCCCCCTAAGCTCACCAGTCCACACCAGTGCTCCCAGTCTAGAACAACAGTGCTCCCAGTTTAGCCCCCTGGGCTCACCAGTCCACTCCAGAGTTCCCAGTTCAGCCTGGGGTACTCAACACGTCCACACCAGTGCTCCCAGTTCAGCCTGGGGTGCTCACCAGTCCACACCAGTGCTCCCAGTTCAGCCCCCTGAGCTCACCAGTCCACACCAGTGCTCCCAGTTCAGCCCCCTGAGCTCACCAGTCCACACCAGTGCTCCCAGTTCAGCCCCCTGAGCTCACCAGTCCACACCAGGGCTCCCAGTTCCGCTCCCAAAAGCGCCGTTAAGCTTTCCCTTTCGAGGCCACGCCCCCTCCCGCCCAGACCCCGCCCAGACCCCGCCTCCTCCCGCCCAGACCCCGCCCAGACTCCGCCTCCTCCCGCCCAGACCCCGCCCAGACCCCGCCCCCTCCTGGCATCGCCTCCTTCTCCTCTCAACCCGCTCCGTCCCGCTCTGCCTGGCAACCGATGATGCCACCGCCATTCTGACCAATCACAGCCGTTATTTCAGGAGTGGGCGTGCCAGGCCGGGAGTGCCGGGGATTCCCGCGCGCGCGTTCCGGGAAGCGGCGGCGGCTGCCGGGAAGGGACCGGGGCGGCACCGGCACCGGCACCGGCCGGGAGCGACACGGTCCGGACCGGGACACGCTGCGAGCGGCACCGGCACCCGCACGGACCCCGGGACTGCCCGGAACCACCCGGAACCACCGGCGGGGAGAACCGGGAGCGACCGGGAGCGGGAGCCAGCAGGACAGACCGAGAGCCACTGGACACAGCGGAACCCGCCGGTCCCCGTGTCCCCGATGCTGTCACCCCCCATTCGCCGGCTCCTGGCCCTGCTGGGCCCCGAGCGCGGCCGATGGACGCTGGTGGGGGGGCTGATGTCGGCTTCGGCTCTCGGTACGGGGGGACCCCGACCGGGGGGGTCAGGATCCCTTTGAGGGGCTTTGAGATCCCATTTGTGGGTTTGGAGAAGGCAGGACGCCCTTGAGGGGCTTTGGGAACCGATTTAGAGGGTTTGGATCCCTTTGAGGGGCTTTGGGATCCCGTTTGTGGGTTTGGACATGGCAGGACGCCCTTGAGTGGCTTTGGGATCTGATTTGGGGAGTTTGGACATAACAGGACCCCTTTGAGGGGCTTTGGGATCGATTTGGGGGGTTTGGACATAACAGGACCCCCTTGAGGGGATTTGGGATCTGATTTGGGGGGTTTGGACATAACAGGACCCCCTTGAGAGGATTTGGGATCCCATTTGTGGGTTTGGACATAACAGGACCCCCTTGAGGGGATTTGGGATCTGATTTGGGGGGTTTGGACATAACAGGACCCCCTTGAGTGGCTTTGGGATCCGATTTGGGGGGTTTGGACATAACCGGACCCCCTTGAGTGGCTTTGGGATCTGATTTGGGGAGTTTGGACATAACAGGACCCCCTTGAGGGGCTTTGGGATCCCATTTGGAGATATCAGGACTCCCCTCAGAGACTTTGGGATCTGATTTGGACATAACAGGACCTCTTTTGAGGGACTTTGGGATCCCACTTGTGGGTTTGGACATGGCAGGACCCCTTTGAGGGGCTTTGGGATCCAATTTAAAGGGTTTGGCCATAACTGGACGTTCCAGGACCCAGTTGGGGCAGTTGCAAGGCCAATTTGAGGTTTCAGGACCCAGTTTGGGGGATTTCGGATCTGGTGTGAGTGAGGTCAGAAACCAATTTGAGGGTCAGGACCCAATTTAGAGGTTTTGAGCACCCGGTTTGGGGAATCAGGATCCAATTTTTGGGCCTCAACACTCAATTTTGGAGCGGTCAGAATCCGATTTGAGGAGATTTGGTATCCCAGTTTGTGGGTTTGGACATGGAGGACCCCTTTGAGGGGCTTTGGGATCCAATTTAAAGGGTTTGGCCATAACTGGGGGTTCCAGGACCCAGTTGGGGCGGTTGCAAGGCCAATTTGAGGTTTCAGGACCCAATTTGGGGGATTTCGGATCTGGTGTGAGCGAGGTCAGAAACCAATTTGAGGGTCAGGACCCAATTTAGAGGTTTTGAGCGCCCAATTTGGGGAATCAGGATCCAATTTTTGGGCCGATCACACAATTTTGGAGTGGTCAGCATGTGATTTGAGAGGTTTTGGGATCTGATTTGTGGGTTCGGATATAACAGGACCCCCTTGAGGGGCTTTGGGATCCAATTTTGGGCTCAATCCACAATTTTGAGAATGGTCAGGATCTGATTAGAGGGGGTTTGGGATCCTTTGGACATAACAGGACCCCTTTGAGGGGCTTTGGCTTCTGATTTGGAGGCTTTTTGGACATAAATGCGATGGGACAGGATGCAGCGGGGGGATGCAAAACCAATTTGAGGGTCAGGACCCAATTTAGAGGTTTTGAGCACCTGATTTGGGGAATCAGGGTCTGATTTTGGGGCTGATCACACAATTTTGGCAGTGGTCAGGATCCAATTTGAGGGGATTTGGGATCTGATTTGGAGGGATGGACATAACAGGACCCCTTTGAGGGGCTTTGGGATCCAATTTAAAGGGTTTGGACATAACTGGGGGTTCCAGGACCCAGTTGGGGCGGTTGCAAGGCCAATTTGAGGTTTCAGGACCCAATTTGGGGGATTTCGGATCTGGTGTGAGCGAGGTCAGAAACCAATTTGAGGGTCAGGACCCAATTTAGAGGTTTTGAGCGCCCAATTTGGGGAATCAGGATCCAATTTTTGGGGCCGATCACACAATTTTGGAGTGGTCAGCATGTGATTTGAGAGGTTTTGGGATCTGATTTGTGGGTTTGGATATAACAGGACCCCTTTGAGGGGCTTTGGGATCCAATTTTGGGCTCAATCCACAATTTTGAGAATGGTCAGGATCTGATTAGAGGGGGTTTGGGATCCTTTGGACATAACAGGACCCATTTGAGGGGCTTTGGGGTTTTATTTGGAGGCTTTTTGGACATAAATGCGATGGGACAGGATGCAATGGGCGGTTTCCAAGGCAAATTTGAGGGTCAGGACCCAATTTAGAGGTTTTGAGCACCCGGTTTGGTGAATCGGGGTCCGATCTTGGGGTCGATCACACAATTTTGGGAGCGGTCAGGATCCCATTTGAGGGGGTTTGGGATCCTTTGGATATAACAGGACCCCTTTGAGGGGCTTTGGGATCCAATTTAAAGGGTTTGGACGTAACTGGGGGTTTCCAGAACCCAATTTGGGGGGGTTGCAAGGCAAATTTGAGGGGTCAGGACCCAGTTTGGGGTTTGCAGAATCTGATTTGAGCGAGGTCAGGACCCAGTTTGTGGGTCAGGACCCAATTTAGAGGTTTTGAGCACCCGGTTTGGTGAATCAGGATCCGATCTTGGGGTCGATCTGACGATTTTGGGAGCGGTCAGGATGCCATTTCCAGCTCTCTGCCCCCAATTCAGGGGTCACCGCCCCGACACCGCCGTGTCCCCACAGGTGAGGTGGCCGCCCCCTACTTCACGGGCCGTGTCACCGACCAGGTGACACAAGAGGAGGACCCTGCGGCCGCCGTGTGGCCCCTGGTGCTGGTGGGGCTCGCCAGGTGGGTGAGACAAACAGGGCAGGGGAATTTTCTCTTTTTAATGCCTTTATTACATGTGATCAGTGAAATAAACAGGGCAGGACGTTTTGTCTCCTTTTTAATGCCTTTATTAAACGTGATCACTGAAATGAACAGGAAAGGAGGATTTATCTCCTTTTTGATGCCTTTATTAAACGTGATCACTGAAATAAACAGGGCAGGGGATTTTTCTCTTTTTAATGCCTTTATTAAACGTGATCACTGAAATAGGGCAGGGACTTTTTCTCCTTTTTAATGCCTTTATTAAACGTGATCAGTGAAATAAACAGGGCAGGAGGTTTTATCTCCTTTTAGATGCCTTTATTAAAAGTGATCAGTGAAATAAACAGGGCAGGAGACTTTCTCCTTTTTAATGCCTTTATTAAACGTGATCACTGAAATAGGGCAGGGACTTTTTCTCCTTTTTAATGCCTTTATTAAACGTGATCAGTGAAATAAACAGGGCAGGAGGTTTTATCTCCTTTTTAATGCCTTTATTAAACGTGATCAGTGAAATAAACAGGGCAGGAGGTTTTATCTCCTTTTTAATGCCTTTATTAAATGTGATCAGTGAAATAAACAGGGCAGGAGACTTTCTCCTTTTTAATGCCTTTATTAAATGTGATCGCTGAAATAGGGCAGGGACTTTTTCTCCTTTTTAATGCCTTTATTAAATTATTAATATTATTAATATTAATAAATAATATTATAATAATATAATAAATTATTAAATTATCAGCTCAGTGTTGGGCGGCTCGACGGGTCCAAAACTGCTCCAAGGGTGACTCGGATGTGACAGTGGTCACAAGGGTGTGAGGATGAAGAATGAGAGGAGAATGTTAACTCCATGTTTCAGAAGGCTTGGTTTATTATTTTATTATATATATTAAATTAAAACTATACTAGAAGAATAGAAGAAAAGGTATCATCAGAAGGCTGGTAAGGATAGAATAGGAAAGAATGATAACAAAGGTTTGTGGCTCGGACAGGGAGTCTGTGATTGGCCATTAATTAGGAACAACCACACGAGACCAATCACAGATGCACCTGCTGCATCCCACAGCAGCAGATAACCAATGTTTGCATTTTGTTCCTGAGGCCTCCCGGCTTCTCGGGAGGAAGAATCATAAAGAAAGGGTTTTGTATAAAAGTTGGAGAGAAGAACAATCACTTTAGCCCCAGGCAGGGCCACGCTGACACGAAAGGAGCAATTAGCGAAAACCAGCGGTGATTGCAATAGCAAACAGGCAGAACTCCACCTTGGCAGCAACCGGTGTGACTGGCTCACTCTGCAACCCTTTTTTCCCAAAAAAAAAAAAAAAAAATCGGCAGATATTTTATTTATAACAATTTTCAGCATCTCTGCAGGCTCGGTGCTCTGTTCCTCACCTCCAGGCATTGTCGCAGACATCTTTTCATGAAAAATCCTTTCTTAGGGTTTTTCCTCCTGAAAAGGTGATTGGCATCAGGAACAAAATGCAAACATTGGTTATCTGCTGCGGTGGGATGCAGCAGGTGCATCTGGGATTGGCCTCGTGTGATTGTTCCTAATTAATGGCCAATCACAGACTCCCTGTCCGAGCCACAAACCTTTGTTATCATTCTTTGCTATTCTTTGTGATGAAATCCTTTTCTTCTATTCTTTTAGTACAGTTTTAATGTAATATATATCATAAAATAACAAATCAAGCCATCCGAATTACGGAGTCAGGTTTTCCTCTCTTCCTTCAACATAAGACCCCTCTGAACACCGTCAAGGTTCTGAAACCCTTTTTTTCCCCCCCCCAAAAAAAAGTCAGATTTTTGATTTACAACCCCTCTGCCCCCTCTGTCCATCCATCCCTGCAGTGCCACCACCCAGCTGGGCTGTGACACCCACGGGATGTTGCCAGATAAACTTTCTGCAGCTTAGAGATCTGTTCAGACAAGCGTTAATACACAGGCCATTGTTCTTAATTTTTTATTTTGTTTGTCGTTACTTTTCTATTTTTTACATAATTTTTCTCCTCATCTATCTCATGGCTGCTGCTTTAGGTCTGCTCAGAGTTCTGCTGTCTCTGGGGCCTGCCTCTTGCTCCCGAAAACCTTCCAATTTTGTGGATTCCCCTTTTTCCCCCCCAAAAAAAAATTTGGCAGATTTTTTTGTTTATAACAAGAGGAGTGGGTTTGTGTTACAAACCCAAAAGTGTTACAACTTTTGGGTTTTCCGGTCTCGGGGTCTTGGTTCCGGCTGAGCTCTTTGCAGCAAAGGTTCTCAGCATCTCTGCAGGTTCAGCGCTGTGTTCCTCACCTCCAGACATCTCTCGGGTCTGTTAATTCTGCGTTGGCCCGTTGTTTTTGGGCTCTTTTCCTCCAGACATCACTCTAAACTCTCAATTCTGCGTTGGCTCGTTGTTTTTGGGCTCTTTTCGTCCAGACATCTGTCTGGTCTCTCAATTCTGCGTTGGCTCGTTGTTTTTGGAGTCTTTTCCTCCAGATATCTCTCTGATCTCTCAATTCTGCGTTGGCTCGTTGTTTTTGGGCTCTTTTCGGTGAGTTTGGTGGGGTTGCTTCCCATGGCGTGCTGGCCTCGAGGTTATTTTGCATTTTCTCTGATGCCACCCCCTGCCATGTCCCCCCATGTCCTCTCCTGTCACGTTTTGGAGAGAAAGAACCATGAACCTCAGCACCAGGCAGGGCCACACTGATACAAAAGGAGCAACTAGCAAAAAACGAGCGGTGATTACAATAGCGAACAGGTAGAACTTTACTTTAGCAGTAACTGGTTTAACTGGTTCGGCAACTCTTTTTTTTTTTTTTTTTCCCCCCCCAAAATAATTGTCGTATTTTTCATTTCTACCCCCCTCTCTCTGTCCGTCTGTCCGTCCGTCCGTCCGTCCGTCCCCGCAGCGCGCTGTCGGAGCTGGGCTGCGACTCCTCGGCGGCGCTGGCGCTGTCGCGGGCGCGGGCGCGGCTGCAGCGCGGCGCGGTGGCCGCGGTGCTGCGCGGGGACGTGCCCGGCGTGGGCGGCGGCCTGGGGGACACGGCGGGCGCGGTGGCGGCGCGGGTGACCGGCGACGCGGAGGCGGCGCACGAGGCGCTGGCGGACGCGCTGGTGCCGGCGCTCTGGGCGGTGACGCGGGCGCTGGCGCTGCTGGCCGCGGTGGCCTGGCTGTCCCCGGCGCTGGGGCTGCTGACGGCGCTGGCGCTGCCGCCGTTCCTGCTGCTGCCGCGCGCCGTGGCCGGGACGCAGCAGGTACGGCCCCGTCCGCGTCACCGCGGTCACCCCCTGTGTCACCCCTGTGTCGCCGGTGTCACCTCGCTATCCTCGCTGTCACCTCTGTGTCACCGGCGTCACCATTGTCACCTCTGTGTGCTCATTGTCACCTCTGTGTGCCCATTGTCACCTCTGTTGCTCATTGTCACCTCTGTGTGCCCATTGTCACCTCCCTATCCTCACTGTCACCTCTGTGTCACCGGCGTCGCCATTGTCACCTCTGTGTGCTCATTGTCACCTCTGTGTGCCCATTGTCACCTCTGTTGCTCATTGTCACCTCTGTGTGCCCATTGTCACCTCCCTATCCTCACTGTCACCTCTGTGTCACCGGCGTCGCCATTGTCACCTCTGTGTGCTCATTGTCACCTCTGTGTGCCCATTGTCACCTCTGTTGCTCATTGTCACCTCTGTGTGCCCATTGTCACCTCCCTATCCTCGCTGTCACCTCTGTGTCACCGGCGTCGCCATTGTCACCTCTGTGTGCTCATTGTCACCTCTGTGTGCCCATTGTCACCTCTGTGTTACCATTGTCACCTCTGTTGCTCATTGTCACCTCTGTGTGCCCATTGTCACCTCCCTATCCTCGCTGTCACCTCTGTGTCACCGGCGTCGCCGTTGTCACCTCTGCGCGCCCTTTGTCACCTGCCTGTCCCCGTTGTCTCCTCCCCGTCTTTGTTGTCACTTCTTTGTCCCCATCGTCACCTCCCCGTCCCCATTGTCCCCTCCCTATCCCCAGTGTCACCTCCTTGTCCCTGTTGTCACCTCCCTGTGCCCATGGTCACCTTCCTGTCACCTCTGTGTCCCCAGTGTGTTCCCAGTGTGTCCCCGGTTTGTCCCCAGTGTGACCCCTTGTCCCCAGTGTGTCCCCGGTGTGTCCCCAGTGTCCCCAGTGTGACCCCTTGTCCCCAGTGACCCCATGTCCCCACTGTCCCCAGTGTCACCCAGTGTGACCCCATGTCCCCCTTTGTCCCCAGTGTCACCCAGTGTGACCCCTTGTCCCCTGTGTCCCCAGTGTGACGCCCTGTCCCCCTTGTCCCCAGTGTGTCCCCAGTGTCACCCAGTGTGACCCCCTTGCCCCCAGTGTCCCCCAGTGTGACCCCTTGTCCCCAGTGACCCCGTGTCCCCACTGTCCCCAGTGTCCCCAGTGTGACCCATTGTCCCCTGTGTCCCCAGGATCTGGCCCGGCAGGTGCCAGTGTCACCCAGGGTGGCCCCACGGTGACCCCCTTGTCCCCAGTGTGTCCCCAGTTGACCCCAGTGTGACCCCTTGTCCCCAGTGTCACCCAGTGTGACCCCTTGTCTCCATTGTCCCCCAGTGTGACCCATTGTCCCCTGTGTCCCCAGGATCTGGCCCGGCAGGTGCCAGTGTCACCCAGGGTGGCCCCACGGTGACCCCCTTGTCCCCAGTGTGTCCCCGGTGTCACCCAGTGTGACCCCGCGTCCCCCTTTGTCCCCAGTGTCCCTCAGTGTGACCCATTGTCCCCAGTGTCCCCCAGTGTGACCCCCTTGTCCCCAGTGTGTCCCCAGTGTGACACCTTGTCCCCAGTGTCACCCAGTGTGACCCCGTGTCCCCAGTGTGACCCCTTGTCCCCCCTTGTCCCCAGTGTCACCCAGTGTGACCCCGTGTCCCCACTGTGACCCATTGTCCTCAGCGTGACCCCGTGTCCCCAGTGTCCCCAGTGTGACCCCTTGTCCCCCCTTGTCCCCAGTGTCACCCAGTGTGACCCCGTGTCCCCAGTGTGACCCATTGTCCCCAGTGTCCCCCAGTGTGACCCCCTTGTCCCCAGTGTGTCCCCAGTGTGACGCCCTGTCCCCATTGTCCCCAGTGTGTCCCCAGTGTGACCCCGTGTCCCCCCTTGTCCCCAGTGTCACCCAGTGTGACCCATTGTCCCCAGTGTAACCCCGTGTCCCCCGTGTCCCCAGGAGCTGGCGCGGCAGGTGCGCGCGGCCCAGGCCAGCACCACGGCGGTGGCCCTGGAGGCGCTGGGGGCTGTGGGGACAGTGCGGGCCTTCGGGCACGAGGCCGGTGTCACCGAGCGCGTCCGGCGCCACCTGGCACGGGGACACCGGCTGGAGCAGCGGGAGGCGCTGGCCTACGCGGCCGGCCTATGGGCCAGCGGGGTATGGGGACACTGGGGACATGGGGACATTGGGGACACTGGGATGGTGGCACAGGGACACCAGCTGGAGCAGCAGGAGGCGCTGGCCTACGCGGCCGGCCTATGGGCCAGCGGGGTATGGGGACAATGGGGACACTGGGGACACTGGGGACACGGGGATGGTGGCACGGGGACACCGGCTGGAGCAGCGGGAGGCGCTGGCCTACGCGGCCGGGCTATGGGCCAGCGGGGTATGGGGACACTGGGGACATGGGGACAATGGGGACACGGGGATGGTGGCACGGGGACACCGGCTGGAGCAGCGGGAGGCGCTGGCCTACGCGGCCGGGCTATGGGCCAGCGGGGTATGGGGACAATGGGGACACTGGGGACACGGGGATGGTGGCACGGGGACACCGGCTGGAGCAGCGGGAGGCGCTGGCCTACGCGGCCGGGCTATGGGCCAGCGGGGTATGGGGACATGGGGACATTGGGGGTGAGCAACAGGGGCTGGGGACATGGGAATGTGGTGGCACAGGGCTGGGGGACATGGGCACGTGGTGGCATTGGAATAGGGGACATGGAGAGCTGGTGGCAGGGGGATGAAGACATGGGTACAGGGACATGGGGACACACGGATGGGACATGTGAGGACAGGGGACACAGTGGCAAAGGGCGAGGGGATGTGGGGATGTGGCAGCAGGAGGTCACCTTGGATGTGGTGGCACGGGGATGAAGACACAGGCACAGGGGCATGGGGACACGGGGGTGGTGGCACGGGGAGGGCAGGTGTGGGGACAGGGGTCTGGGGGACATGGAGATTTGGTGGCCTTGGAATAGGGGACATGGAGGTGGTGGCACGGGGATGAGAGATGTGGGGACGGGACAGAGTGGCAAAGGGTCTGGGGACATGGAGAGGTGGCAGCAGGAGGTCACCTTGGATGTGGTGGCACGGGGATGAAGACGCAGGTACAGGGACATGGGGACATGGAGGTGGTGGCACGGGGATGGCAGATGGGACAGGGGGCTGGGGGTCATGGGAGTGTGGTGGCATTGGAATAGGGGACACGGGGATGTGGCACCACGTCGGATGTGGTGGCAGGGGGTTGAAGACACAGGTACAGCGACATGGGGACACTGGGGATGGTGGCACAGGGATGGCAGATGTGGGGACAGGGGACACAGTGGCAAGGGGACATGGGGACACAGGGACATGGTGGCACGGGGGTGGCAGGACATGGGGATCAGCAGCGTGGGGCCAGGGGACATGGCCAAACGTGGTGGCCTGGGCTTGAGGAGCATGGGGATGGGTGTCCTGGGGAAGGGGACACGGTGGCACGGGGCTGGGGACACACGGTGACAGGAGGCTGGGCTGACGCCCTGTGTGTCCCTTGTCCCCAGTTCCCTGCCCTGGCCCTGAAGCTGGCGCTGCTCTTCCTGGGGGGACGCTTGGTGGCTGCAGGCAGTGTCACCCGTGGGGAGCTGGTCACCATCCTCATGTGCCAGCTGAACTTCACCCGGGCTGTGGAGGTGACAAATGTGTCCTGTGCATGTCCCCAGCGTGTCCTGTCTCGTCCCCAGTCTGTCCCCATCCCCGTTCCCTGTGTCCCCGTGTCCCCACATCCTCACAGTGATGTCCCCGTGTTCTCCTGGCCATGTCCCTGTCCCTGTCTCCTGTGTCCCCAATGTCCCTTGTGTCCCCCAGGACATGCCATAGCTCCCCATGTCCCCCCATGTCCCCAGTGTCCCTTGTGTCCCCCAGGCCATGCCATAGCTCCCCATGTCCCCCCATGTCCCCAGTGTCCCTTGTGTCCCCCAGGCCATGCCATAGCTCCCCATGTCCCCTCATGTCCCCATGTCCCCAATGTCCCTTGTGTCCCCCAGGCCATGCCATAGCTCCCCATGTCCCCTCATGTCCCCATGTCCCCATGTCCCCAATGTTCCTTGTGTTCCCCAGGCCATGCCATAGCTCCCCCATGTCACCTCATGTCCCCATGTCCCCATCACCACCCCATGTCCCACTGTCCCCAGTGTCCCCAATGTCCCTTGTGTCCCCGAGGCCATGCCATCGCTGCCCCATGTCCCCTCATGTCCCCATGTCCCCAATGTCCCTTTTGTCCCCTGGCCATGCCATAGCTCTCCCCCGTGTCCCCAATATCCCCTTGTCACCCCACGTCCCCATGTCCCCAGTGTCCCTTGTCACCCCATGTCACCCCATGTCCCCAGGCTGTCCTGCTGTACGTCCCCATCCTGGCCAAGGCCGTTGGCTCCTCTGAGACCCTCCTGGAGCTGCTGGAGCAGGCCAAGGTGGGGACACCCGCAGGGCCACCGTCACCTGCGCCACCCCGGAGCTGTGACACCGCGGGCACTCCAGGGCTGTGCCTCAAGGATGTCTGGATGACCTACCCTGGGCGCTCTGAGCCCGTCCTCAAGGTGTGGGGACATGGGGACATGGGACACGGGGAGGACGTGGGGGGACATGGGGGGACAAGGGGATATTGTGGACATGGGGAGGACATGGGGGGGACATGGGACATGGGGGAACACGGGAGTATTGTGAACATGGGGGGACAAGGGGACACTGGGGACATGGGGAGGATGTGGGGAAATGTGGGGGTATTGTGAACATGGAGGAACATGGGACATGGCGGGACATGGGAGACATGGGGGGACAAGAGGACATTGGGGACATGGGGAGGAAGTGGGGGCACTTGGGACATGGGGGGACGAAAGGATATTGTGGGCATAGGAGCACATGGGACATGGGGAGATGGGGGGACATGTGGGACATTGGGAGGACATGGGGGATATTGGGGACTTGGGGGGGACACATGGGACATGGTGGGACAAGGGGACATTGGGGACATGGGGAAACATGGGGCTATTGTGAACATGGGGGAACATGGGACATGGGGGGCATGGCACACGGGCACAAGGGACATGGAGGGCCACGGGGACATGGGACACATAAAGGGACACGGGGGGACAAGGGGACACTGGGGACACGTGGAGGACGTGGGGGCACATGGGACATGGGGGTACGAAGGGATATTGGGGCCACAGAGAGACATGTGGGACATGGGGGAACAAAAGGATGTTGGGGACGTGGGGAAGATACGGGGAAACGTGGGACATGGGGGAATATGGGACAGGGGCACAATGGGGTATGGTGGGCATGGGGGCACATGGGACATGGGGGGACAAGGGGACACTGGGGACATGGGAAGGACATGGGGGCACATGGGACTTGGGGGGATATGGGTCAGAGGCACAAGGGACATGGGGGGACAAGGGGACGTTGGGGACATGGGGGGACAAGGGGATATTGGGGCCATGGGGGAGACATGGGGACACATGGGACATGGGAGATATTGGGGACATGGGGGGCACATGAGACATGGGGAGACACGGGGACATTGGGGCCATGGGGGGCGCATGGGACATGGGGGGACAAGAGGATATTGGGGCCATGGGAGGACACGTGGGACATGGGGGGACAAGAGAATATTGAGGCCATGGGGGGGACATGTGGGACATGGGGGGACAAGAGGATATTGGGGCCACAGGGGGACAAGGGGATTTTGGTGACATCAGGAAGACATTGGGGCACATGGGACATGGGGAGACAAGAGGATATTGGGGACATGGGGAGGACATGGGGGGACAAGGGGATATTGTGGCCACGGAGGGACACATGGGACAGGGGCACATGGGGATATTGTGGACACGGGGGGACACATGGGACATGGTGGGACAAGGGGACATTGGGGACATGGGGAAACATGGGACTTAGGGGGACAAGGGGACATTGGTGACATGGAGGGACACATGGGACAGGGGCACATGGGGATATTGTGGACACGGGGGCGCATGGGGCACGGGGGGACAAGGGGACATTGGGGACATGGGGAAACATGGGACTTAGGGGGACAAGGGGACATTGGTGACATGGAGGGACACATGGGACAGGGGCACATGGGGATATTGTGGACACGGGGGGACGCATGGGACATGGTGGGACAAGGGGACATTGGGGATATGGGGAAACATGGGACTTAGGGGGACAAGGGGACATTGGTGACATGGAGGGACACATGGGACAGGGGCACATGGGGGTATTGTGGACATGGGGGCGCATGGGGCACGGGGGGACAAGGGGATATTGGGGAAATTGGGGCACATGGACAAGGGGATATTAGGGCTATGAGGGGACAAGAGGGATATTGGGGCCACAGGGGGACACACTGAACATGGAGGGACACGGGGAGGACATGGAGGGACACGGGGGGACCCGGGGACACGGGGGACACGCGTCACACGTGGCGGTGCCGGGCGCGATCCCCGTTGCCGCCACCAGGGGGTGTCGCTGTCGCTGCGCCCCGGCGAGGCCCTGGCCGTGCTGGCGCCCCCTGGCGGCGGGAAGAGCTCCCTGGCGGCGGCGGCGCTGGGGCTGCGCCCCCTGGCGGCCGGGACGGTGCTGCTCAACGGGACCCCCCTGAGCCCGCGCTCGGAGCCCGCGCTGCGCGAGCAGGTGACGCTCACGGGACACCCTCGGGTCACCATGGCCTTCCCTGGTCACCATCCATCCCCTGGTGCTGTCCCCGGGTCACCATCCATCCCCTGATGCTGTCCCCCTGTCACCAAACCTCTGCATTGTGTCCCCATTGCCATCCTGTGTCCCCAGCACGTCCCCGTTGCCATCCCCAGGTCACTCCTGTGCCCCAAATGGGTCCCTTCTGCCACGCCAAAGTCACCAGTGCTGTCCCCAACGGGTCCCCACAGCCACCTCCAGGTCACCATCCATCCCCTGCTGCTGTCCCCCTGCCACCAAACCTCTCCATTGTGTCCCCATGACCACCCTGTTGTCCCCAACAGGTCCCCACAGCCACCCCTGTGTCCACACCTGGTCCTCAACAGGTCCCCACTGCCACCCTCAGGTCACTCCTTTGTCCCAAATGGGTCTCTACTGCCACCCCTGTGTCACCAATGGGTGCCTCAGTGCCACCAGTGTCCCCAGTGCCATGCCTGTGTCACCAGTGGGTTACTGTGGCTACCCCAGGTCACCCATTGTCCCCACAGCCATGGCCACCATGTCACCCTGTGTCCCCAACACATCCCCATTGCCATCCTGTGTCCTCAACAGTTCCCCAGTGCCACCCCTGTGTCACCAGTGGGTCACCATGGCTACCCCATTGTCCCCACAGCCATGGCCACCGTGTCACCCTGTGTCCCCAGCACATCCCCATTGCCATCCCCAGGTCACTCCTGTGCCCCAAATGTGTCCCTACTGCCCCCCAAAAGTCACCAATGGGTGCCTCAGTGCCACCCCCTGCGTCCCCAGTGCCACCTTTGTGTCACCCCCTGGGTCCCCAGTGCCACCCTTGTGTCACCAGTGGGTCACCATGGCTACTCCAGGTCACTCATTGTCCCATGCCACGGCCACCGTGTCACCCTGTGTCCCCAACACATCCCCATTGCCATCCCGTGTCCCCAACAGCTCCTCACAGCCACCCCTGTGTCACCTCACCATGACCCTGCCCCCACCCCGTGTGTCCCTAGGTGTCCCCTCCTTGTCCCTGCCAATCCTGATGCTGTCCCCATGTCCCCGCAGGTGGCCGGTGTCCTGCAGAGCCCGTCCCTCCTGTCCCGCACCCTCAGTGCCAACATCAGCCTGGGCTGGGGACACAAGGAGGGGACACCGGTGGTGGCAGCGGCGCGGCGCGTGGGGGTGCACAGCTGGGCCCAGCACCTGCCGCAGGGCTACGACACAGGTACGGCAGGTGTCCCCAAGGTGTCCCCAGTGTGCCACCATGGTGTCCCCAATGCATCTCCAAGGTGTCCCCAAGGTGTCCCCAGTGTGCCACCATGGTGTCCCCAATGCGTCCCCAAGGTGTCCCCATGGTGTCCCCAAGGTGTCCCCAGTGTGCCACCATGGTGTCCCCAGTGCGTCCCCAAGGTGTCCCCCTGCAGTGTCCCCATTATGTCCCCATGGTGTCCCCATTGTGTCCCCGTTCTGTCCTCATTGTGTCCCCGTGGTGTCCCCATGGTGTCCTCATTGTGTCCCCATGGTGTCCCCATTGTGTCCCCGTTCTGTCCTCATTGTGTCCCCATGGTGTCCCCATGGTGTCCCCATTGTGTCCCAATTATGTCCCCATTATGTCCCCATAATGTCCCCATAGTGTCCCCAAGGTGTCCCAATGGAGTCCCCATGGTGTCCTCTTTGTGTCCCCATGGTGTCCCCAGTGTGTCCCCAGTGTGTCCCCATGGTGTCCCCAGTGTGTCCCTTTGGTGTCCCCATGGTGTCCCCATAGTCTCTCCAGTGTGTCCCTATAGTGTCATGGGGGACTATAGTCCCTATAGTCCCCATAGTGTCCCCTGCACTGTCCCCAGTGTGTCCCCATGGTGTCCCCATTGAGTCCCATTGTGTCCCCATAGTGTCCCCATTGTGTCCCCATTGTGTCCCCAAGGTCTCCCCATTGTGTCCCCATAGTGTCCCCAGTGTGTCCCCATGGTGTCCCTGTGGTGTCTCCATGGTGTCCCCGTGGTGACCCCATTATGTCCCCATTATGTGCCCAGTGTGTCCCCACAGTGTCCCCATTTGTGTCCCCAAGGTGTCCCCATCGTGTCCTCATTGTGTCCCATTTGTGTCCCCATAGTGTCCCCATTATGTCCCCACGGTGTCCCCATTATGTCCCCACGGTGTCCCCACAGTGTCCCCAAGGTGTCCCCATGGTTTCCCCACTGTGTTCGCCGTGGTGTCCCCATTTTGTCCCCATAGTGTCCTTATGGTGTCCTCATTGTGTCCCCATAGTGTCCCCCTGCAGTGTCCCCATTGTGTCCCCATTGTGTCCCCATGGTGTCCCTGGCTGTTCCTATGACACAGGTACAGCAGGTGTCCCTTTGCAGTGTCCCCAGTGTGTCCCAAAGATGTCCTAAATGTGTCCCCTTGGTGTCCCAAATTTTCCCATTGTGTCCCCATTATGTCCCTATGGTGTCTCCATTGTGTCCCCATTGTGTCCCCTTTATGTCCTCACAGTGTTCCTATTGCGTCCCCAGAGTGTCCCCGTTGTGTTCCCATTTTTTCCCATGGTGTCCCCATGGTGTCCCCATGGTGTCCCCTGCTGTTCCCATGACACAGGTACAGCAGGTATCCCCCTGCAGGGAAAATTGTGTCCCCAATGTGTCCCCATTGTGTCCCCCCAATGTCCCCTTGCTGTCCCCGCAATGTCCCCACAGTGTCTCTGTGTGTCCCCTCGCTGTCCCCTCTCTGTCCCCACACTGTCCCCACACTGTCCCAGTGTCCCCAGCCGTGGGTCCCCACGGGCTGCAGCTCTCGGGGGGACAGGCACAGGGGGTGGCACTGTCCCCACACTGTCCCTGTGTCCCCAGCCGTGGGTCCCCGCGGGCTGCAGCTCTCGGGGGGACAGGCACAGGGGGTGGCACTGTCCCCACACTGTCCCCACACTGTCCCTGTGTCCCCAGCCGTGGGTCCCCGCGGGCTGCAGCTCTCGGGGGGACAGGCACAGGGGGTGGCACTGTCCCCACACTGTCCCTGTGTCCCCAGCCGTGGGTCCCCGCGGGCTGCAGCTCTCGGGGGGACAGGCACAGGGGGTGGCGCTGGCCCGGGCGCTGCTCAGGAACCCCCAGGTGCTGGTGCTGGATGAGCCCACGAGGGCCCTGGACCCCGTGACGCGGTGCCAGGTAGGTGACAGCGCTGTCCCCGTGTCACACGGCCCTGTCCCTGTGTCCCTGTGTCACACGGCCCTGTCCCTGTGTCAGAGCCCCGTCCCTGTGTCCCCTGGGTCCTCACTCCCTGTGTCCCCTCGGTCCCCAGTCCTCATGTCTCCAATATGCCCTGTGTCCCCTAGGTCACCTTGTCCCCTGGGTCTCCACTTCCCATGTCCCTGTGTCCCCCTGTCCCCTGGGTCCCCAATCCCTGTGTCCCCTGGGTCCCCAATCCCTGTGTCCCCCACATGCCCCGTGTCCCCTGTGTCCCCTCTCTTCCCATCCCTGTGTCCCCTGGGGTCTCCTGTGCCACCAAATCCCCGGTGTCCCCTTGGTCCCAATGTCCCCTGGGTCCCCACATCCTCATGTCACCTTGTCCCACACAGCCCCAATCCTGATGTCCCCTTGGTCCCACATGTCCCCACATCCCCTGGGGTCTCTTAGGTGACCAAACTCCCCATGTCCCTGTCCCTGTGTCCCTTTGGTCCCTGTGTGTCCCCTGGGTCCCTTCCTTGTCCCCACGTTCTCTGGGTTCCCATTCCCCACGTCCCTTGGGTCCCCAATCCTTGTGTCCCCCATGTGCCCCCTGTCCCCGGTGTCCCCAATCCTTGTGTCCCCAATATTCCCTCTGTCCCCTGGGTCCCTCTGTCCCCTGGGTCCTCACTCCCTGTGTCCCCTGGGTCCCCAATCCTCATGTCCCCTCTGTCCCCCTGTCCCCTGGGTCCCCAATCCCGGTGTCCCCTTGGTCCCAATGTCCCCTGGGTCCCACATCCTCATGTCACCTCGTCCCACAAGGCCCCAATCCCGATGTCCCCTTGGTCCCGATGTCCCCACACCCCTGCTGTGTCCCCCGTGCCCACCATGTTCCCCCAATGTCCCCCATGTCGCCAATGTCCCCAATGTCCCCCGGTGTCCCCCGGTGTCCCCGCAGGTGGAGCAGGAGCTGCTGCGCGGCCGCGGGCCGGGGCAGGGCCCGGCGGTGCTGCTGGTGACAGCGAGGGTGGCCCTGGCACAGCTGGCACCGAGGGTGGCACTGCTGGAGGGGGGGCGGCTGCGGGAGCTGGGGAGCGCCGAGGAGCTGGGGAGCGTCCCCTGGGGGACACCGGGGGACAATGGGGACAGCGGGGACACGGACTGTGACAGCAGGGCACACTGAGGATGGGGACACCGGGGGACAATGGGGACAGCGGGGACACAGACTGTGACAGCAGGGCACACTGAGGAGCTGGGGAGCGTCCCCTGGGGGACACCGGGGGACAATGGGGACAGCGGGGACAGAGAGTGTGACAGCAGGGGACACTGAGGATGGGGACAGCGGGGGACACTGAGGGTGGGGACACTGGGGACAGCAGGGGACACTGAGGGTGGTGCCAGGGATGGGGACAGTGGGGGACACCAAGGGTGGGGACAATGGGGACACTGGGGACAGAGACTGTGACAACAGGGATGGGGACAGCAGGGGACACCAAGGATGGGGACACGGGGACACAGACTGTGACACCAGGGACAAGGACACTGAGTTTGGGACATTGGGGACACGGGGACACAGACAGTGACACAGGGACAAGGACACCGAGGATGGGACTCAGGGACACAGACTGTGACACAGGGACGGGGACACTGCAGCAGCGGCAGCGCTGACAGCGATGGGGACACCGAGGATGGGGACACGGGGACACAGACGGTGACACAGGGACGGGGACACTGAGAACGGGGACAATGGGGACACAGACTGTGACACCAGGGGACACCAAGGATGGGGACACAGGGACACAGACAGTGACACAGGGACAGGGACACTGCAGTGGCAGCAGCGGTGACAGCGATGGGGACACCGCCGGGACGGGGTGACCTCGGGACCGCGGCTGTGACAGCGACCGAGTGCGAGACCATCAATGAACGCGCAAAATAATAAAATAAAATGTCAATAAATCCAACAATAAAATAAATCAAACAATAAAATCAATCGAGCAATAAAATCAATCGAAATAAATAAATCAAACAATAAAATAAATCAATCGATAAATTAAATCGGACAATCAAATCAATCAATCAGTCAAACCAATCAATCAATCAATCAAACCAACGGAACAATTCGGGGCCGGACCCCCCCCCGGCGGGGCCCCTCCGCCCCTCCCCCCCCTGCGTGATCTCATCGCTGTTGATGGAGAAAATTCCAAAATTCCCAAATTCCCAAACTCCCAAAATTCCTCGGCGGGGGCCGGGACGCGCGATGGGCGGGGGGGGGGGGGGGGGCGCGGAGGGGACAGAAGGGGGAGGGGACGAAAGGGGGGGGGACGTTGGGGACAGCGGGGACACGGACAGGGACGGGGGCCGGACGCGGGACGGGGACAAGGGGGGGACGTTGGGGGTCCCTCCCGGTTCCCCCCGGTCCCTCCCGGTCCCCCCCGGTTCCCCCCGGTCCCCCCCGGTCCCCCCCGCTGTTGTCGCGGCTGCCGGGGCCGTGAGTCACGGGCACGCCCGCACCGGGAGCGCCGGGAGCGCTGGGAGGGGCAGCGCCGGGGCACTGGGAGCGCTGGGAGCGCTGGGATGAGCCGAACTGGTGTCACTGGGAGCGCTGGGATGTGTCACTGGTGTCACTGGTGTCACTGGGATGTGTCACTGGTGTCACTGGGAGCGCTGGGATGTGTCACTGGTGTCACTGGTGTCACTGGGATGTGTCACTGGTGTCACTGGGAGCACTGGGATGTGTCACTGGTGTCACTGGGAGCACTGGGATGAGCCGAACTGGTGTCACTGGGAGCGCTGGGATGTGTCACTGGTGTCACTGGTGTCACTGGGATGTGTCACTGGTGTCACTGGGAGCACTGGGATGTGTCACTGGTGTCACTGGGAGCGCTGGGATGTGTCACTGGTGTCACTGGGAGCACTGGGATGAGCCGAACTGGTGTCACTGGTGTCAGTGGGAGCACTGGGATGTGTCACTGGTGTCACTGGTGTCACTGGGAGCACTGTGCTGTGTCACTGTGCTGTGTTACTGGTGTCACTGGGAGCACTGGGATGTGTCACTGGTGTCACTGGTGTCACTGGGATGTGTCACTGGTGTCACTGGGAGCACTGGGTTTGGCTTACTGGGGGTTTTGGGCTTGCTGGAGGGCCGTACTGGTTTTACTGGGAGCACTGGGATGGGCTGTGCCATGTTACTGGAGTTACTGGGAGGACTGGAATGGACTGTGCCGTGTTACTGGTGTCACTGGGAGCATTTGGACAGACCGTACTGGTGTCACTGGGAGCGCTGGGATGTGTCACTGGTGTCACTGGTGTCACTGGGATGTGTTACTGGTGTTACTGGGAGCACTGGGATGTGTTACTGGGAGCACTGGGATGTGTCACTGGGAGTGATGGGGTTTATGGGGTTGCTGGTGTCACTGGGATGGGCCATACTGGTGTAACTGGGAGCACTGGGATGTGTCACTGGTGTCACTGGTGTCACTGGGATGTGTCACTGGTGTTACTGGGAGCACTGGGTTTGGCTTACTGGGGTTTATGGGGTTGCTGGTGTCACTGGGATGGGCCATACTGGTGTAACTGGGAGCCCTGGGCTGGGCTCTGCCACAGCACTGGTGTTACTGGGAACACTGAGGCAGGCTATACTGGTGTAACTGGGAGGACTGGGATGGACTGTGCTGTGTTACTGGGAGCACTGGGAGCACTGGGATGTGTCACTGGTGTAACTGGGAGCCCTGGGGTGGGCTGTGCCCTGTCACGGGTGTTACTGGTGTTAATGGTTTCTCTCACTGGTGTCACTGGTCTTACTGGGATGTGTTACTGCTGTTACTGGTGTTACTGGTTTCCATTACTGGTGTTACTGGTGTCACTGGGATGTGTTACTGGTGTCACTGGTTTCTCTCACTGGTGTTACTGGTGTCACTGGTCTCACTGGTTTCCATTACTGGTGTCACTGGTTTGTGTTACTGGTCTCACTGGTGTCACTGGTTTCTCTCACTGGTGTCACTGGGATGTGTTACTGGTGTCACTGGTTTCCTTTACTGGTGTTACTGGTTTCCATTACTGGTCTCACTGGTGTCACTGGTTTCTCTCGCTGGTGTCGCTGGTGTTACTGGTTTCCCTTACTGGTCTCACTGGTTTCCCTTACTGGTCTCACTGGTCTCCCTTACTGGTCTCACTGGTCTCCCTTACTGGTCTCACTGGTTTCTCTCACTGGTTGCTCTCACTGGTTTCCCTTACTGGTCTCACTGGTCTCCCTTACTGGTCTCACTGGTTTCTCTCACTGGTCTCCCTTACTGGTCTCACTGGTTTTCCTTACTGGTCTCACTGGTCTCCCTTACTGGTCTCACTGGTTTCCCTTACTGGTCTCACTGGTTTCCCTCACTGGTCTCACTGGTTTCCCTTACTGGTCTCACTGGTCTCCCTTACTGGTCTCACTGGTTTCCCTTACTGGTCTCACTGGTTTCCCTCACTGGTCTCACTGGTTTCCCTTACTGGTCTCACTGGTTTCCCTTACTGGTCTCACTGGTTTCCCTTACTGGTCTCACTGGTTTCCCTTACTGGTCTCACTGGTTTCCCTTACTGGTCTCACTGGTTTCTCTCCCCGCTCTCCCTGGAGCCGCTCCCGCTCCGCTGTTTGGTTTCCATGGCAACGCCCCAAACACGGGCGGGGGAGGCTCCCCTGGGGGGGCGGGGTGGGTGTGGCCCAGGCCCCGCCCCCAGGCCCCGCCCCCAGGCCCCGCCCCCTCGGGCCACCCCGCCCGGGGCAGAGCGAGAGCGGAGCGGGAGCGGCCGGAGGTACTGGGGGATACTGGGGGGAACTGGGATGGACTGGGGGGAACTGGGATGGACTGGGGGGAACTGGGATGGACTGGGGGGAACTGGGGGACGCTGGGATGGACTGGGAGAGACTGGGATGAACTGGGATGGACTGGGAGGGAACTGGGGGGGGACTGGGATGGACTGTGGGGGACTGGGAGGGAACTGGGGGGGAACTGGGATGGACTGGGGGGAACGGGGGGGCGCTGGGATGGACTGGGAGAGATTGGGATGAACTGGGATGGACTGGGAGGGAACTGGGGGGGGACTGGGATGGACTGGGGGGGACTGGGAGAGACTGGGGGGAACTGGGATGGACTGGGGGGGACTGGGGGGGGACTGGGATGGACTGGGGGGGACTGGGAGGGACTGGGATGGACTGGGAGAGACTGGGGGGATTGGGAGGGACTGGGATGGACTGGGAGGTACTGGGAGAGACTGGGGGGAGCTGGGAGGGACTGGGGGGCACTGGGGGGAACTGGGAAAGCTGGGCAGGACTGGGGGGGCACTGAGAGAATCGGGGGGAACTGGGGGCACTGGGAGAACTGGGAGGGACTGGGAGGGACTGGGAGGGACTGGGGGGCACAGGAGGGTCTGGGGGAACTGGGAGAACTGGGGGGGAACTGGGAGAACTGGGGGGCACTTGGGGGGACTGGGAGGGACTGGGAAGAACTGGGAGGAACTGGGAGGAACTGGGAGAATGGGGCAGGACTGAGGGGCACAGGGGGTCTGGGGGGAACTGGGGGAAGTGGCGGGGGACCAGGAGGACTGGGCAGCACTGGGGGGACACGGATATCTGAGGGGAACTGGGAGCACTGGGAGGGACTGGGAGGCCGCTGGGAGGCGCTGGGGGCTCTGAGGTCACTGGGAAGAACTGGGAGAACTGGGGGAAACTGGGGGGAACTGGGGGCACTGGGAGAGCTGAGAGGGACTGGGAGGGACTGGGAGGGACTGGGAGAATGGGGCGGGACTGGGGGGCACTGAGAGATCTGGGGGAAACTGGGGGGAATTGGGGGCACTGGGGGGGACTGGGAGCACTGGGATGGACTGGGGGGAACTGGGAGGGACTGGGGGCACTGGGAGGGACTGGGAGAACTGGGAGGGACTGGGGGGAACTGGGAGGGACTGGGAGGAACTTGGAGAACTGGGCAGTACTGGGGGGCCCTGAGAGAACTGGGAGAAACTGGGGGGAGTTGGGGGCACTGGGAGAGCTGAGAGGGACTGGGAGGGACTGGGGGGGGACTGGGAGGGACTGGGATGGACTGGGAGAGACTGGGGGAATTGGGGGCACTGGGGGGGACTGGGAGCACTGGGATGGACTGGGGAGCACTGGGGGGGACTGGGAGCACTGGGATGAACTGGGGGGAACTGGGAGGGACTGGGAGCACTGGGATGAACTGGGCAGTACTGGGGGACCCTGAGAGAACTGGGAGAAGCTGGGGGGAATTTGGGGCACTGGAGGGGACTGGGAGAACTGGAATGGACTGGGAGGGAACTGGGGGGAACTGGGGGCACTGGGAGGGACTGGGAGGCCGCTGGGAGGCGCTGGGGGCTCTGAGGTCACTGGGAAGAACTGGGAGAACTGGGGGAAACTGGGGGGAACTGGGGGCACTGGGAGAGCTGAGAGGGACTGGGAGGGACTGGGAGGGACTGGGAGAATGGGGCGGGACTGGGGGGCACTGAGAGATCTGGGGGAAACTGGGGGGAATTGGGGGCACTGGGGGGGACTGGGAGCACTGGGGTGGACTGGGGGGAACTGGGAGGGACTGGGGGCACTGGGAGGGACTGGGAGGGACTGGGAGGGACTGGGGGCACTGGGAAGGACTGGGAGAACTGGGAGGGACTGGGGGGAACTGGGAGGGACTGGGAGCACTGGGATGAACTGGGCAGTACTGGGGGGCCCTGAGAGAACTGGGAGAAACTGGGGGGAATTTGGGGCACTGGAGGGGACTGGGAGAACTGGGATGGACTGGGAGGGAACTGGGGGGAACTGGGGGCACTGGGAGGGACTGGGAGGGAACTGGGAGGGACTGGGGGCACTGGGAGGGACTGGGAGGGACTGGGAGGCACTGGGGGCTCTGAGGTCACTGGGAAGAACTGGGAGAACTGGGGGAAACTGGGGGGAATTTGGGGCACTGGGGGGGACTGGGAGAACTGGGATGGACTGGGAGGGAACTGGGGGGAACTGGGGGCACTGGGGGAGACTGGGAGAACTGGGAGGGACTGGGAGCACTGGGATGAACTGGGCAGTACTGGGGGGCCCTGAGAGAACTGGGGGAAACTGGGGGGAATTGGGGGCACTGGGAGGGACTGGGAGAACTGGGATGGACTGGGAGGGAACTGGGGGGAACTGGGGGCACTGGGAGGGACTGGGAGGCACTGGGGGGAAGTGTGGGGGGGACTGGGAAGGTCCTGGGGGGCACTGGGGGGCACTGGGGGAGACTGGGGGAGACTGGGGGAATTGCACCCGGGGGAATGGGGGGAACTGGGGGGGACTGGGAATCACTGGGAGGGGTGACTGGGGGTGACTGGGGGTGACTGGGGGTGACTGGGGGTGCCAGGTTCGGGGTGTCTGTGTGTCCCCAGGGGTGTCCCCATGGATGTCCCCACATGCTCATCCCTGTCCCTGTGTCCCCTGGCTGTCCCCACATGTCCCTGTGCCCTTCATTGGTGTCCCCGTGTCCACCCATGGATGTCCCCAAGATGTCCCTGCCTGCTCATGCCTGTGTCCCCTAGCTGTCCCCACAGGTGTCCCTGCGTCCCCTCCATGTCCCTGTGTCCTCATGGATGTCCCCACAGATGTCCCCTCATGCTCATCCCTGTCCCTGTGTCCCGTAGCTGTCCCCACGGATGTCCCCAGGGATGTCCCCCCCATGTCCCCGTGTCCCCAGGGATGTCCCTATGGATGTGCCTGCATGCTCATCCCTGTGCCTGTGTCCCCATCCATGTCCCCGTGTCCCCACCCATGTCCCCATCCATGTCCCCATGTCCCTGTGTCCCCAGGGATGTCCCCTTGTCCCTACGATGTCCCCATCCATGTCCCCACAATGTCCCCACGATGTCCCCGTGTCTCCATCCATGTCCCCATCCATGTCCCCATGTCCCCATCCATGTCCCCATGTCCCCATGTCCCTGTGTCCCCTCGCAGTGTCCCCATGTCCCCACGATGTCCCCATCCATGTCCCCATGTCCCTGTGTCCCTGTGTCCCCTCGCAGTGTCCCCATGTCCCCACGATGTCCCCATCCATGTCCCCATGTCCCCGTGTCCCTGTGTCCCCTCGCAGTGTCCCCATGTCCCCATCCATGTCCCCAGGTCCCCCTCCACATCCCCATCCATGTCCCCATGTCCCCACGATGTCCCCATGTCCCCATCCATGTCCCCATGTCCCTGTGTCCCTGTGTCCCCTCACAGTGTCCCCATGTCCCCACGATGTCCCCATGTCCCCATGTCCCCACGATGTCCCCACGATGTCCCCATGTCCCCATCCATGTCCCCATCCATGTCCCCATGTCCCTGTGTCCCTGTGTCCCCTCGCAGTGTCCCCATGTCCCCACGATGTCCCCACGATGTCCCCATGTCCCCATCCATGTCCCCATCCATGTCCCCATGTCCCTGTGTCCCTGTGTCCCCTCGCAGTGTCCCCATGTCCCCACGATGTCCCCACGATGTCCCCATGTCCCCCTGCTGTCCCGCAGGACGATGCCGGTGTCCCTGGAGCTGCGGCTGCTGCTGCTGGCGCTGGCGCTGCGGGGGGAGGCGGTGCCACCCCCGGTGCCACCCCCGGTGTCCCCTCCGGTGTCGCCCCCGGTGTCCCCATCGGTGTCGCCTGTCCCCGGGCCGTGCGGGGCGGCGCTGGCCGATGTGCTGCGGCGGCTGCGGGAGCTCGAGGGACACGTGCAGGCGCTGAGGGGACACTGCGGGGACACGGGGGGACCGCAGGCCGGGACAGGTGACAGGGGACAGCGAGGACAATGGGGACATGGGGGGCACTGCGGGGACACAGGGGGACCCCAGGCCGGGACAGGTGACAGGGGATGGGGGGGGGGGAGACATGGGGGACATGGGGACACTGCGGGGACACGGGGGGACCCCAGGCCGGGACAGGTGACAGGGGACAGCGAGGACAATGGGGACATGGGGGGCACTGCGGGGACACGGGGGGACCCCAGGCCGGGACAGGTGACAGGGGACAGCGGGGGGACACTGGGGACATTTGGGACATTGGAAGGACAGGGGGGACATGGGGTAGTGAGGGTACATTGGGGACATTGCAGGGACAGTACAGGGACAAGGGGGGACCCCAGGCCAGGACAGGTGACAGGGGACAGCGGGGGAGGGGGACATTGGGGACATGGGGGGCATTGGGGGACATGGGGACATTGCAGGGACAAGGGGGACATTGGGGACATGGGGGACATGGGGACATGGGGGACATGGGGGACATGGGGACATGGGGGACATAGGGGACATTGCAGGGACAAGGGGGACATGGGGACAGGGGGAACATTGGGGGACATGGGGGACCTTGGGGGACATTGGGGACATGGGGGACATGGGGGACATTGCAGGGACATGGGGACATGGGGGACATTGGGGGACATTGCAGGGACAAGGGGGACATTGGGGACATGGGGGACCTTGGGGGACATTGGGGACATGGGGGACATTGCAGGGACATGGGGACATGGGGGACATTGGGGGACATTGCAGGGACAAGGGGGACATGGGGGACATGGGGGACATTGGGGACATGGGGGACATTGGGGACATTGCAGGGACATGGGGGACATGGGGACATGGGGACATGGGGGACATTGGGGGACATTGCAGGGACAAGGGGGACATTGGGGACATGGGGGACATGGGGGACATTGCAGGGACAAGGGGGACATTGGGGACATGGGGGACATTGCAGGGACATGGGGGACATTGGGGACATGGGGGACATTGGGGACATTGCAGGGACAAGGGGGACATGGGGACATGGGGGACATGGCAGAACACGAGGCTGGGACAGGTGAGCACAGGGAGGGCAGGGGGACATGGGGGACAATGGGGACATGGGGCTGGGACAGGTGACAGAGGTTGGTGACCTGGAGGGGACAAGGGGGGGACACGGGGGAGCTCCAGGCTGGGACAGGGACACAGGGGGACACAGGGGACTACTGGGGACATTGGGCTCATGGGGACACTGCGGGGACAAGGGGGGACCCCAGGCTGGGACAGGTGACAGGGGACAAGGGGGGGGACATTGGGGACATGGGGGGACATTGGGGACAAGGGGGGACCCCAGGCCAGGACAGGTGACAGGGGACAAGGGGGGGGGAAATGGGGGACATGGGGTAGTGAGGGGACATTGGGGGTCACTGGGGACATGAGGGACACTGCGGGGACAAGGGGGGACCCCAGGCCGGGACAGGTGACAGGGGACAAGGGGGCGACACAGAAGAACCCCGGTCTGGGACAGGGACACAGGGAGGGCAGGGAGACATTGGGGACATTGGTGACATGGGGGACATGGGCCTCATGGGGACAGTGAAGGGACATGGCAGAACACGAGGCTGGGATGAGCGACAGAGATTGGTGACATGTTGGGGACATGG
The DNA here is from genome assembly GCF_027887145.1 of Ammospiza caudacuta. Classification (NCBI taxonomy): domain Eukaryota; kingdom Metazoa; phylum Chordata; class Aves; order Passeriformes; family Passerellidae; genus Ammospiza; species Ammospiza caudacuta. The sequence continues at coordinate 1,674,274 of NC_080628.1, read as the reverse complement.
AGGGGACATGGGAGTGCCCCAGGATGGGACAGGGGAGCACAGGGGGACACTGGGGACATGGGGGACATTGGGGACATTGGGAGCATGGGGGCACATGGCAGAACACGAGGCTGGGACAGGTGACAGAGGTTGGTGACATGGAGGGGACATGGGGGAGCCCCAGGGTGGGACAGAAACAGAGGGAGGCCAGGGGGACACTGGGGACATGGGGGACATTGGGGACACAGGGAGGACAGGGGGACAATGGGGACATTGGGGGACATTGGGGCATCATTGGGGGGGCATTGGGGTCATTGGGTGTCCTTGGGGGATTGGGGGGGGACACTGGGGGGCCATTGGGGGTCATTGGGGTGACATTGGTGGAGTCATTCGGGGTCACTGGGGGGTCATTGGAGGGTCACTGGGGAGGTCACCGAGGGGTCACTGGGGGGACATTGGTGGGGACATTCGGGGGTCGTTGTGGGGTCATTGAGGGGACACTGAGGTGGGTTTTGGTGGGGACATTGGGGCGGTCATTGGGGGGTCACTGCGAGGGTCAGCAGGGGTCACTGGGGGGGTCACTGGGAGGTCATTGGGGGGTCATTGAGGTCGTCATTGCTGATGATATTGGGGGGTCGTTGGAGGGGGTCGCTGAGGGGTCACTGGGGTGGGCATTGGTGGGGACATTGGGGGGGGGTTTGGGGGGATCGGTGGGGGGGGCATTGGGGGGTCACTGAGGTGGGTTTCGGGGGGTCATTGGGGGGTCACTGAGGTGGGTTTCGGGGGGTCATTGGGGGGGGTTTGGGGGGATCGGTGGGGGGGTCATTGGGGGGACACTGAGGTGGGTTTCGGGGGGTCATTGGGGGGACACTGAGGTGGGTTTTGGTGGGGACATTGGGGGGGGGTTTGGGGGGATCGGTGGGGGGGTCATTGGGGGGACACTGAGGTGGGTTTCGGGGGGTCATTGGGGGGTCACTGAGGTGGGTTTTGGGGGGGTCATTGGGGGGGGTTGGGGGGATCGGTGGGGGGGTCATTGGGGGGTCACTGAGGTGGGTTTCGGGGGGGTCATTGGGGGGACATTGGGGGGATCGGTGGGGGGGGCATTGGGGGGACACTGAGGTGGGTTTCGGGGGGTCATTGGGGGGGGTTGGGGGGATCGGTGGGGGGGACATTGGGGGGACACTGAGGTGGGTTTTGGGGGGGTCATTGGGGGGGGTTGGGGGGATCGGTGGGGGGTCATTGGGGGGACACTGAGGTGGGTTTCGGGGGGTCATTGGGGGGTCACTGAGGTGGGTTTCGGGGGGTCATTGGGGGGGGGTTTGGGGGGATCGGTGGGGGGGTCATTGGGGGGTCATTGAGGTGGGTTTCGGGGGGACATTGGGGGGGGGTTTGGGGGGATCAGTGGGGGGGTCATTGGGGGGTCACTGAGGTGGGTTTCGGGGGGTCATTGGGGGGTCACTGAGGTGGGTTTCGGGGGGTCATTGGGGGTCACCGGGGGGTCATTGGGGGTCACCGGGGGTCACTGTGTCTCACCCCGCTGTCCGTGTCCCCCCCCCCCCCCCCCCCCAGGCCGCTCCGTGCAGCTCTGCGCCCCCCCCGCGGGCGGTGCCTGCGCTTGCCCCGCCCCCTCGGGCGAGGCCCCGCCCCCGGCCCCGCCCCGGCCCGCGTGTCCCCGCGGCTGCAGCGACCAGGGCCGGTGCGAGCGGGGGCGCTGCCGCTGCTTCCCGGGCTGGAGCGGCCCCGACTGCGGCACGGCCGCCTGCGCGCCGGGCTGGGGCGGCGCCCGCTGCCACGTCGGTGCGTCCCCGCGGTGACACACGGTGTCCCCAGTGTGTCCCCAAGGTGTCCCCAGTGTGTCCCTAATGTGTCCCCAAGGTGTCCCCAATGTGTCCCCAAGGTGTCACCAGTGTGTCCCCAGTGTGTCCCCAAGGTGTCCCCAAGGTGTCCCCAATGTGTCCCCAGTGTGTCCCCAAGGTGTCCCCAATGTGTCCCCAAGGTGTCCCCAGTGTGTCCCCAGTGTGTCCCCAAGGTGTCCCCAGTGTGTCCCCAATGTGTCCCCAGTGTGTCCCCAGTGTGTCCCCAAGGTGTCCCCAGTGTGTCCCCAATGTGTCCCCAGTGTGTCCCCAGGGTGTCCCTAAGGTGTGCCCAAGGTGCCCCAAAGGTGTCCCCAAAGTGTCCCCAAGGTGTCCCCATGGTGTCCCCACAGTGTCCCCAAGGTGCCCCAAAGGTGTCCCCAGTGTGTCCCCAATGTGTCCCTGCTCTGTCCCCACGCTGTCCCTGCTCTGTCCCCACGGTGTCCCTGTTGTGTCCCCTCAGAGGTGCCCTGGGTGTCACCCCGCCTGGCCTCCCGCACGCCGACGTCGCTGCGCATCACCTGGGCCCAGCCCGCGGTGCCTCCCGACGGCTACCGGGTGACACTGGTGCCACTGGTGAGTGGGGACACGGGGGTGGCACAGGAGGGGACACTGGTGCCACTGGTGAGTGGGGACACGGGGGTGGCACAGGAGGGGACACTGGTGCCACTGGTGAGTGGGGACACGGGGGTCGCACAGGGACAGCAGGTGACAGGCGGGGGTGGCACAGGGACGGGAGGTGACACGTGGGGGTGGCACCGGGACAGGAGCGGACACAGCAGGAACAGGGACATGCCAGGGGCACCACCCCAGTGCCACCGTGTGGCCACAATGGGAAGAGCCCAACATGTCCCCAAATCATCCCTGTATGTCCCCAAGGTGTCCCCAATGGTGTCCCCTATGTGTCCCCCAAAATGTGTCCCAAACATGTGCATGCCCCCAGCATTGTCCCCAGTGTGTCCCCAGCGTGTCCCTGTGGTGTCCCCATGGTTTCCCCCATGGTGTCCCCAACGTGTCCCCAGTGTCTCCCTGTGGTGTCCCCAGTGTGTCCCCAGTGTGTCCCCAATGTTCCCTGTGGTGTCCCCATGGTGTCCCCCAGTGTGTCCCATGGTGTCCCCAACGTGTCCCCAGTGTCTCCCTGTGGTGTCCCCAGTGTGTCCCCAATGTTCCCTGTGGTGTCTCCACCACGTTCCTGGTGTGTCCCCATTGTGTCCCCCAATGAGTCACCACCCTGTCCTCACTGTGTCCCCAACACGTCACCAAAGTGTCCCTCAAGCTCCCAACACATTCCTAGGGTGTCCCCAGTGTGTCCCCAGTGTGTTCCCAGTGTGTCCCCAGTGTTCCCTGTGGTGTCCCCATGGTGTCCCCCAGTGTGTCCCATGGTGTCCCCAACGTGTCCCCAGTGTTCCCTGTGGTGTCCCCATGGTTTCCCCACTCTGTCCCCAGTGTGTCCCTGTGGTGTCCCCAGGTGTCCTCACCTGTGTCCAGTGTGTCCCCAGTGTTCAGTGTGTCCCCAGTGTGTCCCTGTGGTGTCCCCACGGTGCCCCCGTGTCCCCTCACTGTGTCCCCAAATGTCCCCAGTGTGTCCCTGTGGTGTCCCCACGGTGCCCCCGTGTCCCCTCACTGTGTCCCCAAATGTCCCCAGTGTGTCCCTGTGGTGTCCCCACGGTGCCCCCGTGTCCCCTCACTGTGTCCCCAAATGTCCCCAGTGTGTCCCTGTGGTGTCCCCACGGTGCCCCCGTGTCCCCTCACTGTGTCCCCAAATGTCCCCAGTGTGTCCCTGTGGTGTCCCCACGGTGCCCCCGTGTCCCCTCACTGTGTCCCCAAATGTCCCCAGTGTGTCCCTGTGGTGTCCCCACGGTGCCCCCGTGTCCCCTCACTGTGTCCCCAAATGTCCCCAGTGTGTCCCTGTGGTGTCCCCACGGTGCCCCCGTGTCCCCTCACTGTGTCCCCAAATGTCCCCAGTGTGTCCCTGTGGTGTCCCCACGGTGCCCCCGTGTCCCCTCACTGTGTCCCCAAATGTCCCCAGGATGACCCGGTGGCCATGACGACGCACGAACTGCCCAGCTCTGCCGTCGCCTTCTCGGTGACAGGGCTGTCCCCAGGCCGCCCCTTCGAGCTGCTGGTCCAGGCCCGGCGGGGGCCGCACCTGGGGGCACCCGGGGTCCTGCGGCTGCGCACAGGTGGGGACACCTGGGGACACCTGGGGACACCTGGGGACACCTGGGGACACGGTGGGGACATGGCAAGGGGTGGGGAAACAGGAACGGGGTGAGGGTGAGAATGGCATTGGGAGGAGGGTGGAGAGAGGGTCCTGCACCTGTGCACAGGTGGGGACACCTGGGGACACCTGGGGACACCTGGGGACATGGTGGGGACACCTGGGGACACCTGGGGACACGGTGGGGACAGGGCAGGGCAGCAGGATTGGGGTGAGGGTGGGAATGGCAGGGGGGTGAGGGTGGAGAGAGGGTCCTGCACCTATGCACAGGTGGGGACACCTGGAGACAGCTGGGGACACCTGGGGACACCTGGGGACACGGTGGGGACAGGGCAGGGGTGGGGAAACAGGAACGGGGTGAGGGTGGGAATGGCATTGGGAGGAGGGTGGAGAGAGGGTCCTGCACCTGTGCACAGGTGGGGACACCTGGGGACACCTGGGGACACCACAGGGACACCTGGGGACATGGTGGGGACACCTGGGGACACCTGGGGACACCTGGGATCACTGTGGGGACAGGGCAGGGCAACAGGATTGGGGTGAGGGTGGGAATGGCAGGGGGGTGAGGATGGAGAGAGGGTCCTGCACCTGTGCACAGGTGGGGACACCTGGGGACACCTGGGGACATGGTGGGGACACCTGGGGACACGGTGGGGACATGGCAAGGGGTGGGGAAACAGGAACGGGGTGAGAATGGGAATGGGACGGGGGTGAGGATGGAGAAAGGATCCTGCACCTGTGCACAGGTGGGGACACCTGGGGACACCCCAGGGACACCTGGGGACACCATGGGAACAGGGTGGTGCACAGGTGGGGACACTTGGGGACACCTGGGGACAGGGCAGGGAGTGGGGGAACAGGAGCTGGGTGAGGGTGGGGATGGCATGGAGGTGAGGAGGGAGAGAGGGTCCTGCACCTGTGCACAGGTGGGGACACCTGGGGACACCTGGGAACACCTGAGGACACCTGGGAACATGGTGGGGACACCTGGGAACATGGTGGGGACACCTGGGGGCACGGTGGGGACAGGGCAGGGGATGAGGAAACAGGAACGGGGTGAGGGTGGGGATGGCATGGGGGTGAGGAGGGAGAGAGGGTCCTGCACCTGTGCACAGGTGGGGACACCTGGGGACACCTGGGGACACGGTGGGGACAGGAAAGGGGGTGGGAATGGCAGGGGGGTGAGGGTGGAGAGAGGGTCCTGCACCTGTGCAAAGGTGGGGACACCTGGGGACACCCCAGGGACACCTCAGGGACACCTGGGGACACCTGGGGACAAGGCAGCGGGCGCAGAGATGGAGTGAGGAACACAGCAGGGACAGGAATGGCAGTGGGGACAGTGGGTGGCATGGGGACAGGGACAGGATGGCATGGAGACAGTGGAGATGGCACAGGGATGGGGACAGGGATGTCCCCAGTCTCTGTGACACATTGGTGACATGGCTCCCCTTTGTTCCACAGCGCTCACCCTGTCCGTGCCCCACCATGAGGGGTCCCCGGGGTCACCTCAGGGCTCCCTGGGGTCCCCAGCAGTGGCACCATCAGCCCGAGGACCCCCAGAATCCCCAGGGTCCCCAGGGTCACCGGTGTCACCCCTATCACCAGACTTGTCCCTGGGGTCACCCGGCTCCTTGGGGTCACCAGCATCTCCCAAGGTTCCAGCATCTCCAGCAGCTCGAGGGTCCCTAGGATCGCCAGCACCCGCGAGGTCACCGGTGCCACCAGAGCCCCCAGCGTCACCGGTGCCACCAGAATTCTCAGAGTCACCGGTGCCACCAGAGTCCCCAGGGTCACCGGTGCCACCAGAATTCTCAGAGTCACCAGTGTCACCAGAGTCCCCAGGGTCACCGGTGTCACCAGAGTCACCGGAGTCACCAGAATCCCCAGGGTCACCAGGATCCCCAGGGTCATCAGTGTCCCCAGAGTCCCCAGAGTTCCCAATGTCCCCAGAGTTCCCAGAGCTGCCAGGGTCCCCAGGGTCCCCAGGGTCTCCTTCACCCCCAGAGTCCCCAGTGTCCCCAGAGTCCCCTCCACCCCCGTGGTCCCCAGAGTCCCCGTGGTCCCCCCTGTCCCCAGGCGTCCCCTCCCTGCAGGACCTGGTGGCCCGGCTGTCCCCGTACAGTGGCTCCCTGCTGCAGCGTCTCGAGAGCCACCTCCGGGCCACCAAGTTCCCTCTGCGTGGCAACCAGACGGTGCCAGGGGTGGCCCGTGCCATCCTGGCCTACATCCTGCGGCGGCACCCGGGCCTGGGGACAGCGCGGGGACACACAGGTGGCTGTGGGGACACTGGGGAGGGACAGGGGGGGAAAGGAGGCCTCAGGGATGGGGGGACAAGGGAGGGACATCCTGGAGAGGGGAAGAGATGGGGAGAGAGGAACATCAGAGTGAGGGGATGGTGGGACAGGGACAGGGACAGGGACAGGGACAGGGACATTCCAGGGAGGGTGGGATGGAGGGGATGGAGAACATGGAGGATGGGAGAAAGGAACATCAGAATGAGATGGATGCAGGGAGGTGGGAATGGGACAGGACAGGGACAGGGAAGGGACATTCCAGGGAGGGTGGGATCGAGGGGACAGGGGGACAGGGGGACAGGGACAGGGAGGATGGAGAGGATGGGTGGACAGGACATGCTGAGAAGGAGGAGGATCACAGGGATCAGAGGGAGGGACATCCTGGAGAGAGGAAAAGGGAGGATGGGTGTAAGGGACATCCTGAGAAGGAGGAGGATCACAGGGATCAGGGGGAAGGACATGCTGGGCAGGGAAATGAGAGATGGGGTGTCAGGGATGTCCTGTAACACACTCTCTGGGGACAGGGGACGGTGGAAACCAGGTGGAAGCGCTGGAATGGGGGGACTTGGACAGGATGAAGGTGACGGAGCCATGGAGGGACATGGGGAAAACAGGTACTGACGTTGGGAATGATGGATGGGATGAGCTCAGGGGTTGGATTTGATGGCCCTTAAGGGTCCCATCCAGTTAAGAAGATTCTGGTATGGAGAGAGGATGGATGGATGGATGGATGGATGGATGATGGATGGACGGATGGGTGGATGGATGGATGGATGGATGGATGGATGGATGGATGGATGGATGGATGGACGGACACAGGGAGGAATGGATGGATGGATGGATGGATGGATGGATGGATGGATGGATGGATGGGTGGATGGATGGATGATGGATGGATGGATGGATGGATGGATGGATGGATGGATGGATGGAGGGATGGATGGATGGATGGATGGATGGATGGATGGATGGATGGATGGATGGATGGACGGACACAGGGATGGATGGATGGATGGATGGATGGATGGATGGATGGATGGATGGGTGGATGGATGGGTGGATGGATGGACGGACACAGGGAGGGATGGCTGGGTGGATGGATGGATGATGGATGGATGATGGATGGATGGATGGATGGGTGGATGGATGGATGATGGATGGATGGATGGATGGATGGATGGATGGATGGATGGACGGACACAGGGATGGATGGGTGGATGGATGGATGGATGGATGGATGGATGGGTGGATGGATGGATGATGGATGGATGGATGGATGGATGGATGGATGGATGATGGATGGACGGATGGGTGGATGGATGGATGGATGGATGGATGGATGGATGGATGGACGGACACAGGGAGGAATGGATGGATGGGTGGATGGATGGACGGACACAGGGAGGGATGGCTGGGTGGATGGATGGATGATGGATGGATGATGGATGGATGGATGGATGGATGGATGGATGGATGGATGATGGATGGATGGATGGATGGATGGATGGATGGATGGATGGATGGACACAGGGAGGGATGGATGGATGGATGGATGGATGGATGGATGGATGATGGATGGATGGATGGATGGATGGATGGATGGATGGATGATGGATGGATGGATGGATGGATGGCCCATGGATTAGAGAGATGGAGAGACTGATGAATGCAGACATGAACGGAGGAGGAGATGGATGGAGAGATGGAGGGATAAGAGAGGGATGGATGGAGGGAGGCTGGAGATATGGATGACCATGCGAACGGACAGACAGCTGCCTGTGCCCACACTGTTCCCACTCCATTGCAGTCAAAGCCGAGCCAGAAGAGCAGCGTCCATCCCGGCCAGCCCTGGGTGACCTGGGGGTCTCGAGTGTCACGCCCAGCTCTGTGCAGCTGCACTGGAGCGTCCCCGAGGGCTCCTTTGACTCCTTCACGCTGCAGTACCGGGATGCCCAGGGCCAGCCCCAGGCCCTGCCCATCGATGGCGGGTCCCGCTCGGTGACAGTGCCAGGGCTGTCCCCGTCCCGCCGGTACCGCTTCCACCTCTATGGGCTGAGGGGTGAGAAGAGGATCGACCGTGTCTCCATTGATATCATCACAGGTGAGGGTAGATGGATGGATGGATGGATGGATGGACCAACTTATCTCATCTCATCTCATCCCATACTAACCTGCTATCAAGAACCCACAGTCATCATCATCACCCATCATCATCGGTACCATCATCATCCAGCACCCATCCTTCCACCAAAGCTCTCCTCAGTTTCCTCCAATCCCAAGTGCCAGCTCGAGGGTGGAGGACTGGTAACAGCATGATGGGATGGATGGATGGATGGATGGATGGATGGATGGATGGATGGATGGATGGATGGATGATGGATGGATGGATGATGGATGGATGGATGGATGGTGACTGTGATGGGTAATGATGGATGGTGATGATAATGATGATGATCAATGGTGAATGGGTGTGGGGACAGCTTGCTGGAGGTTTGATGTATCAAATCAGTGATTTGGTGGCTGGATGATCCAAATGAGGGAGAAGTTAAAGAATCGGTTGAAGCGAAAGGTGCCTGTGAAGAACCGTGCTTGAATGGATGAGTTGCTAATGAAGGCCAGAATGAATGATCCAGGAGATGAAAGTGTGGATGGATGTTCAGATGGACACACCCATCACCCTCACCTCTCCATCACAGCTGCAGAAGAGCCAGAGAAGCAGAACTTGCCCTCAGAGGAGCCCCATGAGAAACCCCAACCTGAGCCCCCAGCATCAGAGTCATTCCCAGCAGGAGCAGAGCTGGGGGAGCTGAGTGTCTCGAGTGTCACGCCCAGCTCTGTGCAGCTGCACTGGAGCGTCCCCGAGGGCTCCTTTGACTCCTTCACGCTGCAGTACCGGGATGCCCAGGGCCAGCCCCAGGCCCTGCCCATCGATGGCAGGTCCCGCTCGGTGACAGTGCCAGGGCTGTCCCCATCCCGCCGGTACCGCTTCCACCTCTACGGGCTGAGGGGCAGGAAGAAGATCGACCATGTGTCCACCGAGGCTGTGACAGGTGAGGAGGATGGTCAAAGGGACGGAAGGATCCCAGAAGGGAGCCATCAAGGGATCCCATGCCCATCACACACCCGCCAGCGGGCAGCCGTTGACTCACCACCATCTCATCAACCATCAACCTTTCCACCAACATATTCACCAGCACCTCCCATTATCCATCATCCACCAACAGCAGGCGGAACTATCAATTATCCATCGTCTTCATTGTCATCCATTATCTTCATCTACCATGAATCGTGATCACCATCTTCCATCAATTATCATGCATCCATCTGTCCTTTCATGCTTTCCTCATCCTCTGTCCATCAAGGATGGTTTCAGTGATACATGAATGGAAGATTGCTCATGGGAGATGGGTGTGGGAGGCTGGAAGGCATGGAGAGCTGTGATTAGAAAAAGACAGACAGATTGATGTGAGACTGTCTAGGGGGTTGTGTTGGGTGTTGGGTATGGAATGGGGAGGAAGGAAGGAAGGAAGGAAGGAAGGAAGGAAGGAAGGAAGGAAGGAAGGAAGGAAGGAAGGAAGGAAGGAAGGAAGGAAGGAAGGAAGGAAGGAAGGAAGGAAGGAAGGAAGGAAGGAAGGAAGGAAGGAAGGAAGGAAGGAAGGAAGGAAGGAAGGAAGGAAGGAAGGAAGGAAGGAAGGATGATACAACAGATGGACACATGGGTGAATGGATGGATTGGTTGTTGGGCCATGGGATGTGCATTTGCATGGACACAAGGATGCCCATGCCCATTGCCCTCTTCTCTCCAATGCAGCCACTGAAGAACCCTTGCCCTCAGAGGAGCCTCAAGTTGAAATGCCCCAAACGGAGTCCCCGGCACCTGAGGCACTCCCAGCACGGGCAGAGCTGGGGGAACTGAGGGTCTCGAGTGTCACGCCCAGCTCTGTGCAGCTGCACTGGAGCGTCCCCGAGGGCTCCTTTGACTCCTTCACGCTGCAGTACCGGGATGCCCAGGGCCAGCCCCAGGCCCTGCCCATCGATGGCGGGTCCCGCTCGGTGACAGTGCCAGGGCTGTCCCCGTCCCGCCGGTACCGCTTCCACCTCTACGGGCTGAGGGGCAGGAAGAAGATCGACCATGTGTCCACCGAGGTCATCACGGGTAAGGGAGAAGGTCACAGGGATGGAAGGATCACAAAATGGACGCATCAAGGGATCCCATGCCCATCACACACCCACCAACTAGCAGCCATTGACTCAGCAACAACTGATCAGCCATGAACCCTTCCCCCAACCCATTGTCTGGCACCTTCCATCATTCATCATCCATCAGCACCTGCAGGAACCATGAATTGTCCATTGTCGTCCATCATCTTCATCTATCATGGATCGCCATCGCCGTCATTCATCAATTATCATGCATCCATCTATCCTGCCATGCTTCCCTCATCCTCTATCCAGGCCGGATGTTTTCAGTGATAAATGAATGGAAGGTTGTCCATGGGAAATAAGGGTGGGAAGGGTGAAGGCGTGGGGAGATTTGATGAAAAAGAGGCAGAGAGGTTGATGTGGAAATGTCCACAGGCTTGTATTGGATGTTGGATGAGTGACTGAAAGAATGATGGATGGATGGATGGATGGATGGATGGATGGATGGATGGATGGATGATCCAATAGATGGACACATGGGTGAATGGATGGTTGGTGGGTGGTGGGATGGGGATTTGGAAGGACACATGGATGGCCACACCCATTACCATTTATTTCCAATCCAGCCACTGAAGAATCCTTGCCAACAGAGGAGCCCCAACAGGAGAAGCCCCAAACTGAATCCCTGGCATCTGAGGCACTCCCACCAAGAGCAGAGCTGGGTGACCTGAGGGTCTCGAGTGTCACGCCCAGCTCTGTGCAGCTGCACTGGAGCGTCCCCGAGGGCTCCTTTGACTCCTTCACGCTGCAGTACCGGGATGCCCAGGGCCAGCCCCAGGCCCTGCCCATCGATGGCGGGTCCCGCTCGGTGACAGTGCCAGGGCTGTCCCCGTCCCGCCGGTACCGCTTCCACCTCTACGGGCTGCGGGGCAGGAAGAAGATCGACCATGTGTCCACCGAGGTCATCACGGGTGAGGGAGAAGGTCAAGAGGAGGAAGACTGGGTGGATGTATGGATGAAGAAAAATGGATATATGCAGTGATGGAGGGATGAAGGGATGGGTGATTGGAGGAAGGGATAGATTGATGGAGTAGTGGATGGATGGATGGATGGATGGATGGATGCATGCATGCATGCATGCATGCATAGCAGATTTATGACTGGGCCTGTGTTGTGTTTGTGTCCTGGGTTTGGGAGGCGCATGGCAATGAGAATGGGCATGGAGGATTGGATTCAAGGACTGACTGAAGGAAACAGGAGGGATGAAGATGGATAATACATGATGTTTTTTAGGGCAAATTGATGGATTTTGGACAGAGCAGATCAGATCAATTCTGATCAGTGGTTGGGTGGTTGGATGGTCAAAAGGAGGGTGAGATTAAAGAAGGCGATAAGGAAAAAGTGTGTGAAAAGAAATATGACTGGATGGATGCATGGCTGGATGGATGGATGGATGGATGGATGGATGGATGGATGGATGGATGGATGAAGGATGATTGCCAGAATGAATGGTCCAGTATATGGAAGTGTGGATGAATGAGTGGATTGGTCGGTCTTGGATGGTCGGTTGGATGGAAGCAGCCATTAACATCGCCTCTCCACAGGAGCTGCAGAAGAGCCAGAGGAACAGCCCCTGCCCACAGAGGAACCGCAGGATGAGAAACCCCAAACTAAGTCCCCCACATCTGAGGCCACCCCAGCACTGGAAGACCTGAAGGTTTCCAGCGTCACGCCCAGCTCTGTGCAGCTGCACTGGAGCGTCCCCGAGGGCTCCTTTGACTCCTTCACGCTGCAGTACCGGGATGCCCAGGGCCAGCCCCAGGCCCTGCCCATCGATGGCGGGTCCCGCTCGGTGACAGTGCCAGGGCTGTCCCCGTCCCGCCGGTACCGCTTCCACCTCTACGGGCTGAGGGGCAGGAAGAAGATCGACCATGTGTCCACCGAGGTCATCACGGGTAAGAGAGAAGGTCAGGGTGAGGAAGGGTGGGTGGATGTATGGATGAAGGATATCAGGTATATGGAGACGTGGAGGGATGAAGGAATGGAGGGATGCCTGATTGGAGGAAGGGATGGAGTGGTGGATGTATGGGGAATACAGGAATGGGTGGATGGATGGATGGATGGATGGATGGATGGATGGATGGATGGATGGACAAATGGCCGGATGGACAGAAGGATGATTGCCAGTAAGAATGGTCTAGAATATGGAAGTGTCAATGAGTGAGTGGGTTGGTTGGTGGTGGATGGATGTTTGGATGGAAGCAGCCATTAACATCCCCTCTCCATAGGAGCTGTAGAAGAGCCAGAGGAACTGCCCCTGCCCACAGAGGAACCACAGCATGAGAAACCCCAAACTGAGGCTCCCACACCTGAGGCCACTCCAGCACTGGAAGACCTGAGGGTGTCTGGTGTCACATCCAACTCTGTGGAGCTACAGTGGACTGTCCCTGAGGGCTCCTTTGACTCCTTCACGCTGCAGTACCGGGATGCCCAGGGCCAGCCCCAGGCCCTGCCCATCGATGGCGGGTCCCGCTCGGTGACAGTGCCAGGGCTGTCCCCGTCCCGCCGGTACCGCTTCCACCTCTACGGGCTGAGGGGCAGGAAGAAGATCGACCATGTGTCCACTGAGGCTGTGACAGGTGAGGGGGAAAATCAGGAGGAGGAAGGGCGGGTGGATGTATGGATGAAGAATAATGGATATATGGAGAGATGGAGGGATGAAAGAATGGAGTGATGGGCGATTGGATGAAGGGTTGGAGTGCTGGAGGAGTGAGGCAATAGAGGAATGGATGGATGGATGGATGGATGGATGGATGGATGGATGGATGGATGGATGGACAGATCCCACTCCTATTCCATCCCCATCTGTCAGTGAGCATCCACTGACTTGGGTACCATCCAATCACTCACTGACCCTTCTACTGACCAGGTGACCAACATTTACAGTCCACTATGATCATCATCATCATCCATCCACCATTATCCATCACTGATCCATCATTTTCATCCCTATTTTTTATCTACCATGTATAAACACCACCATCATCATTCCTCAATTATCTTCCATCCATCCATCCATTCTTCCATCCACCCACTGATCATTCTTCATCCATTAACGATGGATGGATGGATGGATGGATGGATGGATGGATGGATGGATGGATGGATTGTTGGTAAGTGGTGGGATGGACATTTGAGGGACACAGGCATTTCCACCGCGATCGCTATCCCATCTCAACAGGAGAGGATGGATGAATGGTCCAATGGATGGACACATGGGTGAATGGATGGATTGGTTGGTGGGTGCTGGGATGGACTTTTGGAGGGACATATATATGCCCATCCCTTTACCATCTCTTGTCCACTACAGGCATGGAAGAACCCCTGCCCTCAGAGGAACCGCAGCATGAGAAACCCCAAACTGAGTATCCAGCATCTGAGGCCACTCCAGCACTGGAAGTCCTGAGGGTCACCAGTGTCACGCCCAGCTCTGTGCAGCTGCACTGGAGCGTCCCCGAGGGCTCCTTTGACTCCTTCACGCTGCAGTACCGGGATGCCCAGGGCCAGCCCCAGGCCCTGCCCATCGATGGCGGGTCCCGCTCGGTGACAGTGCCAGGGCTGTCCCCGTCCCGCCGGTACCGCTTCCACCTCTACGGGCTGAGGGGAGGCAGGAGGGTTGACCGTGTCTCCACCGAGGCTGTCACAGGTGAGGGAGAAGGTCAGAGGGATGGAAGGATCACAAAATGGAGGCATGAAGGGATTCCCATCACACGCCCACCAACCAGCAGCCATTGGCTCAGCACCATCTGATCAACCATCAACCCTTCCACCAACCCATTGACCAGCACCTCCCATCGTCCATCATCCACCACCACCAGCAGCAGGAACCATCAATTACTTATCGTCATCCATCATCTTCATCTGCCATGAATAACCATCACCATCATCCATTAATTATCATGCATCCATCTATCCTGCCATGCTTTCCTCATCCTCTGTCCATCAAGGATGGTTTCAGTGATACATGAATGGAAGGTTGTCCATGGGAAATGGATGTGGGAGGCTGGAAGGCATGGAGAGCTGTGATTAGAAACAGAAAGACAGATTGATGTGAGACGGTCTAGGGGGTTGTGTTGGATGTTGGATATGTGGTGGGAAGAATGGATGGATGGATGGATGGATGGATGGATGGATGGATGGGTGGATGGATGATGGATGGATGGATGGATGGATGGATGGATGGATGGATGGATGGATGATCCAATAGATGGACACATGGGTGAATGGATGGATTGGTTGGTGGGTTGTGGGATGGGCATTTGGATGGAATCAAGGATGCCCACACCCATTACCATGTTATCTCCAATGCAGCCACTGAAGTACCCTTGCCCTCAGAGGAGCCTCAAGTGGAAAAGCCCCAGACTGAGTCCCCGGCACCTGAGGCACTCCCAGCAAGAGCAGAGCTGGGGGAGCTGAGAGTCTCCAGTGTCACATCCAACTCTGTGGGGCTGCAGTGGAGTGTCCCTGAAGGATTGTTTGATTCCTTCCTGCTGCAGTACCGGGATGCCCAGGGCCGGCCCCAGGCCCTGCCCATCGATGGCGGGTCCCGCTCGGTGACAGTGCCAGGGCTGTCCCCTTCTCAGTGGTACCGCTTCCACCTCTGTGGTTTGCAGGGAAGGAAGAAGATTGACCGTGTTTCCACCGATGTCATGACAGGCAAGGCAGAAGGACGGGTGGGTGGATGTATTTATGCAGAAGAATGGATATATGGAGAAATGGAGAGATGAAGGGATGGAGGGAGGAGTGATGGGTGACTGGAGGAAGGTGTGGAGTGGTAGAGGAGAGGATGGATGGATGGATGGATGGATGGATGGATGGATGGATGGATGCATGGGTGGATGGATGCATGGGTGGATTGACGGATACCAGATTGAATGGCCCAGAGAATGAGAATGTGGATGTGTTAATGGATGCGTTGGTTTGTCGGTGGTGGATGGCTATTAGGATGGAAGTATCCATGACCATCCCCTCTCCATAGGAGCTGCAGAAGAGCCAGAGGAACTGCCCCTGCCCACAGAGGAACCGCAGGATGAGAAACGCCAAACTGAGGCCCCCACATCTGAGGCCATTCCAGCAAAGGCAGTGTTGGGTGACCTGAGGGTCTCGAGTGTCACGCCCAGCTCTGTGCAGCTGCACTGGAGCGTCCCCGAGGGCTCCTTTGACTCCTTCACGCTGCAGTACCGGGATGCCCAGGGCCAGCCCCAGGCCCTGCCCATCGATGGCGGGTCCCGCTCGGTGACAGTGCCAGGGCTGTCCCCGTCCCGCCGGTACCGCTTCCACCTCTACGGGCTGAGGGACAGGAAGAAGATCGACCATGTGTCCACCGAGGTCAGGACGGGTAAGGAAGAAGGTCAAGAGGAGGAAGACTGGGTGGATGTATGGATGAAGAATAATGGACATATGCAGTGATGGAGGGATGACGGGATGTGTAATTGCAGGAAGGGATAGATAGATGGAGTGGTGGATGGATGGATGGATGGATGGATGGATGGATGGATGGATGGATGGATGGAGGGATGGATAGATGGATAGCAGATTTATGGCTGGGCCTGCGTCGGGTTTGTGTCCTGGGTTTGGGACGCGCCTGGCAATGAGAATGGGCATGGAGGATTGGATTCAAGGACTGACTGAAGGAAACAGGAGGGATGAAGATGGATAATACATGATGTTTTTTAGGGCAAATTGATGGATGTTTGACAGAGCAGATCAGATCAGATCTGATCAGCGGTTGGATGGTTGGATGGTCAAAAGTAGGGGAAGATTAAGAAAACATTAAAGGAAAAAGTGTGTGAAAAGAAATATGACTGGATGGATGGATGGATGGATGGATGGATGGATGGATGGAAGGATGGATGGATGGATGGATGGATGGATGGATGGATGGATGGATGGATGGATGGATGGATGGATGGAGGGGTGGATGGATGGATGGATGGATGGATGGATGGATGGATGGATGGATGATGGATGGATGGATGGATGGATGGATGGATGGATGGATGGAGGGGTGGATGGACGGATGCCAGATCGAACGGCCCAGAGAATGAGAATGTGGATGTGTTGATGGATGCGTTGGTTTGTCGTTGGTGGATGGCTATTAGGATGGAAGTGTCCATGACCATCCCCTCTCTATAGGAGCTGCAGAAGAGCCAGAGGAACTGCCCCTGCCCACAGAGGAACCACAGCATGAGAAACCCCAAACTGAGGCCCCCACTTCTGAGGCCACTCCAGCAAAGGCAGTGCTGGAAGACCTGAGGGTCTCGAGTGTCACGCCCAGCTCTGTGCAGCTGCACTGGAGCGTCCCCGAGGGCTCCTTTGACTCCTTCACGCTGCAGTACCGGGATGCCCAGGGCCAGCCCCAGGCCCTGCCCATCGATGGCGGGTCCCGCTCGGTGACAGTGCCAGGGCTGTCCCCGTCCCGCCGGTACCACTTCCACCTCTACGGGCTGAGGGGAGGCAGGAGGGTTGACCGTGTCTCCACCGACGCTGTCACAGGTGAGGGAGAAGGTCAGAGGGATGGAAGGATCACAAAATGGAGACCTCAAGGGATCCCATGCCCATCACACACCCAGCAGCGGGCAGCTGTTGACTCAGCGCCATCTGATCAACCATCAACCCTTCCACCAACCCATTGACCAGCACCTCCCATCATCCATCATCCACCACCACCAGCAGCAGGAACCATCAATTACCTATCGTCATCCATCATCTTCATCTGCCATGAATAACCATCACCATCATCCATTAATTATCATGCATCCATCTATCCTGCCATGCTTTCCTCATCCTCTGTCCACCAAGGATGGTTTCAGTGATACATGAATGGAAGGTTGTCCATGGGAAATGGATGTGGGAGGCTGGAAGGCATGGAGAGCTGTGATTAGAAACAGAAAGACAGATTGATGTGAGACTGTCTAGGGGTTTGTGTTGGGTGTTGGATATGTGGTGGGAAGAATGGATGGATGGATGGATGGATGGATGGATGGATGGATGGATGGATGGATGGATGATCCAATAGATGGACACATGGGTGAATGGATGGATTGGTTGTTGGGCCATGGGATGTGCATTTGCATGGACACAAGGATGCCCATGCCCATTGCCCTCTTCTCTCCAATGCAGCCAGCGAAGAAACCTTGCCCTCAGAGGAGCCTCAAGTGGAAAAGCCCCAGACTGAGTCCCCGGCACCTGAGGCACTCCCAGCACGGGCAGAGCTGGGAGACCTGAGGGTCTCCAGTGTCACATCCAACTCTGTGGGGCTGCAGTGGAGTGTCCCTGAAGGATTGTTTGATTCCTTCCTGCTGCAGTACCGGGATGCCCAGGGCCGGCCCCAGGCCCTGCCCATCGATGGCGGGTCCCGCTCGGTGACAGTGCCAGGGCTGTCCCCATCCCGCCGGTACCGCTTCCACCTCTACGGGCTGAGGGACAGGAAGAAGATCGACCATGTGTCCACCGAGGTCAGGACGGGTAAGGAAGAAGGTCAAGAGGAGGAAGACTGGGTGGATGAATGGATGAAGAATAATGGACATATGCAGTGATGGAGGGATGACGGGATGTGTAATTGCAGGAAGGGATAGATAGATGGAGTGGTGGATGGATGGATGGATGGATGGATGGATGGATGGATGGATGGATGGATGGATGGAGGGATGGATAGATGGATAGCAGATTTATGGCTGGGCCTGCGTCGGGTTTGTGTCCTGGGTTTGGGAGGCGCATGGCAATGAGAATGGGCATGGAGGATTGGATTCAAGGACTGACTGAAGGAAACAGGAGGGATGAAGATGGATAATACATGATGTTTTTTAGGGCAAATTGATGGATGTTTGACAGAGCAGATCAGATCAGATCTGATCAGCGGTTGGATGGTTGGATGGTCAAAAGTAGGGGAAGATTAAGAAAACATTAAAGGAAAAAGTGTGTGAAAAGAAATATGACTGGATGGATGGATGGATGGATGGATGGATGGATGGATGGAAGGAAGGATGGATGGATGGATGGATGGATGGATGGATGGATGGATGGATGGATGGAGGGGTGGATGGATGGATGGATGGATGGATGGATGGATGGATGATGGATTGATGGATGGATGGATGGATGGATGGATGGATGGAGGGGTGGATGGATGGATGGATGGATGGATGGAT
Source organism: Ammospiza caudacuta (assembly GCF_027887145.1). Lineage (NCBI taxonomy): Eukaryota > Metazoa > Chordata > Aves > Passeriformes > Passerellidae > Ammospiza > Ammospiza caudacuta. The sequence continues at coordinate 1,655,574 of NC_080628.1, read as the reverse complement.
GGATGATGGATTGATGGATGGATGGATGGATGGATGGATGGATGGATGGATGGATGGAGGGGTGGATGGACGGATGCCAGATCGAACGGCCCAGAGAATGAGAATGTGGATGTGTTGATGGATGCGTTGGTTTGTCAGTGGTGGATGGCTATTAGGATGGAAGTGTCCATGACCATCCCCTCTCTATAGGAGCTGCAGAAGAGCCAGAGGAACTGCCCCTGCCCACAGAGGAACCGCAGCATGAGAAACCCCAAACTGAGGCCCCCACTTCTGAGGCCACTCCAGCAAAGGCAGTGCTGGAAGACCTGAGGGTCTCGAGTGTCACGCCCAGCTCTGTGCAGCTGCACTGGAGCGTCCCCGAGGGCTCCTTTGACTCCTTCACGCTGCAGTACCGGGATGCCCAGGGCCAGCCCCAGGCCCTGCCCATCGATGGCGGGTCCCGCTCGGTGACAGTGCCAGGGCTGTCCCCGTCCCGCCGGTACCGCTTCCACCTCTACGGGCTGAGGGGCAGGAAGAAGATCGACCATGTGTCCACCGAGGCTGTGACAGGTGAGGGAAAGGAGCAAGACGAGGAACGGCGGATGGATAAATGGATGAAAAATAATGGATATAAGGAGAGATGAAGCGATGGAAGAATGGAGGAATGGGTGATTAGATGAAGGAACGTAGTGGTGGAGGGGTGAGCAATAGAGGAACGGATGCACGGATGGATGCATGGATGGATGGATGGATGGAGACCAGATTTATGGATGTGTCAGTGGCTGGTTTGTGTCTTGGGGTTGGGAGGTGCATGGGAATGGGAGAGTGGACGAAGGATTGGATTCAAAGACTGAGTGAAAGAAACAGGACTGATGAAGGCAGATGATGCATGATGGGTTTTTAGGACAGATTGATGGTTGATCAACAGGGCAGATCAGATCAGTGGTTGAATGATCGGATGATCAAATGGAGGTTAAGATTAAAGAAGGTGTTGAAGAAAAAAGTGTGCGAAGAGAAATATTACAGGATGGATGCATGATGGATGGATGGAAGGATGGATGGATGGATGGATGGATGGATGGATGGATGGATGGATGACTCCCAGAATTAATCGTCCAAAATATGAAAGTGTGGATGAATGAGTCGGTTTGTACACGTTGGATGGTTTTTTGGATGTAACCAGCCATTAACATCTTTTCTCAATAGGAGCTGTCGAAGAGCCAGAGGAGCGGCCCCTGCCCACAGAGGAACCACAGCATGAGAAACCCCAAACTGAGGCCCCCACACCTGAGGCCACTCCATCACTAGAAGACCTGAGGGTGTCTGGTGTCACATCCAACTCTGTGGAGCTACAGTGGACTGTCCCTGAGGGCTCCTTTGACTCCTTCACGCTGCAGTACCGGGATGCCCAGGGCCAGCCCCAGGCCCTGCCCATCGATGGCGGGTCCCGCTCGGTGACAGTGCCAGGGCTGTCCCCGTCCCGCCGGTACCGCTTCCACCTCTACGGGCTGAGGGGAGGCAGGAGGGTTGACCGTGTCTCCACCGACGCTGTCACAGGTGAGGGAGGAGGTCAGAGGGATGGAAGGATCACAAAATGGAGGCATGAAGGGATTCCCATCACACGCCCACCAACCAGCAGCCATTGGCTCAGCACCATCTGATCAATCATCAACCCTTCCACCAACCCATTGACCAGCACCTCCCATCATCCATCATCCACCACCACCAGCAGCAGGAACCATCAATTACCTATCGTCATCCATCATCTTCATCTGCCATGAATAACCATCACCATCATCCATTAATTATCATGCATCCATCTATCCTGCCATGCTTTCCTCATCCTCTGTCCATCAAGGATGGTTTCAGTGATACATGAATGGAAGGTTGTCCATGGGAAATGGATGTGGGAGGCTGGAAGGCATGGAGAGCTGTGATTAGAAACAGAAAGACAGATTGATGTGAGACTGTCTAGGGGGTTGTGTTGGGTGTAAGGTATGTAATGGGAAGAATGGATGGATGGATGGATGGATGGATGGATGGATGGATGGATGGATGGATGGATGATCCAATAGATGGACACATGGGTGAATGGATGGATTGGTTGTTGGGCCATGGGATGTGCATTTGCATGGACACAAGGATGCCCATGCCCATTGCCCTCTTCTCTCCAATGCAGCCAGCGAAGAAACCTTGCCCTCAGAGGAGCCTCAAGTGGAAAAGCCCCAGACTGAGTCCCCGGCACCTGAGGCACTCCCAGCACGGGCAGAGCTGGGAGACCTGAGGGTCTCCAGTGTCACATCCAACTCTGTGGGGCTGCAGTGGAGTGTCCCTGAAGGATTGTTTGATTCCTTCCTGCTGCAGTACCGGGATGCCCAGGGCCAGCCCCAGGCCCTGCCCATCGATGGCGGGTCCCGCTCGGTGACAGTGCCAGGGCTCTCCCCGTCCCGCCGGTACCGCTTCCACCTCTACGGGCTGAGGGGCAGGAAGAAGATTATCCACGTTTCAACCGAGGTCATGACGGGTAAGAGGAAAGGTCATAAGGAATACGGCTGGGTGGATGAATGGATGTAGAATAATGGATATATGGATATATGGCAGGATCAAAGGATGCAGGAATGGGTGATTGGAGGAAGAGATGGAGTAGTAGAGGGATGGAGGTATACAAGAAAGGATGGTTGGATGGATGGATGGATGGATGGATGGATGGATGGATGGATGGATGGACAGTGGATTAATGGCTGAGCCAGTGGCTGCTTTGGGTCGTGGGTTTGGGAGGTGCATGGCAATTAAATTGTAGATGGAGGATTGGATTCAAGGTCTGCCTGAAGGAAACAGTACTGATGAAGATGGATGATGCATGATGTTTTTATGGGCAGATTGATGCTTACTTGACAGAGCAGATCTGATCAGATCCATGGTTGGGTGGTTGGATGATCAAAGGGAGGGTGACATGAAAAAAGGAGTCGAAGCAAAAAGTGTTTGAAAAGGTATATGACTGGATGGATGGATGGATGGATGGATGGATGGATGGATGGATGGATGGTTGCCAGAATGAATGGCTTAGAATATGTAAATGTGGATGAATGAGTGGGTTGATTGGTGGTGGATTGTTGTTTGGATGGAAGAAGCCAGTAACATCCCGTCTCTATAGGAGCTGCAGAAGAGCCAGAGGAACAGCCCCTGCCCACAGAGGGACTGCAGGATGAGCACGCCCAAACTGAGGCCCCCACACCTGAGGCCACTCCAGCACTGGAAGACCTGAGGCTCTCCAGTGTCACACCCAGCTCTGTGCAGCTGCACTGGAGTGTCCCCGAGGGCTCCTTTGACTCCTTCACGCTGCAGTACCGGGATGCCCAGGGCCAGCCCCAGGCCCTGCCCATCGATGGCGGGTCCCGCTCGGTGACAGTGCCAGGGCTGTCCCCGTCCCGCCGGTACCACTTCCACCTCTACGGGCTGAGGGGAGGCAGGAGGGTTGACCGTGTCTCCACCGAGGCTGTCACAGGTGAGGGAGAAGGTCAGAGGGATGGAAGTATCACAAAATGGAGGCATGAAGGGATTCCCATCACACGCCCACCAACCAGCAGCCATTGGCTCAGCACCATCTGATCAATCATCAACCCTTCCACCAACCCAGTGACAAGCACCTCCCATCATCCATCATCCACCACCACCAACAGCAGGAACCATCAATTATCCATTGTCATCCATCATCTTCATCTGCCATGAATAACCATCACCATCATCCATTAATTATCATGCATCCATCTATCCTGCCATGCTTTCCTCATCCTCTGTCCATCAAGGATGGTTTCAGTGATAAATAAATGGAAGATTGTCCATGGGAAATGAGGGTGGGAAGGGTGAAGGCGTGGGGAAATGTGATAAGCAAGAGATAGGGAGGTTGATGTGGAATGGTCAACAGGGTTTTTTTGGATGTTGGCTCTGTGATGGGAAGAATGGATGGATGGATGGATGGATGGATGGATGGATGGATGGATGGATGGATGGGTGGATGGATGATGGATGGATGGATGGATGGATGGATGGATGGATGGATGGATGATCCAATAGATGGACACATGGGTGAATGGATGGATTGGTTGGTGGGTTGTGGGACGGGCATTTGGATGGACACAAGGATGCCCACACCCATTACCATGTTATCTCCAATGCAGCCAGCGAAGAACCCTTGCCCTCAGAGGAGCCTCAAGTGGAAAAGCCACAAACTGAATCCCCAGCACCTGAGGCACTCCCAGCAGGAGCAGAGCTGGGGGAGCTGAGAGTCTCGAGTGTCACGCCCAGCTCTGTGCAGCTGCACTGGAGCGTCCCCGAGGGCTCCTTTGCCTCCTTCCTGCTGCAGTACCGGGATGCCCAGGGCCAGCCCCAGGCCCTGCCCATCGATGGCGGGTCCCGCTCGGTGACAGTGCCAGGGCTGTCCCCATCCCGCCGGTACCGCTTCCACCTCTACGGGTTACAAAGTGGCAAAAGGATTGACCACGTGTCCGCTGATGTCGTGACAGGTGAGGGGGGCTCAGGCCGCATCTGCTCCTGTGGTGCATCAAAGGTCTCACATGATCCTTCAAGCTCGGGGAGTCTGGGAAGTTCTTCTGCGGCTGGAGATGGGGTGGCAATGTGGAGGCCAGAGGGATGGAGAGTGGATCCATGGATGGATGGGGATGCAGCGTTGTGTGGTTCTATGGATGGATGAGGGATGATGGTTGATGATGGCTGATGGGTTATAGATGATGGTGGCAGGTTGGTCAATAGGTAGGGTGATGGATCAATGACTGATCTGATGCTACTGGGACCACTGGGATACAACCGTCCGTCCATCCATCCATCCATCCATCCACTCATCCATGCTGATGATGATGGTGATGGGTGTTGTGGCAGGCGGTTTCACAGATCCAGTCAACAGTTTGATTATTGAATGGAAGAAGAAGAAGATAAAGAATCAGTTGTAGAAAAAGCCACATTGAAAGCCACGCAGTTGGATTGACGGATGGTGGATGATGGATAGTGGAATGAATGGTCCAGGAGATGAAAGTGGATGGATGGATGGATGGATGGATGGATGGATGGATGGATGGATGGATGGATGGAGATGATGGTGATGATGAGGATGATGATGATGATGATAGATGATGATGATGATGATGATAATGGGTGTTGGGGTAGGCAGTTTCACAGATCCAATCAATGGTTTGATTATTGAATGATTCAATGGTGGAAGAAGCTAAAGAATCAGTTGTAGGATTGAAAGCCAGGTGGTTGGATTGAGGGATGGTGGATGACGGATACTGGAATGAATGATCCAGGAGATGAAAGAATGGATGGATGGATGGATGGATGGATGGATGGATGGATAGTTGGTTCAATGAAGTTGTTGATTCTCACTCCTATCATCATTCCTTCTCCATCACAGATGCAGCAGTTCCAGAGCAGCTGCCCCTACCCTCACAGGAGCCCCAGCTTGAAGACCACAACCCTGAGCAGCCCCAAACTGAGCAGCCCCAAACTGAGTCCAGCCAGGGACAGGTGGTGCTGGGGGACCTGAGGGTCACCAGTGTCACGCCCAGCTCTGTGCAGCTGCACTGGAGCGTCCCCGAGGGCTCCTTTGACTCCTTCACGCTGCAGTACCGGGATGCCCAGGGCCAGCCCCAGGCCCTGCCCATCGATGGCGGGTCCCGCTCGGTGACAGTGCCAGGGCTGTCCCCGTCCCGCCGGTACCGCTTCCACCTCTACGGGCTGAGGGGCAGGAAGAAGATCGACCATGTGTCCACCGAGGCTGTGACAGGTGAGGGAGAAGGTCAGAGGGTGGAAGGACCTAGGAGATGGAGAGATTAATGGAAAGATGGAGAAAAAGGTGGATTATTGATGGATGTCTGGATGGATGGACCCGTGAGTAGAAGGATGGACATGAACATCACTGGATGGCTGCAGGAATGGGTAGTGGAAGTGTGGATGGATGGCTGGGTGCATGGGTGATGGATGATGGGGGTTGTTTGTCTGTAGGCAGGCGGGATTTAGTATCAATAATTAAACAGATGTTTTCCGGGACTTGTGACTGCTTGGTGGTGGACGGTGATGTGGAGGGAAAGGAGAAAGGGGTGGAATTGGGCAGGGAAACGGGAGATGGAGAGAGGGCTGGGACCAAGGGATGGTGGTGTGATGGAGAGACTGATGTTTGGATGGATGGATGGATGGATGGATGGATGCATGCATGGACAATGGATGGATGGATGGATGGATGGATGGATGCATGCATGCATGCATGCATGCATGGACAGTGGATGCATGGATGGATGGATGGATGGTTGATGGATGGATGATGGATGGATGATGGATGGATGGATGGATGGATGGATGGATGGATGGATGGATGGATGAATGGATGGATGGACGATGGATGGATGATGGATGGTGGATGGATGGATGGATGGATGGATGGATGGATGGTTGATGGATGGATGATGGATGGATGGATGGATGGATGATGGATGGATGGATGGATGGACGATGGATGGATGGATGGATGGATGGATGGATGGATGATGGATGGATGGATGGACGATGGATGGATGGATGGATGGATGGTTGATGGATGGATGATGGATGGATGGATGGATGGATGGATGGACAATGGATGCATGGATGGATGGATGGATGCATGCATGCATGGACAGTGGATGCATGGATGGATGGATGGATGGATGGATGGATGATGGATGGATGGATGGATGGATGGACGGACGATGGATGGACCTGGGTCTGAGCCCATGGTCAGCTTTTCCTTGAATGCCGGAGGACCTGCCTGTATGGATTCAGGGTGGTGGGGTTAGATGGAGGTTTAGTTTCAAGAATTTCAGTCAAGGGAAGAAGGACGGATGATGAAGGATTTATGATGAATAAATGGATGATGAGTAAATGATAAATGGAAGATCGATAACAGGCAGATGATGAACGCCTGAAGATAGATGGCAGGTGAATAATGGATGGATGAAGATGGATGGCAGATGAATAACGGATGGAGGAAGATGGATGATGCAGGATGTCCATTGTGGCAGTTGGAGGTTTGGTGGATCAGTTTCATAGTTGGGTTGTTGGATGATCCAATGGAGATGGAGGTAGAGATGGATGGATGGATGGATGGATGGATGGATGGATGGATGGATGGATGAATGGATGGATGGATGGATGGATGGATGGATGGATGGATGGATGGATGGATGATGGAAGGATGATGGATGGATGATGCAATGGATGGACACATGGGTGAATGGACACACGGGATGGACATTTAGAGGGACACAAGGATTCCCATGCCTATTACCATCTTCTCTCCAAAGCAGCCACTGAAGAACCCTTGCCCTCAGAGGAGCCGCAACAGGAGAAACCCCAACCTGAGCCCCCAGCATCAGAGTCATTCCCAGCAGGAGCAGAGCTGGGGGAGCTGAGGGTCTCGAGTGTCACGCCCAGCTCTGTGCAGCTGCACTGGAGCGTCCCCGAGGGCTCCTTTGACTCCTTCACGCTGCAGTACCGGGATGCCCAGGGCCAGCCCCAGGCCCTGCCCATCGATGGCGGGTCCCGCTCGGTGACAGTGCCAGGGCTGTCCCCGTCCCGCCGGTACCGCTTCCACCTCTACGGGCTGAGGGGCAGGAAGAAGATCGACCATGTGTCCACCGAGGTCATGACAGGTGAGGGAGAAGGTCAGAGGGCCAGATGGATGACAATGTGAATGGATTCAGGGATGATGGCCATTCCATCTCTACCTGCCCTCTGTTACCCACAGAGCCCAGCACAAGCCAATCAATCATCAACCCTTCCACCAACCCATTGACCCGCACCTGCCATGATCCACCATCATTGTCATCATCCTCCTTATCTATCACCCATCATCGTCATCACCATCATTGTTATCATCTTCCATCATGGTCCTGATCCATCCACAATGGTTGAAGAACTGAATGCTTGAATGGATTGTGGACATGATTGTGAGTGGATTTCTTCCCAGGCTGATGGAAGAAGGTCAAGAGATGGATGAGTGGTTGGATGGAATTGGGAATAGTGGTGAATGGTGCGTTCCTGGCGGGTGGTTGGATGTCTGGAAGGATGGAAGGTTGTCCATGGGAAATGGGTGGTGGAAGAGGTGAAAGCTTGGGTGGATCTGGAGATAAAGAGTGGGAGAGATGATTGTAGGATTGGTTATGGCATGGGGTTGGATGTTGGGTGAGATGATGGATGGATGGATGGATGGATGGATGGATGGATGGATGGATGGATGGACGGACGGACATATAGCTGGACAGGTATATCTGTGACTGAGCCCATGGCCAGTTTTTTCCTTGAGTGAAGGAGGAGCTGCCTGTAGGGATGCACGGGTGGTGGGGGTGGATGGAAGTTTAGTTCCAAGGAGTTCTGTCAAAGGAAGAAGGACGGATGATGGATGGATGATGGATGGATGATGGATAAATGGATGATGGATAAATGATAAATGGATGATGGATAACAGGGAGATGATGAATGGATGAAGATGGATGAGAGATGAATAATGGATGGATGAAGATGGATGACAGATGAAAACTGCATGGATAATATATATGGCAAATGAATAACGGATGGATGAAGAGGGATGTTGCAGGATGTCCATTGGGGCAGTTGGTTTGGTGGATCAGTTTCATAGTTGGGTTGTTGGATGATCCAATGAAGATAGAGGTAAAAAAGCAGTTGAATAAAAAGTTGCATGGAGAATATTGTGGATGAATGGATGGATGGATGGATGGATGGATGGATGGATGGATGGATGGAAGGGTGGAGGGCTGGATGGATGGATGGGTGATGGATGGATGATGGATGGATGGATGGATGGATGGATGGATGGATGGGTGGAGGGCTGGATGGATGGATGGATGTGGATGGATGGATGGATGGATGGATGGACGGATGGACGGATGGATGATGAACGATGGCTCATTTTTTGGATGATGAATGCCCTTTTGGATGGACACATGGACACCCATCACCGTCTCCTCTTCATTGCACCCGCAGCCAACATTGATGAGCCACCCATGCCTTCAGGGGATCTCCAACCCGAGGAACCCCAACCTAAAGATCCCCCAGCTGGGTCCCCATCAAGTGACACCGCCCCGGCCCAGGCAGTGCTGGGTGACCTGAGGGTCTCGAGTGTCACGCCCAGCTCTGTGCAGCTGCACTGGAGCGTCCCCGAGGGCTCCTTTGACTCCTTCACGCTGCAGTACCGGGATGCCCAGGGCCAGCCCCAGGCCCTGCCCATCGATGGCGGGTCCCGCTCGGTGACAGTGCCAGGGCTGTCCCCGTCCCGCCGGTACCGCTTCCACCTCTACGGGCTGAGGGGTGGCACCAGGACTGGCCACGTCTCCACCGAGGCTGACACTGGTGAGGAGCTGCGGGGATTCCTCCAGAGCCCCTCAGGGATGGCGCTGGAGCTGGGACAGGGCTGGGAATGGGGCCCAGGGGGAACTGGGAGGAACTGGGAATGGGGCCGGAGAAATGAGGGGCACTGGGGAGCTCGGGGGGCACTGAGGGCCGGGGAATTTGGGGGAAAGCGGGAACTGGGAGGGGATTGGGAATTGTCAGGGTTGGGGATTGGGGAGTTTGGGAGGAAACTGGGAATTGGGAATTGTCGGAGTTGGGAATTGGGGAATTTGGGGGAAAGTGGGAACTGGGAGGGGATTGGGAATTGTCGGAGTTGGGGATTGGGGGAATTTGGGAGGAAACTGGGGATTGGGAATTGTCGGAGTTGGGAATTGGGGAATTTGGGAGGAAACTGGGAACTGGGAGGGGATTGGGAATTGTCAAAGTTGGGGATTGGGGAGTTTGGGAGGAAACTGGGAATTGGGAATTGTCGGAGTTGGGGATTGGGGAATTTGGGAGGAAACTGGGAATTGGGAATTGTCGGAGTTGGGGATTGGGGGAATTTGGGGGTAAATGGGAGCTGGGGGGGAATTTGGAATTCCCGAATTTGGGAGGGTATTGGGGCTTCCCAGATTCGGGAATTTGGGATGGAATTGGGGATTTGCAAAGTTGGGAATTTGGGAATTTGGGAGGAAACTGGGAATTGGGAATTGTCGGAGTTGGGGATTGAGGGAATTTGGGGGTAAATGGGAACTGGGGGGGAATTTGGAATTCCCGAATTTGGGAGGGTATTGGGGCTTCCCGGATTTGGGAATTTGGGATGGAATTGGGGATTTGCAAAGTTGGGAATTTGGGAATTTGGGAGGAAACTGGGGATTGGGAATTGTCGGAGTTGGGGATTGGGGGAATTTGGGGGTAAATGGGAACTGGGAGGGAATTTGGAATTCCCGAATTTGGGAGGGTATTGGGGCTTCCCAGATTCGGGAATTTGGGATGGAATTGGGGATTTGCAAAGTTGGGAATTTGGGAATTTGGGAGGAAACTGGGAATTGGGAATTGTCGGAGTTGGGGATTGGGGGAATTTGGGGGTAAATGGGAACTGGGAGGGAATTTGGAATTCCCGAATTTGGGAGGGTATTGGGGCTTCCCGGATTTGGGAATTTGGGATGGAATTGGGAATTTGCAAAGTTGGGAATTTGGGAATTTGGGAGGAAACTGGGAATTGGGAATTGTCGGAGTTGGGAATTGGGGAATTTGGGGGTAAATGGGAACTGGGGGGGAATTTGGAATTCCAAAATTTGGGAGGGTATTGGGCCTTCCCGGATTTGGGAATTTGGGATGGAACTGGGAATTTGCAAAGTTGGGAATTTGGGAATTTGGGGGAAACTGGGAACTGGGAGGGAATTGCGAAGTCCCAAAGTTGGGAATTTGGGAGGGAATTGGGAATTCCCAAATTTGCAAATTGGGGAATTTTGGAGGGAATTTGGGAATTCCCAAATTTGAGAATTAGGGAATTTGGGGGAAAGTTGGAACTGGAGGCAAGCGGGGATTGGAGGGGAATGGAGATGAAGGGGAGTGAAACACCTGGAGGGGCTCTGAGCAGCTGGGGATGAGGAACTGGGGGGACTGGTTTGAACTGGGGCAACTGGGAGGCCTGCGTGGAACGGTGTGGGACTGGGGAATGGGGAGAACTGGGGTGAACTGGGGGAAACTGGGGGGAACTGGGGGGAACTGGGGGGAACTGGGGGGAACTGGGGGAAACTGGGGTGAACTGGGGTGAACTGGGGGAAACTGGGGTGAACTGGGGGGAACTGGGGTGAACTGGGGTGAACTGGAGCTGGGGACTGGCAAAGAGTGGGGGAAACTGGGACTGGGGAGAACTTAAGATATACTGGGATGAACTGGGGTGAACTGGGGTGAACTGGGGTGAACTGGGGGAAACTGGGGTGAACTGGGATGAACTGGGATGAACTGGGGTGAACTGGGGTGAACTGGGGTGAACTGGAGCTGGGGACTGGCAAAGAGTGGGGGAAACTGGGACTGGGGAGAACTGGGGTGAACTGGGGGGAACTGGGGTGAACTGGAGGGAACTGGGGGGAACTGGGGGAAACTGGGGTGAACTGGGGTGAACTGAGGTGAACTGGGGTGAACTGGGGTGAACTGGGGGGAACTGGGGGGAACTGGGGGATACTGGGTGAACTGGGGGGAACTGGGGTGAACTGGGGTGAACTGGGGTGAACTGGGGGAAACTGGGGAACTGGGGGGAACTGGGGGAAACTGGGGAACTGGGGGGAACTGGGGACAACTGGGGTGAACTGGGGTGAACTGGAGCTGGGCACTGGCAAAGAGTGGGGGAAACTGGGACTGGGGAGAACTGGGGTGAACTGGAGGAGCTGGAGTGAACTGGGGACAACTGGGGGGAACTGGGGGAAACTGGGGTGAACTGGGGTGAACTGGGGTGAACTGGGGTGAACTGGAGCTGGGGACTGGCAAAGAGTGGGGGAAACTGGGACTGGGGAGAACTGGGGTGAACTGGGGGAAACTGGGGTGAACTGGGGTGAACTGGGGTGAACTGGAGGAACTGGAGGAACTGGGGTGAACTGGGGACAACTGGGGGGAACTGGGGGGAACAGGAGACTGGGCTGAACTGGGAGGGGTCGTGAGGCACTGGGGGAACTGGTGTGGGAGGAACTGGGGGGAACTGGGGACTGGGAGCACTGGGGGAAACTGGTCTGAAGGAAACTGAGGGGAACTGGGAATGGGGGGACTGGGAGTACTGGGAGTACCGGGAGTACTGGGAGTACTGGGGGAACTGGGACTGGGCAGAGCTCAGGGGGAACTGAGGGGAACTGGGGTGAACTGGGGTGACCGGGATCTGAGGACTGGCAAAGAGTGGGGGAAACTGGGGGCACTGGGGACAATTTGGGGTGAACTGGGGTGAACTGGGAGGGGTTGTGAGGCACTGGGGGAACTGGTCTGGGAGGAACTGGGGCCAACTGGGGACTGGTGAGTACTGGGGGAAACTGGGAATGGGGAGATTGGGGGAACTGGGAATGGGGGTGGCTGGGGAATGAGGGGACACTGGGAATGGGGAGAACAGTGGGGAACTGGGGTGAACTGGGGGGAACTGGAGCTGGGGACTGGAGAGTACTGGGGGAAACTGGGAATGGGGTGAACTGGGGTGAACTGGGGCAAACTGGGTGAACTGGGTCTGGGGACTGGGAGTACTGGGGGAAACTGGGAATGGGGTGACTGGGGTGAACTGGGGGAAACTGGGAGGAACTGGGGTGAACTGGGGACTGGTGAGTACTGGGGGAAACTGGTCTGAGGGAGACTGGGGGAACTGGGAATGGGGGTGACTGGGGAATGTGGGGACACTGGGAATGGGGAGAACAGTGGGGAACTGGGGTGAACTGGGGGGAACTGGAGCTGGGGACTGGGAGTACTGGGGGAAACTGGGAATGGGGTGACTGGGGGGAACTGGGACTGGAGGGGGATTGGGAGCAGCTGGGGCTGAGGGGAACTGGGAGAAACTGGGAGAAACTGGGGGAACTGGGAGAACTGGGGCAAACTGGGAGCTGGGGGTCGGCAGAGAGTGCAGGGAACTGGAGATTGGGGGCAACGTGGCACTGGGAGCAACTGGGAGAACTGGGGCAACTGGGGGCAACTGGGGGAACTGGAGACTGGGGTGAACTGGGAGGGGGTTGTGGGGCACTGGGGAGAATTTCAGAGATACTGGGGTGAACTGGGGGGAACTGGGGTGAACTGGGGTGAACTGGGGTGAACTGGGGGAAACTGGGGGGAACTGGGGGATACTGGGTGAACTGGAGCTGGGCACTGGCAAAGAGTGGGGGAAACTGGGACTGGGGAGAACTTCAGAGATACTGGGGTGAACTGGGGTGAACTGGAGGAACTGGGGACAACTGGGGGGAACTGGGGTGAACTGGGGGGAACTGGGGGGAACAGGAGACTGGGCTGAACTGGGAGGGGTCGTGAGGCACTGGGGGAACTGGTCTGGGAGGAACTGGGGGGAACTGGGGACTGGGAGCGCTGGGGGAAACTGGTCTGAGGGAGATCGGGGGCAACGTGGCACTGGGAGCAACTGGGAGAACTGGGGTGAGCTGGGGTGAACTGGAGCTGGGGACTGGTGAGCACCGGGGGAAGCTGGGACTGAGGAGAATTTGGGGTGAACTGGGGTGAGCTGGGGCTGGGCTGGAGCTGAGGAATGGATTGGTGGGGTATTTGGGGTGCCACCAGTGAATTTTGGGGTGTCCGTGGGGGGATTTTGGGGTGTCAGTGGATTACGGGGCAGGTTTGGGGTGCCAGCAGTGGGTTTTGGGGTATCGGTGGCAGATTTTGGGGTATCAGTGTTTTGGTGGGGTATTTGGGGTGCCAGCAGTGATTTTTGGGGTATCTGTGGGGGATTTTGGGGTGTCAGTGGATTATGGGGCAGGTTTGGGGTGCCAGCAGTGGGTTTTGGGGTATCGGTGGCAGATTTTGGGGTTTCGGTGGTTTAGTGGGTGTTTTGGGGTGGCAACAGTGATTTTTGGGGTATCAGTGGATTTAGGGGGTAATTGGGGTGCCAACCGGAGTTTTTGGGGTATCCGTGGCAGGTTTTGGGCTATCAGCAGATTATGAGGGGTTATTTGGGGCGCAGCAGTGATTTCTGGGGCATCAGTGGCAGATGTTGGGGTGTCAGCAGATTATGGGGGAGTATTTGGGGTGCCAGCAGTGATTTTTGGGGTGTCCGTGGCAGATTTTGGGGTTTCAGTGGTTTAGGGCGGTGTTTGGGGTGCCAGCAGTGATTTTTGGGGTATCCCTGGGAGATTTTGGGGTGTCAGTGGATTATGGGGCAGGTTTGGGGTGCCAGCAGTGGGTTTTGGGGTATCGGTGGCAGATTTTGGGGTTTTGGTGGTTTAGTGGGTGTTTTGGGGTGGCAACAGTGATTTTTGGGGTATCAGTGGATTTAGGGGGTAATTGGGGTGCCAACCGGAGTTTTTGGGGTATCCGTGGCAGGTTTTGGGCTATCAGCAGATTATGAGGGGTTATTTGGGGCGCAGCAGTGATTTCTGGGGCATCAGTGGCAGATGTTGGGGTGTCAGCAGATTATGGGGGAGTATTTGGGGTGCCAGCGGTGATTTTTGGGGTATCCCTGGCAGATTTTGGGGTTTCGGTGGTTTAGGGCGGTATTTGGGGTGCCAGCAGTGATTTTTGGGGTATCCGTGGGGGATTTTGGGGTTTCAGTGATTTGGGGCGGTATTTGGGGTGCCAGCAGTGATTTTTGGGGTATCCCTGGCAGATTTTGGGGTGTCAGTGGTTTGGGGCGGTGTTTGGGGTGCCAGCAGTGATTTTTGGGGTGTCCGTGGGGTATTTTGGGGTGTCAGTGGTTTAGGGCGGTATTTGGGGTGCCACCAGTGATTTTTGGGGTATCCCTGGGAGATTTTGGGGTTTCGGTGGTTTAGGGCCGTATTTGGGGTGCCAGCGGTGATTTTTGGGGTATCCCTGGGAGATTTTGGGGTGTCAGTGGTTTGGGGCGGTATTTGGGGTGCCAGCGGTGATTTTTGGGGTATCCCTGGCAGATTTTGGGGTGTCAGTGGTTTAGGGCGGTGTTTGGGGTGCCAGCAGTGATTTTTGGGGTATCTGTGGGGTATTTTGGGGTTTCAGTGGTTTAGGGCGGTATTTGGGGTGCCAGCAGTGATTTTTGGGGTATCCGTGGCAGATTTTGGGGTTTCCGTGGTTTGGTGGGGTATTTGGGGTGCCAGCAGTGATTTTTGGGGTATCCGTGGGGGATTTTGGGGTCCCTGAGGTGCCACCGCTGTGTCCCTGCCCAGGCACCCCCGGGACCCTCAGGGTGGACTCGGTGTGGCCCCGCAGTGCCCGAGTGCGCTGGGACCCCAAACCCGGCCCCATCGATGGCTACGAGCTGGAGTACGGCCCCACAGGGGGACCCCAAAAGGTAACGGAACCAAAAAGGATCCCAAAAACCCCAGAACGGCCCCAAAAAGGATCCTAAAAGCCCCAAAATGGCCCCAAAAACCCCAAACAGCCCAGAACGGCCCCAAAAAGGATCCCAAAAACCCCAAACAGCCCAGAACGGCCCCAAAAAGGATCCCAAAAACCCCAAACAGCCCAGAACGGCCCCAAAAAGGATCCCAAAAACCCCAAACAGCCCAGAACGGCCCCAAAAAGGATCCCAAAAACCCCAGAACGGCCCCAAAAAGGATCCCAAAAACCCCAGAACGGCCCCAAAAAGGATCCTAAAACCCCAAACACCCCAGAATGGCCCCAAAACCCCAAACACCCAGAACAGCCCCAAAAAAGATCCTAAAAACCCCAAAAAGGATCCCAAAAACCCCAAACAGCCCAAAACGGCCCCAAAAAGGATCCCAAACCCCCCAAAACTCCAAACACCCCATAAAGGATCCTGAAAACCCCAAAACCCCCTGAACGCCCCCAAAAAGGATCCTAAAAAACCCAAAAACCTCAGAATGGCCGCCCGAAAAAATCCCAAAAACCCCAAACAGCCCAAAACGGCCCCAAAAAAGATCCTAAAAACCCCAAACAGCCCAGAACGGCCCCAAAAATCCCCAAACACTCAGAACAGCCCCAAAAAAGATCCCCAAAACGCCAAACACCCAGAATGGCCCCAAAAATCCCCAAAAACCCCAAACAGCCCAGAACGGCCCCAAAACGATCTTAAAAACCCCAAACACCCCAAAATGGCCCCAAAAACCCCAAACAGCCCAGAACGGCCCCAAAAAGGATCCCAAACCCCCCGAAACTGCAAACACCCCATAAAGGATCCTGAAAACCCCAAAACCCCCTGAACGCCCCCAAAAAGGATCCTAAAAACCCCAAAAACCCCGGAATGGCCGCCCGAAAAAATCCCAAAAACCCCAAACACCCCAAAACGGCCCCAAAAACCCCAAACACCCCAAAACGGCCCCAAAAACCCCAAACACCCCAAAACGGCCCCAAAAACCCCAAACAGCCCAGAACGGCCCCAAAAATCCCCAAAAACCACAAACAGCCCCGAACGGCCCCAAAACGATCTTAAAAACCACAAACACCCCAAAACGGCCCCAAAAACCCCAAACAGCCCAGAACGGCCCCAAAAAGGATCCCAAAAACCCCCGGGACCCCCCAATAATCCCCCAAGGGACCCCAAAACCCCCTTAGTGACCCCATAACCCCTGGGACACCCCATAACATTTAGAGACACCCCAAAACCCCCCCGGACACCCCAAAACCCCCCGGGACACCCCAAAACCCACCGGGACACCCCAAAACCCCCCTGGTGACCCCAAAACCCCCTTAGTGACCCCAAAACCCCTGGGACACCCCAAAACCTTTTGGGACACCCCAATAACCCCCCCGGACACCCCAAAACCCCCCGGGACACCCCAATAATCCCCTTGGTGACCCCAAAACCCCCTTAGTGACCCAAATAACCCCCGGGACACCCCAAAACCCCTCTGGGACACCCCGAAACCTTTTGGGACACCCCAAAAAACCCCCAAGGGACCCCAAACCCTTTTGGGACACCCCAAAACCCCTCTGGGACACCCCATAACATTTAGGGACACCCCAAAACCCCCCGGGACACCCCAAAACCTTTTGGGACACCCTAAAACCCCCCTGGTGACCCCAAAACCCCCTTAGTGACCCCATAACTCCTGGGACACCCCGAAACCTTTTGGGACACCCCAATAACCCCCCCGGACACCCCAAAACCCACCGGGACACCCCAATAATCCCCCAAGGGACCCCAAAACCTTTTGGGACACCCCAAAACCCCCCTGGTGACCCCAAAACCCCTCTGGGACACCCCATAACCCCTGGGACACCCCATAACATTTAGAGACACCCCAATACCCCCCCGGACACCCCAAAACCCACCGGGACACCCCAATAATCCCCCAAGGGACCCCAAAAGCTTCTGGGACACCCCAAAACCCCTCTGGGACACCCCAAAACCCCTGGGACACCCCAATACCCCCCCGGGACACCCCAAAACCCACCGGGACACCCCAAAACCTTTAGGGACACCCCAATAACCCCTGGCGACCCCAAACACCATCTGGGGCACCCCAATAATCCCAACAGCACCCTCTGATGGTAACGGCACCCCAAAACACCTCCAGGGGACCCCAATAATCCCTTTGGGCACCCCGATAACAGCCTGGGTACCCCAAAACCCCCTGGCGACCCCATAACCTTTAGGGACACCCCAATACCCCCTGAGGGACCCCAAAACCCCCCCGGGACACCCCAATATCCTTTAGGGTCACCCCAATACTGCCCGGGACACCCCAATAATCCCCTTGGTGACCCCATAACCTTTAGGAACACCCCAATAACCCCCGGAATATCCCAAAACCCACCGGGACACCCCAATAGTCCCCCAGGAAACCCCAATACCCCCCCAGACACCCCAATAACCTTTAGGGACCCCCCAATAACCCCGGGACACCCCAATATCCCCCGGAACACCCCAATAATCCCCCAGGACACCACAATAACCCCCCAGACACCCCATAACCTTTAGGGACCCCCCAATAACCCCGGGACACCCCAATATCCCCCGGAACACCCCAATAATCCCCCAGGACACCACAATAACCCCCCAGACACCCCATAACCTTTAGGGACACCCCAATAATCCCCTTGGTGACCCCATAACCCCCGGGACACCCCAATAATCCCCCAGGACACCCCAATAACCCCCGGGACACCCCAATATCCCCTGGGAACCCCAATAACCCCCGGAACACCCCAATAACGCCCGGGACACCCCAATAATCCACCAGGACACCCCAATATCCCCCGGGACACCCCAATACCCCCTTGGTGACCCCATAACCTTTAGGGACACCCCAATAACGCCCGGGACACCCCAATAACTCCTTGGTGACCCCATAACCTTTGGGGACACCCCAATAACCCCCCGGGACCCCCCAATACTCCCCTGGGAACCCCAATAATCCCCGGGACACCCCAATACCCCCTTGGTGACCCCATAACCTTTAGGGACACCCCAATAATCCCCCAGGACACCCCAATAACCCCCGGGACACCCCAATAATCCCCTTGGTGACCCAATAACCTTTGGGGACACCCCAATAACCCCCGGGCCCCCCAATTTCCCCCGGACCCCCCAATACCCCCGGAACACCCCAATACCGCCTGGGAACCCCAATAATCCCCTGGGAACCCAAATAACCCACGGAACACCCCAATAACCCACGGGACACCCCAGTAACTCCTTGGTGACCCCATAACCTTTAGGGACACCCCAATAATCCCCTGGGACCCCCCAATAACCCCCGGGACCCCCCAATATCCCCCGGGACCCCCCCCAATACTCCCCTGGGAACCCCAATAATCCCCGGGACACCCCAATAACTCCTTGGTGACCCCATAACCTTTAGGGACACCCCAATAATCCCCCGGGACACCCCAATAACCCCCGGGACCCCCCAATAACCTCCGGGACCCCCCAATACTCCCCGGGATACCCCAATAACCCCCGGGCCCCCCCAATAACTCCTTGGTGACCCCATAACCTTTAGGGACACCCCAATATCCCCCGGGACCCCCCAATAACCCCCTTGGTGACCCCAATAACCCCCGGGACACCCCAATAACCCCCGGGACCCCCCAATATCCCCCGGGACACCCCAATACCCCCTTGGTGACCCCATAACCTTTAGGGACACCCCAATAACCCCCGGGACACCCCAATATCCCCTGGGAACCCCAATAACCCCCGGAACACCCCAATAACCCCCGGGACCCCCCAATAATCCCCCAGGACACCCCAATAATCCACCAGGACACCCCAATACTCCCCTGGGAACCCCAATAACCCCCGGGACACCCCAATAACTCCTTGGTGACCCCATAACCTTTAGGGACACCCCAATAATCCCCGGGACACCCCAATATGCCCCAGAACACCCCAATAATCCCCCAGGACACCACAATAACCCCCCGGG
Source organism: Ammospiza caudacuta (assembly GCF_027887145.1). Lineage (NCBI taxonomy): Eukaryota > Metazoa > Chordata > Aves > Passeriformes > Passerellidae > Ammospiza > Ammospiza caudacuta. The sequence continues at coordinate 1,636,201 of NC_080628.1, read as the reverse complement.
ACACCCCAATAACCCCCGGGACACCCCAATAACCCCCTTGGTGACCCCATAACCTTTAGGGACACCCCAATAATCCCCCGGGACACCCCATAACCTTTAGGGACACCTCAATACTCCCCCGGGACCCCCCAATAACCCCTTGGTGACCCCAATAATCTCCCAGGACACCCCAATAACCCCCGGGACCCCCCAATAACCCCTTGGTGACCCCAATAACCCCCGGGACACCCCAATAACCCCCTTGGTGACCCCATAACCTTTAGGGACACCCCAATAATCCCTTAGGACACCCCAATATTCCCCGGAACACCCCAATAATCCACGGAAAGCCCCAATAATCCCCCAGGACACCCCATAACCTTTAGGGACACCCCAATAACCCCCGGGACACCCCAATACCCCCTTGGTGACCCCATAACCTTTGGGGACACCCCAATAACCCCCGAGACACCCCAATACTCCCCTGGGAACCCCAATAACCCCCGGGACACCCCAATAATCCCCCAGGACACCCCATAACCTTTAGGGACACCTCAATACTCCCCCGGGCCCCCCCAATAACCCCTTGGTGACCCCAATAACCCACGGAACACCCCAATAACCCCCGGGACACCCCAATACCCTCTTGGTGACCCCATAACCTTTAGGGACACCCCAATATCCCCCGGGATCCCCCAATACTCCCCTGGGAACCCCAATAATCCCCGGGACACCCCAATAACTCCTTGGTGACCCCATAACCTTTAGGGACACCCCAATAACCCCCGGGACCCCCCAATAACCCCCGGGACCCCCCAATAACCCCCGGGACACCCCAATAACCTCCGGGACCCCCCAATACTCCCCGGGATACCCCAATAACCCCCGGGACACCCCAATAACTCCTTGGTGACCCCATAACCTTTAGGGACACCCCAATATCCCCCGGGACCCCCCAATAACCCCCGGGACCCCCCAATAACCCCCTTGGTGACCCCAATATCCCCCGGGACACCCCAATAACCCCCGGGACACCCCAATACTCCCCCGGGACACCCCAATAATCCCCTTGGTGACCCCCCCCCGGGCCCCCCCAATTTCCCGGTGCCCCCCAATACCCCCGGTGCCCCCCAATACCCCCGGTGCCCCCCAATTTCCCGGTGCCCCCCAATACCCCCGGTGCCCCCCAATTTCCCGGTGCCCCCCAGGTGCTGCGGGTCCCGGCCGGGGCGGGGCTGCGGACGCTGCGGGGCCTGGAGCCCGCGGGCCGGTACCGGGTGCGCCTGCGGGAACGGGGGCGGCACCCCCAGAGCGAGCCCCCCCTGGAGGCCGCCTTCGAGACCCGTGAGCGCGGGGGCACCCCCAAAACGGGCCCGGGGGGCCGGGGGTGCTGGGGGAGCTGGGAGCCTTAGAGGGAGGGAGGGGATTTTGGGGGGTTTTGAGGGGATTTTGGGGGGCGTTTGGGGGATTTGGGGAGGGGTTTGAGGGGATTTTGGGGGGGTTTGGGGGGGTTTGGGGGGATTTTGGGGGGTTTTGGGGGGGGTTTGGGGGATTTGGGGAGGGTTTTGAGGGGATTTTGGGGGGTTTTGAGGGGATTTTGGGGGGCGTTTGGGGGATTTGGGGAGGGTTTTGAGGGGATTTTGGGGGGGTTTGGGGGGGTTTGGGGGGATTTTGGGGGGTTTTGGGGGGGGTTTGGGGGATTTGGGGAGGGTTTTGAGGGGATTTTGGGGGGGTTTGGGGGGGTTTGGGGGGATTTTGGGGGGTTTTGGGGGATTTGGGAAGGGTTTTGAGGGGATTTTGGGGGGGTTTTGAGGGGATTTTGGGGGGTTTGAGGGGATTTTGGGGGGTTTGGGGGGGGTTTGGGGGATTTGGGGAGGGTTTTGGGGGATTTGGGGGGGTTTTGAGGGGATTTTGGGGGATTTTGGGGGATTTGGGGAGGGTTTTGAGGGGGTTTTTGGGGGGTTTTGGGGGATTTGGGGGCGATTTTGGGGGGGGTTTGGGGTGGTTTGGGGGGATTTTGGGGGGTTTTGGGGGGGGTTTGGGGGATTTGGGGAGGGTTTTGAGGGGATTTTGGGGGGGTTTGGGGGGGTTTGGGGGGATTTTGGGGGATTTTGGGGGATTTGGGGAGGGTTTTGAGAGGATTTTGGGGTGTTTGGGGGAGTTTGGGGGGATTTTGGGGGGTTTGACGGGATTTGGGGGGGTTTTGGGGGATTTGGGGAGGGTTTTGAGAGGATTTTGGGGGGGTTTGGGGGGGTTTGAGGGGATTTTGGGGGGTTTGGGGGGGTTTGGGGGATTTGGGGAGGGTTTTGAGGGGATTTTGAGGGTTTTGGGGGGTTTGGGGGGATTTTGGGGGGTTTGGGGGGGATTTTGGGGGGGGTTTGGGGGATTTGGGGAGGGTTTTGAGGGGATTTTGGGGGGGTTTGGGGGGGTTTGGGGGGATTTTGGGGGGTTTGGGGGGGATTTTGGGGGGTTTTGGGGGATTTGGGGAGGGTTTTGAGGGGATTTTGGGGGGTTTTGGGGGGGTTTGAGGGGATTTTGGGGGGTTTGGGGGGGGTTTGGGGGATTTGGGGAGGGTTTTGAGGGGATTTTGAGGGTTTTGGGGGGTTTGGGGGGATTTTGGGGTGTTTGGGGGGGATTTTGGGGGGGGGTTTGGGGGATTTGGGGAGGGTTTTGAGGGGATTTTGGGGGGGTTTGGGGGGGTTTGGGGGGATTTTGGGGGGTTTTGGGGGGGGTTTGGGGGATTTGGGGAGGGTTTTGAGGGGATTTTGGGGGGTTTTGGGGGGTTTGGGGGGATTTTGGGGGGTTTGGGGGGGATTTTGGGGGGGGTTTGGGGGATTTGGGGAGGGTTTTGAGGGGATTTTGGGGGGGTTTGGGGGGGTTTGGGGGGATTTTGGGGGGTTTTGGGGGATTTGGGGAGGGTTTTGAGGGGATTTTGGGGGGTTTTGGGGGATTTGGGGGCGATTTTGGGGGGGTTTGGGGTGGTTTTGGGGGGGGTTTTGGGGGATTTGGGGGGGTTTGGGGGAGATTTTGGGGGGGGTTTGAGGGTTTTGAGGGGATTTTGGGGGGAGTTTGGGGGATTTGGGGGAGATTTTGGGGGGGTTTGGGCGATTTTGGGGGGATTTTGGGGGGGTTTGGGGCATTTGGGGAAGATTTTGGGGGATTTTGGGGGATTTTGGGGGATTTGGGGAGGGTTTTGAGGGGATTTTGGGGGGTTTTGGGGGAGATTTTGGGGGTTTTGAGGGTTTTGGGTGGTTTCGGGGGGATTTGGGGGGTTTGGGGTATTTGGGGAGGGTTTTGAGGGGGGTTTTGGGGGGGTTTGGGGGTGATTTTGGGGGATTTTGGGGGATTTGGGGAGGGTTTTGAGGGGATTTTGGGGGGTTTGGGGGGGGTTTGGGGGATTTGGGGAGGGTTTTGAGGGGGTTTTTGGGGGGGTTTGAGGGGGTTTTTGGGGGGTTTTGGGGGATTTGGGGGGATTTCGGGGAGATTTTGGGGGGGTTGGGGGGATTTGGGGGGGTTTTGAGGGGATTTTGGGGGGTTTTGAGGGGGTTTTGGGGAGATTTTGGGGAGATTTTTGGGGAGATTTTGGGGGTTTTGAGGGTTTTGGGGGGATTTTGAGGGGATTTTGGGGGGATTGGGGGATTTGGGGGGGTTTTGGGGGGTTTTGGGGGGTTTGGGGGATTTTGGGGGATTTGGGGAGGGTTTTGGGGGGATTTTGGGGGGTTTTGGGGGGGTTTGGGGGAATTTTGGGGGTTTGGGGGGATTTTGGGGGATTTTGGGGGATTTGGGGAGGGTTTTGAGGGGATTTTGGGGGGTTTGGGGGGAGATTTTGGGGGTTTTGAGGGTTTTGGGTGGTTTCGGGGGGATTTGGGGGGTTTGGGGTATTTGGGGAGGGTTTTGAGAGGGGTTTTGGGGGGGTTTGGGGGTGATTTTGGGGGATTTGGGGGATTTCGGGGAGATTTTGGGGGGTTTTGGGGGATTTGGGGGATTTCGGGGAGATTTTGGGGGGTTTTGGGGGATTTGGGGGTGTTTTGAGGGGATTTTGGGGGTTTTTGGGGGGGTTTTGGGGGATTTGGGGGATTTTGGGGAGATTTTGGGGGGGTTTGGGGGATTTTGGGGGGGTTTTGAGGGGATTTTGGGGGGTTTTGGGGGAGATTTTGGGGAGATTTTTGGGGTGGTCGGGGTTGTCGGTGGAGGATCTGTGACCCTTTAAGGGAGGGATGGAATTTTGGTGGATTTTGGGGGGATTTTGGGGGATTTTGGGGGATTTTGTGGGGTCGGGGTTGTTGGTATGGGAAGTTGTGACCCTCTAAGGGAGGGATGGGATTTTGGGGGGATTTTGGGAAATTTTGGGGAATTTTGGGAGATTTTGGGGAAATTTGGGGGATTTTGAGAGATTTGGGGGAATTTTGTGGGATTTTGGGGGTTTTGAGGGTTTTGGGGGGATTTTGGGGGGCTTTGGGGCATTTGGGGGGATTTTGGGTGGTTTTGGGGAGATTTTGGGGAGATTTTTGGGGTGGTCGGGGTTGTCGGTGGGGGATCTGTGACCCTTTAAGGGATTGATGGAATTTTGGGGAATTTTGGGCGGATTTTGGGGAATTTTGGGGAGATTTTGGGAGATTTTCTGGGGTCAGGGTTGTTGGAATGGGATCTGTGACCCCTTGGAGTGAGGGATGGGATTTGGGGGGGATTTGGGGGAATTTTGGGGGATTTTTGGGGGATTTTTGGGAGATTTGGGGGAATTTTGGGGGATTTTGGGGGAGATTTTGGGGGTTTTGGGGGGATTTTGAGGGGATTTTGAGGGGATTTTGGGGGGTTTGGGGGATTTTGGGGGATTTTGGGGGATTTTGGGGGATTTTGGGAGATTTGGGGAATTTTGGGGGGATTTGGGGGGATTTTGGGGGTTTTGAGGGTTTTGGGGGGGATTTTGAGGAGATTTTGGGGGGATTTGGGGGGATTTTGGAGGATTTTGGTGGATTTGGGGGGCATTTTGGGGAATTTTGGGGGGATTTTGGAGGATTTTGGTGGATTTGGGGTTTGGGGGTGCACAGCGAGACATTTGGGGTTTTTTTGGTGTTTTGGGGTCCTTTGGGGGTTATTGTGCGGGGTACACAACCAAACGTGGGACATGGAAAAATTAGGGAAAATTTGAGAAAAATTTTGGTAAAATTTGGGAAAAATTTGGGAAAAAATGGGGAAAATTTGGGAAAAACTTTGGGAAAAAAAAATTGGGAAAAAAACGTGGAAAGTTTGGGAGAAAGTTGGGAAAAATTGGGGAAAAACTCAGGGAAAAGACCGGAAAATTTGGGGAAAATTAGGGAAAAACATGGAAAACTTTGGGAGAAATTTGGAAATTTTTGGGAAAAAGTGGGAAAATTTGGGAAAAAATTGCGAAAAATTTGGGAAAAAACTCAGAAAAATTGGGGGAAAATTTGGCAAAAACATGGAAAAATTTGCGGAAAATTTGGACAAAAGCACAGAAAAATTTGGAAAAAATTGGGGAAAATTTGGGAAAAATTTGGAAAAACACAGAAAAATTGCAGAAAAATTTGGGAGAAAATTGGGGAAAAGTTGGGAAAAATTTGGGAGAGAACTTGGAAAAACAGAAAAAATTGAGAAAATATGGAAAAATATGGAAAAATTTGGGGAAAAATCTCTGAAAAAATTGGGAAAAATTTGGAATAATAAATGGAGAAATTTGGGAAAAATTTGGAGAAAACATGGAAAAATTGGGGAAAAAAAAAAACACAGAAAAATTTGGGAAAATTTGGAAAAAAAAGAGAAATGAACAATGTGAGAAAATTTGGGAAAAAATTGGAGAAAACATGGAAAAATTTGGGGAAAAAAAAACCACAGGAAAATTTGGGAAAATTTGGAAAAAAAAAGAAATGAACAATGTGAGAAAATTTGGGAAAAATAATTAGGGAAAAATTTTTTGAAAAAGCACAGAAAAATTGGGGAAACACTGGGGGGAAAAACACAAAAATTGGGGAGAAATTTGGGTAAAAACACGGGAAAATTGGGGGAAAATTGGGGAAAATTTGGAATAATAAACGTAAACATTTGGGATAAATTGGGGATAAATTTGGGATAAATTTGGGATAAATTGGGGATAAATTTGGGATAAATTCGGGATAAATTTGGGATAAATTGGGATAAATTCGGGATAAATTGGGGATAAATTGGGGATAAATTTGGGATAAATTGGGGATAAATTCGGGATAAATTGGGGATAAATTGGGGATAAATTTGGGATAAATTGGGGATAAATTGGGGATAAGTTGGGGATAAATTTGGGATAAATTGGGGATAAATTTGGGATAAATTTGGGATAAATTTGGGATAAATTTGGGATAAATTGGGGATAAATTGGGGATAAATTGGGGATAAATTGGGGATAAATTGGGATAAATTCGGGATAAATTCGGGATAAATTGGGGATAAATTTGGGATAAATTTGGGATAAATTGGGATAAATTCGGGATAAATTCGGGATAAATTCGGGATAAATTCGGGATAAATTGGGGATAAATTGGGGATAAATTCGGGATAAATTCGGGATAAATTGGGGATAAATTTGGGATAAATTGGGAATAAATTTGGGATAAATTCGGGATAAATTGGGGATAAATTGGGGATAAATTTGGGATAAATTCGGGATAAATTCGGGATAAATTCGGGATAAATTGGGGATAAATTCGGGATAAATTCGGGATAAATTGGGGATAAATTGGGATAAATTTGGGATAAATTTGGGATAAATTGGGGATAAATTTGGGATAAATTGGGGATAAATTGGGATAAATTTGGGATAAATTGGGGATAAATTTGGGATAAATTTGGGATAAATTGGGGATAAATTTGGGATAAATTTGGGATAAATTGGGGATAAATTTGGGATAAATTCGGGATAAATTGGGGATAAATTGGGGATAAATTGGGGATAAATTTGGGATAAATTCGGGATAAATTCGGGATAAATTTGGGATAAATTGGGATAAATTTGGGATAAATTTGGGATAAATTGGGGATAAATTTGGGATAAATTTGGGATAAATTGGGATAAATTCGGGGCCAATCTCCATGCCCCGCGTGCCCAGCCCCGCTGCCGTTCCCGCACCCCCGGGACTGCGCCCAGGAGCAGCTGAACGGCCCCGGCCCCTCGCGCGTCGCCCTCGTCTTCCCCAGCGGGGACCCGGCCCGGCCCCTGCGCGTCTACTGCGACATGGACACCGACGGCGGCGGATGGACCGTGAGACGGGAAACTGGGATTAACTGGGGAAACTGGGATGGACTGGGGAAACTGGGATAAACTGGGATGGACTGGGATAAACTGGGGAAACTGGGATAAACTGGGATGGACTGGGATAAACTGGGGAAACTGGGATAAACTGGGACAGACTGGGACAGACTGGGACAGACTGGGACAGACTGGGACAGACTGCGACATGGACACCGATGGCGGCGGCTGGACCGTGAGATGGACTGGGATAAACTGGGGAAACTGGGATGGACTGGGGAAACTGGGATAAACTGGGATAAACTGGGACATGGACACCGACGGCGGCGGGTGGACGGTGAGATGGACTGGGGAAACTGGGGAAACTGGGATAAACTGGGATAAACTGGGATAAACTGGGATAAACTGGGACAGACTGGGACATGGACACCGATGGTGGCGGATGGACGGTGAGACTGGGATGGACTGGGATAAACTGGGATGGACTGGGATAAACTGGGATAAACTGGGACAGACTGGGACATGGACACCGACGGCGGCGGCTGGACCGTGAGATGGACTGGGATGGACTGGGATAAACTGGGGATAAACTGGGATGGACTGGGACAGACTGGGACAGACTGGGACAGACTGGGACATGGACACCGACGGCGGCGGCTGGACCGTGAGACGGGAAACTGGGATAAACTGGGGAAACTGGGATGGACTGGGAGGGACTGGGAGGGACTGGGAGGGACTGGGAGGGACTGGGATAAACTGGGATGGACTGGGATGGACTGGGAGGGACTGGGAGGGACTGGGAGGGACTGGGATAAACTGGGATGGACTGGGGGGGACTGCGACAGACTGGGATAAACTGGGATGGACTGGGACAAACTGGGACAAACTGGGAGGGACTGGGGGCACTGGGAGGGACCGGGACAGACTGGGGCTGCTGTGGCTGGGACTGGGGGAACTGGGACGGACTGGGACGGACTGGAGGGACCGGGGGGGATTTTGGGCTCAGGGGTTTTTGGGGTGCCCCTCAGGATTTTGGGGATTTTTTGGCTCAGGGGATTTTGGGGTTTTTGGGGCTCAGGGGTTTTGGGGCTCAGGGGATTTGGGGTTTTTGGGGCTCAGGGGTTCTTGGGGATTTTTGGCTCAGGGGTTTTTGGGGCTCAGGGGTTTTTGGGGTGCCCCTCAGGATTTTGGGGATTTTTGGCTCAGGGGTTTTTTGGGGGTTTTTGGGGCTCAGGGGTTTTGGGGTTTTTGGGGCTCAGGGGTTTTTGGGGCTCAGGGGTTTTTGGGGTTTTTGGGGCTCAGGGGTTTTTGGGGTGCCCCCCAGGGGTTTTTGGGGCTCAGGGTTTTTGGGGCTCAGGGGTTTTTGGGGCTCAGGGGTTTTTGGGGTGCCCCTCAGGGGATTTTGGGGTTTTTGAGGCTCAGGGGTTTTTGGGGCTCAGGGGTTTTTGGGGTTTTTGGGGCTCAGGGGATTTTGGGGCTCAGGGGTTTTTGGGGCTCAGGGGGTTTTTGGGGTGCCCCTCAGGGGATTTTGGGGGTTTTTGGGGCTCAGGGGATTTTGGGGCTCAGGGGTTTTTGGGGCTCAGGGGTTTTTGGGGTGCCCCTCAGGGGTTTTTTGGGGGTTTTTGGGGCTCAGGGGTTTTTGGGGCTCAGGGGATTTGGGGTTTTTGGGGCTCAGGGGTTTTTGGGGCTCAGGGGGTTTTTGGGGTGCCCCTCAGGGGATTTTGGGGCTCAGGGGTTTTTGGGGCTCAGGGGATTTTGGGGCTCAGGGGTTTTTGGGGCTCAGGGGTTTTTGGGGTGCCCCTCAGGGGTTTTTTGGGGGTTTTTGGGGCTCAGGGGTTTTTGGGGCTCAGGGGATTTGGGGTTTTTGGGGCTCAGGGGTTTTTGGGGCTCAGGGGTTTTTGGGGTGCCCCTCAGGGGTTTTTTGGGGGTTTTTGGGGCTCAGGGGTTTTTGGGGCTCAGGGGATTTGGGGTTTTTGGGGCTCAGGGGTTTTTGGGGTGCCCTCACTCCCTCCAGGTGTTCCAGCGGCGCCAGGACGGCAGCACCGACTTCTGGCGGGACTGGGACTCGTACGCGAACGGGTTCGGGAACGTCAGCGGCGAGTTCTGGCTCGGTGAGGGACGGAAAACACGGGAAAATCGGGGGCAAATTGGGGAAAAACCACGGAAAAAAATTGGGGAAATTTGGAAACGTTGGGGAAAAAACACGGAAAAAAAATTGGGGAAATTCGGAAACATTGGGGAAAAAAACACGGAAAAAAATTGGGGAAATTCGGAAACATTGGGGAAAAAACACGGAAAAAAATTGGGGAAATTCGGAAATATTGGGGAAAAAACACAGAAAAAAATTGGGGAAATTCAGAAATATTGGGGAAAAAACACGGAAAAAAATTGGGGAAATTCGGAAATATTGGGGGAAAACCACGGAAAAAAATTGGGGAAATTCGAAAATATTGGGGAAAAAAACATGGAAAAATTGGGGAAATTTGGAAACATTGGGGAAAAAAAATTGGGGAAATTCGGAAACATTGGGAAATAAAAACCGAAAAATTGGGGGAAAAAAAACACGGAAAAATTTGGGGGAAAAAACACAGAAAAATCTGGGGAAAAAAAAACCAAGGAAAATTTGGGGAAAATCGCACAAAAATTTGGGAGAAATTTTGGGAAAAAAATTTAAAAAAAACCACGGAAGAATTTCGGAAAAAGTTGGGGAAAACACGGAAGAATTTGGGAAAAATGTGGGAAAAATTTATGGAAACATTTGGGAAAAATTGGAAAACGCTTTGGGAAAAATTTGGAGAAAATTGGGAAAAAAATCGGGAAAAATTTGGGAAAAAGCACCGAAAAGTTTGGGAAAAACCACCAAAGAACTTGAAAAAAAAAAAAACGGAAAAAAAAAAAAAGGGAAAAATTTGGAATCCATTTGGGAAACATTTGGGTAAAACACGGAAAAATTTGGGGAAAAAACAGGAAAAATTGGGAAAAATTGGGAGAAACCAGAAAACTGGGAAAAATTCGTGAAAAAACACGGAAAAATTTGGGGAAAAACATGGAAAACTAAGAAAGTTTGGGTGAAAACACGGAAGAATTTGGGAAAAATTTATGGAAAACACGGAAAAAATTGCGGGAAAAAACATGGAAAAAATTGGGGAAAATTGAGAAAAAAGCATAAACATTTGGGGGGAAAATGTGAAAAAATTGGGGAAAATTTGGGAAAAACACGGGAAAAATTGAGACAAAATTGGGAAAAAACAGAAAAATTGGGGGAAAGTTTGGGAAAAAAACACGGAAAAATTTGTGAAAAGGTTTGGGAACAATTTCAGAATAATTTGGGAAAAATTAAGGGAAAAGAACTGGAAAACATTTGGGAAAAATGTGGGAAAAATTTATGGAAATATTTGGGGAAAAATTTGAAAACGCTTTGGGAAAAATTTGGGAAAAATCTGGAAAAAAATTGGGAAAAATTTGGGAAAAATTTGGGAAAAATGCACCGAAAAGTTTGGGAAAAACCACCAAAGAACTTGATAAAAAAAGAAAAAAAAATGGAAAAAATGGGAAAAATTTGGAATACATTTGGGAAACATTAAGGAAAAACACGGAAAAATTTGGGGAAAATTTGGGGAAAAAACAGGAAAAATTGGGAAAAATTGGGGAAAAAATTGGGAAAAAGCACCGAAAAGTTTGGGAAAAACCACCAAAGAACTTGAAAAAAAAAAAACCCGGAAAAAAAAGGGAAAAATTTGGAATCCATTTGGGAATAATTTGGGAAAAACATGGAAAAATTTGGGAAAAATGTGGGGAAAAAACGGGAAAATTTGGGAAAATTTGGGAAAAAAACAGAAAACTGGGAAAAATTCGTGAAAAAAACACTGAAAAATTTGGGACTGATTTGGGGAAAATTTGGGAAAAATTGGGAAAAACACAGAAAACTGGGAAAAATTCTTGAAAAAAACACGGAAAAATTTGGGGAAAAACATGGAAAACTAAGAAAATTTGGGTGAAAACACGGAAGAATTTGGGAAAAATTTGTGGAAACGTTTGGGAAAAAATTGGAAAACGCTTTGGGAAAAATTTGGAAAAAATTGGGAAAAAAATTGGGAAAAATTTGGGAAAAAGCACCGAAAAGTTTGGGAAAAACCACCAAAGAACTTGAAAAAAAAAAAAACGGAAAAAAAAAAGGGAAAAATTTTGAATCCATTTGGGAAACATTTGGGAAAAACACGGAAAAATTTGGGAAACATTTGGGGAAAAAACAGGAAAAATTGGGAGAAACCAGAAAACTGGGAAAAATTCGTGAAAAAACACGGAAAAATTTGGGACTGATTTGGGGAAAATTTGGGAAATAACGGGAACATTTGGGAAAAATTGGAAAAAACCAGAAAACTGGGGAAAACCCGTGAAAAAAACACGGAAAAATTTGGGAAAAAGTTTGGGAACAATTTCAGAATAATTTGGGAAAAATTAAGGGAAAAGAACTGGAAAACATTTGGGAAAAATGTGGGAAAAATTTATGGAAACATTTGGGAAAAATTCGAAAATGCTTTGGGGAAAAATTGGGAAAAAATTTGGGAAAAAATTGGGAAAAATTTGGAAAAAAGCACCGAAAAGTTTGGGAAAAACCACCAAAGAACTTGAAAAAAAACTGAAAAAATGGGAAAAATTTGGAATCCATTTGGGAAACATTTGGGAAAAACACGGAAAAATTTGGGGAAAAAACAGGAAAAATTGGGAAAAATTGGGAAAAACACAGAAAACTGGGAAAAATTCTTGAAAAAAACACGGAAAAATTTGGGGAAAAACATGGAAAACTAAGAAAATTTGGGTGAAAACACGGAAGAATTTGGGAAAAATTTGTGGAAACGTTTGGGAAAAAATTGGAAAACGCTTTGGGAAAAATTTGGAAAAAATTGGGAAAAAAATTGGGAAAAATTTGGGAAAAAGCACCGAAAAGTTTGGGAAAAACCACCAAAGAACTTGAAAAAAAAAAAACGGAAAAAAAAAAGGGAAAAATTTGGAATCCATTTGGGAAACATTTGGGAAAAACACGGAAAAATTTGGGAAACATTTGGGGAAAAAACAGGAAAAATTGGGAAAAAAACCAGAAAACTGGGAAAAATTCGTGAAAAAACACGGAAAAATTTGGGACTGATTTGGGGAAAATTTGGGAAATAACGGGAACATTTGGGAAAAATTGGAAAAAACCAGAAAACTGGGGAAAACCCGTGAAAAAAACACGGAAAAATTTGGGAAAAAGTTTGGGAACAATTTCAGAATAATTTGGGAAAAATTAAGGGAAAAGAACTGGAAAACATTTGGGGAAAAATGTGGGAAAAATTTATGGAAACATTTGGGAAAAATTCGAAAATGCTTTGGGGAAAAATTGGGAAAAAATTTGGGAAAAAATTGGGAAAAATTTGGAAAAAAGCACCGAAAAGTTTGGGAAAAACCACCAAAGAACTTGAAAAAAAACTGAAAAAATGGGAAAAATTTGGAATCCATTTGGGAAACATTTGGGAAAAACACGGAAAAATTTGGGGAAAAAACAGGAAAAATTGGGAAAAATTGGGAAAAACACAGAAAACTGGGAAAAATTCTTGAAAAAAACACGGAAAAATTTGGGGAAAAACATGGAAAACTAAGAAAATTTGGGTGAAAACACGGAAGAATTTGGGAAAAATTTGTGGAAACGTTTGGGAAAAAATTGGAAAACGCTTTGGGAAAAATGTGGAAAAAATTGGGGAAAAAATTGGAACGCGGATGATCCCGGGTTGGTTTTGGGGTGCCCCTGGCAGTTTTGGGGAACGCGGATGATCCCGGGTTGGTTTCGGGGCACGCGGATGATCCCGGGCAGGTTTCGGGGTGCCCCTGGTGGGTTTCGGGGCACGCGGATGATCCCGGGCGGGTTTCGGGGTGCCCCTGGTGGGTTTCGGGGCACGCGGATGATCCCGGGTTGGTTTTGGGGTGCCCCTGACGCTTTGGGGGCACACGGATGATCCCGGGATGGTTTCGGGGTGCCCCTGACGCTTTCGGGGTGCGGATGATCCCGGGTTGGTTTTGGGGTGCCCCTGATGGTTTTGGGGAGCGCGGATGATCCCGGGGCGGTTTTGGGGCACGCGGATGATCCCGGGTGGGTTTTGGGGTGCCCCTGACGCTTTCGGGGAGCGCGGATGATCCCGGGTGGGTTTTGGGGTGCCCAGGGCGGTTTGGGGCGCAGATGATCCCGGGGCAGTTTTGGGGCGCCCCTGACGCTTTCGGGGAACACGAATAATCCCGGGTTGGTTTCGGGGAACGCGGATGATCCCGGGTCGGTTTTGGGGTTCCCCTGACGCTTTTGGGGCATGCGGATGATCCCGGGTTGGTTTTGGGGTGCGGATGATCCCGGGCTGGTTTCGGGGCGCCCCTGATGGTTTTGGGGCACGTGGATGATCCCGGGTTGGTTTCGGGGCACGCGGATGATCCCGGGCGGGTTTCGGGGTGCCCCTGGCGGTTTTGGGGCGCGGATGATCCCGGGTCGGTTTTGGGGTGCCCCTGGCGGTTTCGGGGAATGCGGATGATCCCGGGGAGTTTTGGGGTGCCCCTGACAATCACCCGGGATGGTTTCGGGGTGCCCCTGGCGCTTTCGGGGATCGCGGATGATCCTGGGTGGGTTTCGGGGTGCCCAGGGCGGTTTTGGGGAACGCGGATGATCCTGGGTTGGTTTTGGGGAACACAGATGATCCCGGGTGGGTTTCGGGGTGCAGGGATCGCGGATGATCCTGGGGGGTTTCGGGGCGCCCAGGGCGGTTTTGGGGAATGCGGATGATCCTGGGTTGGTTTTGGGGTGCCCCTGGCGCTTTTTGGGAATGCGGATGATCCCGGGCGGGTTTCGGGGTGCCCAGGGCAGTTTTGGGGTGCGGATGATCCCGGGTGGGTTTTGGGGCGCCCCTGACGCTTTCGGGGAACGCGGATGATCCCGGGTTGGTTTTGGGGAACGCGGATGATCCCGGGCGGGTTTCGGGGCGCCCCTGACGCTTTCGGGGAACGCGGATGATCCCGGGTTGGTTTTGGGGTGCCCCTGGCAGTTTTGGGGTGCGGATGATCCCGGGCGGGTTTTGGGGAACGCGGATGATCCCGGGCGGGTTTCGGGGCGCCCCTGGCAGTTTTGGGGTGCGGATGATCCCGGGTGGGTTTTGGGGAACGCAGATGATCCCGGGCGGGTTTCGGGGCGCCCCTGACGCTTTCGGGGAACGCGGATGATCCCCGGTTGGTTTTGGGGCACCCTGGGCGGGTTTCGGGGCACGTGGATGATCCCGGGTGGGTTTTGGGGAACGCGGATGATCCCGGGTGGGTTTCGGGGCGCCCCTGGCAGTTTTGGGGTGCGGATGATCCCGGGTGGGTTTTGGGGAACGCGGATGATCCCCGGTTGGTTTTGGGGCGCCCTGGGCGGGTTTCGGGGCACGTGGATGATCCCGGGTGGGTTTTGGGGAACGCGGATGATCCTGGGCGGGTTTTGGGGAACGCGGATGATCCTGGGCGGGTTTTGGGGAACGCGGATGATCCCGGGTGGGTTTTGGGGAACGCGGATGATCCCGGGTGGGTTTTGGGGAACGCGGATGATCCCGGGTGGGTTTTGGGGAACGCGGATGATCCTGGGCGGGTTTTGGGGAACGCGGATGATCCCGGGCGGGTTTCGGGGCGCCCCTGGCAGTTTCGGGGCACGCGGATGATCCCGGGATGGTTTCGGGGCGCCCCTGACGCTCTGGGGGCGCAGGGAACGAGGCGCTGCACGAGCTGACGCGCGCGGGGCCCTCGGAGCTGCGCGTGGAGCTGCGGAGCGGCCGCGACGCCGCCTTCGCAACGTACCGCGACTTCAGCGTCGGCGCGGCCGCGGAGCGCTACCGGCTGCGCGTGGGCGCCTTCACGGGCACGGCCGGTGAGGAACGCGGGGGTTTTGGGGTCCCCTTTGGGGTTTTGGGGGTCCTTTGGGGTCCTTTGGGGTGTTTTGGGGTGTTTTGGGGGGTTTTGGGGCGTTTTGGGGCGTTTTGGGGCGTTTTGGGAATCTTCAGCGTCGGCGCGGCTCCGGCTGCGCGTGGGCGCCTTCACGGGCACGGCCGGTGAGGAACGGGGGGAATTTTGGGGTCCCCTTTGGGGTTTTGGGGTCCCCTTTGGGGTCCTTTGGGGTGTTTTGGGGTCCTTTGGGGGATTTTGGGGGGTTTTGGGGTGTTTTGGGGTGTTTTGGGGTCTTTGGGGCGTTTTGGGAATCTTCAGCGTCGGAGCGCTACCGGCTGCGCGTGGGGGCATTCATGGGCACGGCCGGTGAGGAACGGGGGGATTTTGGGGTCCCCTTTGGGGTTTTGGGGTCCTTTGGGGTTTTGGGGTGTTTTGGGGTGTTTTGGGGCGTTTTGGGGCGTTTTGGGAATCTTCAGCGTCGGCGCGCTACCAGCTGCGCGTGGGCGCCTTCACGGGCACGGCCGGTGAGGAACGCGGGGGTTTTGGGGTCCCCTTTGGGGTTTTGGGGGTCCTTTGGGGGTTTTGGGGGGTTTTGGGGTGTTTTGGGGAGTTTTGGGGCGTTTTGGGGCGTTTTGGGAATCTTCAGCGTCGCAGCGCTACCGGCTGCGCGTGGGGGCATTCATGGGCACGGCCGATGAGGAACGGGGGGATTTTGGGGTCCCCTTTGGGGTTTTGGGGAGTTTTGGGGTCCTTTGGGGCGTTTTGGGAATCTTCAGCGTCGGAGCGGCACCGGCTGCGCGTGGGGGCATTCATGGGCACGGCCGATGAGGAACGGGGGGTTTTGGGGTCCCCTTTGGGGTTTTGGGGTCCCCTTTGGGGTGTTTTGGGGTGCTTTGGGGTCCTTTGGGGGATTTTGGGGGGTTTTGGGGGGTTTTGGGGAGTTTTGGGGTCCTTTGGGGAGTTTTGGGAATCTTCAGCGTCGGCGCGGGTACCGGCTGCGCGTGGGGGCGCTCCGGGGCACGGCCGGTGAGGAACAAGGGGCTTTTGGGGTCCCCTTTGGGGTTTTGGGGTCCTTTGGGGTTTTGGGGTGTTTTGGGGGGTTTTGGGGCGTTTTGGGGCGTTTTGGGAGTCTTCAGCGTCGGCGCGCTACCGGCTGCGCGTGGGCGCCTTCACGGGCACGGCCGGTGAGGAACGGGGGGAATTTTGGGGTCCCCTTTGGGGTTTTGGGGTCCTTTGGGGGATTTTGGGGTGTTTTGGGGTGTTTTGGGGGGTTTTGGGGGCTTTGGGGCGTTTTGGGAATCTTCAGCGTCGGCGCGGCACCGGCTGCACGTGGGCGCCTTCACGGGCACGGCCGGTGAGGAACGCGGGGATTTGGGGTCTTTTGGGGTCCCTTGGGGTGTTTTGGGGTCCCCTTTGGGGTCCTTTGGGGGGTTTTGGGGTGTTTTGGGGTCCTTTGGGGGGTTTTGGGGCGTTTTGGGAATCTTCAGCGTCGGCGCGGCACCGGCTGCGCGTGGGCGCCTTCACGGGCACGGCCGGTGAGGAACGGGGGGAATTTTGGGGTCCCCTTTGGGGTTTTGGGGTCCTTTGGGGGATTTTGGGGTGTTTTGGGGTGTTTTGGGGGGTTTTGGGGGCTTTGGGGCGTTTTGGGAATCTTCAGCGTCGGCGCGGCTCCGGCTGCGCGTGGGGGCCTTCACGGGCACGGCCGGTGAGGAACGCGGGGATTTGGGGTCTTTTGGGGTCCCTTGGGGTGTTTTGGGGTCCCCTTTGGGGTCCTTTGGGGTGTTTTGGGGCGTTTTGGGGTCCTTTGGGGGGTTTTGGGGCGTTTTGGGAATCTTCAGCGTCGGCGCGGCACCGGCTGCGCGTGGGCGCCTTCACGGGCACGGCCGGTGAGGAACGGGGGGTTTTGGGGTCCCCTTTGGGGTTTTGGGGGTCCTTTGGGGTCTTTTGGGGTGTTTTGGGGGGTTTTGGGGAGTTTTTGGGGTGTTTTGGGGTGTTTTGGGGTGTTTTGGGGTCCCTTTGGGCCGTTTTGGGAATCTTTGGTGCCATTTTGGGGTCCCCGGTGGCTTTCGGGGGTTCCTGGTGGGTTTTGGGGTCCTCGGGGCGTTTTGGGCTCATTTGGGGCGGTTTTGGGGTCCCTGAGGATTTTGGGGTTCCTGGTGGCTTTGGGGTCCTTGGGGGTTTTGGGGTGTTATGGGTGATTTTGGGGAGTTTTGAGGTGTTTTGGGTGATTTTGGGGTGTTTTGGGTGATTTTGGGGTGTTTTGAGGTCCCTTTGGGGGTTTTGGGGTGATTTGGGTGATTTTGGGGTGTTTTGGGGTGCCTTTGGGTAGTTTTGGGGTGTTTTGGGTGATTTTGGGGTGTTTTGGGTGATTTTGGGGTGTTTTGAGGTCCCTTTGGGGGTTTTGGGGTGATTTGGGTGATTTTGGGGTGTTTTGGGGTGCCTTTGGGTAGTTTTGGGGTGTTTTGGGTGATTTTGGGGTGTTTTGGGTGATTTTGGGGTGTTTTGGGGTCTCTATGGGGGTTTTGGGGTGTTTTGGGTGATTTTGGGGTGTTTTGGCTGATTTTGGGGTGTTTTGGGGTCCCTTTGGGGGTTTTGGGGTGTTTTGGGTGATTTTGGGGTCCTTTGGGGTCCCTTTGGGGGTTTTGGGGTCCTTGGGGGTTTTGGGTGATTTTGGGGTGTTTTGGGGTCCCTTTGGGGGTTTTGGGGGGTTTTGGGGTGTTTTGGCGTCCTTTGGGAATCTTCGGTGCATTTTTTTGGGGGTTTTGGGGTTCCTGGTGGGTTTTGGGGTGTTTTTGGGGAATCTTTGCTGCGTTTTTGGGGTCCCTGGCCGGTTTTGGGGTTCCTGTTGGGTTTTGGGGTGTTTTTTGGGGAATCTTCGCTGCCTTTTTGGGTGTTCCCGGTGGATTTTGGGGGTCTTTGAGGCGTTTTGGGGTTTTTGGGGTGTTTCGGGAATCTTTTGTGCATTTTTTTTTTGGGTGGGGGGTAGTGTTGGGTTTTCTGGTGGATTTTGGGGCATTTTTGGGGAATCTTTGCTGCGTTTTTGGGGTCCCCAGTGAATTTTGGGGTTCCTGGTGGGTTTTGGGGTGTTTTTGGGGAATCTTTGCTGCGTTTTTGGGGTCCCTGGCCGGTTTTGGGGCTCCCGGTGGATTTTGGGGGAATCTGCTGCGTTTTTGGGGGTCCTTTGGGGTGGATTTTGGGGGTTTTCTGGTGGGTTTTGGGGTTTTCGGGGTGTTTCGGGAATCTTTTGTGCATTTTTTGGGTGGGGGGGAGTGTTGGGTTTTCTGGTGGATTTTGGGGTGTTTTTGGGGAATCTTTGCTGCGTTTTTGGGGTCCCTGGCCGGTTTTGGGGTTCCTGGTGAGTTTTGGGGCGTTTTTGGGGAATCTTCGCTGCCTTTTTGGGGGTTCCTGGTGGATTTTGGGGTCTTTGAGGCGTTTTCGGGGGTTTTCGGGGTGTTTCGGGGAATCTTTTGTGCATTTTTTTTGGGGGAGGGGGAGTGTTGGGTTTTCTGGTGGATTTTGGGGTATTTTTGGGGGAATCTTTGCTGCGTTTTTGGGGTCCCTGGTGGATTTTGGGGGTCTTTGAGGCGTTTTGGGGTTTTTGGGGTGTTTTGGGAATCTTTTGTGCATTTTTTGGGGGGAGGGGGAGTATTGGGTTTTCTGGTGGATTTTGGGGTGTTTTTTGGGGAATCTTTGCTGCGTTTTTGGGGTCCCTGGCCGGTTTTGGGGCTCCCGGTGGATTTTGGGGGAATCTTTGCTGCGTTTTTGGGGGTCCTTTGGGGTGGATTTTGGGGGTTTTCTGGTGGGTTTTGGGGTTTTCGGGGTGTTTCGGGGAATCTTTTGTGCATTTTTTGGGTGGGGGGGAGCGTGTTGGGTTTTCTGGTGGATTTTGGGGCGTTTTTGGGGAATCTTTGCTGCGTTTTTGGGGTCCCTGGCCGGTTTTGGGGTTCCCGTTGGGTTTTGGGGTATTTTGGGGGGCTTTGAGGTGTTTTCGGGTGTTTTCGGGGTGTTTCGGGAATCTTTTGTGCATTTTTTTTGGGGAGGGGTGTTGAGTTTTCTGGTGGATTTTGGGGCGTTTTTGGGGCGATCTTCGCTGCGTTTTTGGGGGTCCTTTGGGGTGGATTTTGGGGGTTTTCTGGTGGGTTTTGGGGTGTTTTCGGGGTGTTTCGGGGAATCTTTTGTGCATTTTTTTGGGTGGGGGGTAGTGTTGGGTTTTCTGGTGCGTTTTGGGGTGTTTTCGGGGTGTTTCGGAAATCTTGTGTTCATTCTTTGGAGTGGGGGAGTATTGGGTTTTCTGGTGGGTTTTTGGGGTGTTTTCGGGGCGTTTCGGGGAATCTTTGGCGCCGTTTTTCCGGGGCGTTTCGGGGGCGTTTTGGGCGTCCCCGTGGCGCATTCCCGGCGTCCCCGTGTCCCCGCGCAGGCGACGCGCTCTCGTACCACTCGGGCAGCCCCTTCTCCACGCGGGACCGGGACCCCCGGGACCCCCGGGACCGCCGGGACCCCTCGGGGCGGCCGCGCCCCCCGCCCTGCGCCGTGGCCTACGGGGGCGCCTGGTGGTACCGCAACTGCCACTACGCCAACCTCAACGGGCGCTACGGCGCCACGCGCGACCACCAGGTACCGGAATTGGGGCGTCTATGGGTCTATGGGGTCTGTGGGGTCTGTGGGGTCTCTATGGGGTCTATGGGGTCTATGGGGTCTATGGGGTCTATGGGGTCTCTATGGGGTCTATGGGGTCTATGGGGTCTATGGGGTCTCTATGGGGTCTCTATGGGGTCTCTATGGGCTCTATGGGGTCTATGGGGTCTCTATGGGGTCTCTATGGGGTCTATGGGGTCTCTATGGGGTCTCTATGGGGTCTCTATGGGGTCTATGGGGTCTATGGGGTCTCTATGGGGTCTATGGGGTCTCTATGGGGTCTCTATGGGGTCTGTGGGGTCTCTATGGGGTCTCTATGGGGTCTATGGGGTCTATGGGGTCTATGGGGTCTCTATGGGGTCTCTATGGGGTCTCTATGGGGTCTATGGGGTCTCTATGGGGTCTCTATGGGGCCTGTGGGGTCTCTATGGGGTCTATGGGGTCTATGGGGTCTGTGGGGTCTCTATGGGGTCTGTGGGGTCTCTATGGGGTCTCTATGGGGTCTCTATGGGGTCTCTATGGGGTCTCTATGGGGTCTATGGGGTCTATGGGGTCTGTGGGGTCTCTATGGGGTCTATGGGGTCTGTGGGGTCTCTATGGGGTCTCTATGGGGTCTATGGGGTCTGTGGGGTCTCTATGGGGTCTCTATGGGGTCTCTATGGGGTCTCTATGGGGTCTATGGGGTCTCTATGGGGTCTATGGGGTCTATGGGGTCTCTATGGGGTCTCTATGGGGTCTATGGGGTCTATGGGGTCTCTATGGGGTCTCTATGGGGTCTATGGGGTCTCTATGGGGTCTATGGGGTCTGTGGGGTCTCTATGGGGTCTCTATGGGGTCTCTATGGGGTCTATGGGGTCTCTATGGGGTCTCTGGGGTCTATGGGGTCTCTATGGGGTCTCTATGGGGTCTGTGGGGTCTCTATGGGGTCTCTATGGGGTCTCTATGGGGTCTATGGGGTCTGTGGGGTCTCTATGGGGTCTATGGGGTCTATGGGGTCTCTATGGGGTCTCTATGGGGTCTCTATGGGGTCTCTATGGGGTCTATGGGGTCTCTATGGGGTCTCTATGGGGTCTATGGGGTCTCTATGGGGTCACTATGGGGTCTATGGGGTCTCTATGGGGTCTATGGGGTCTATGGGGTCTCTATGGGGTCTCTATGGGGTCTCTATGGGGTCTCTATGGGGTCTATGGGGTCTGTGGGGTCTCTATGGGGTCTATGGGGTCTATGGGGTCTCTATGGGGTCTCTATGGGGTCTATGGGGTCTCTATGGGGTCTCTATGGGGTCTCTATGGGGTCTATGGGGTCTCTATGGGGTCTCTATGGGGTCTATGGGGTCTCTATGGGGTCTCTATGGGGTCTCTATGGGGTCTCTATGGGGTCTCTATGGGGTCTATGGGGTCTCTATGGGGTCTATGGGGTCTCTATGGGGTCTCTATGGGGTCTGTGGGGTCTCTATGGGGTCTCTATGGGGTCTATGGGGTCTCTATGGGGTCTATGGGGTCTATGGGGTCTATGGGGTCTCTATGGGGTCTCTATGGGGTCTCTATGGGGTCTATGGGGTCTCTATGGGGTCTATGGGGTCTCTATGGGGTCTATGGGGTCTATGGGGTCTCTATGGGGTCTATGGGGTCTATGGGGTCTCTATGGGGTCTATGGGGTCTCTATGGGGTCTATGGGGTCTCTATGGGGTCTCTATGGGGTCTCTATGGGGTCTCTATGGGGTCTCTATGGGGTCTATGGGGTCTATGGGGTCTCTATGGGGTCTCTATGGGGTCTCTATGGGGTCTATGGGGTCTCTATGGGGTCTCTATGGGGTCTATGGGGTCTATGGGGTCTCTATGGGGTCTCTATGGGGTCTCTATGGGGTCTATGGGGTCTCTATGGGGTCTCTATGGGGTCTATGGGGTCTCTATGGGGTCTATGGGGTCTATGGGGTCTCTATGGGGTCTATGGGGTCTCTATGGGGTCTCTATGGGGTCTCTATGGGGTCTCTATGGGGTCTATGGGGTCTCTATGGGGTCTCTATGGGGTCTCTATGGGGTCTGTGGGGTCTCTATGGGGTCTCTATGGGGTCTATGGGGTCTCTATGGGGTCTATGGGGTCTATGGGGTCTCTATGGGGTCTCTATGGGGTCTATGGGGTCTCTATGGGGTCTCTATGGGGTCTATGGGGTCTCTATGGGGTCTATGGGGTCTCTATGGGGTCTATGGGGTCTCTATGGGGTCTCTATGGGGTCTATGGGGTCTCTATGGGGTCTATGGGGTCTCTATGGGGTCTCTATGGGGTCTATGGGGTCTCTATGGGGTCTCTATGGGGTCTCTATGGGGTCTATGGGGTCTCTATGGGGTCTCTATGGGGTCTCTATGGGGTCTATGGGGTCTCTATGGGGTCTCTATGGGGTCTCTATGGGGTCTATGGGGTCTATGGGGTCTCTATGGGGTCTATGGGGTCTCTATGGGGTCTCTATGGGGTCTATGGGGTCTATGGGGTCTCTATGGGGTCTATGGGGTCTCTATGGGGTCTCTATGGGGTCTATGGGGTCTATGGGGTCTCTATGGGGTCTATGGGGTCTCTATGGGCTCTCTATGGGGTCTGTGGGGTCTCTATGGGGTCTCTATGGGGTCTATGGGGTCTATGGGGTCTCTATGGGGTCTATGGGGTCTATGGGGTCTGTGGGGTCTCTATGGGGTCTCTATGGGGTCTATGGGGTCTATGGGGTCTCTATGGGGTCTATGGGGTCTATGGGGTCTCTATGGGGTCTATGGGGTCTCTATGGGGTCTCTATGGGGTCTATGGGGTCTATGGGGTCTCTATGGGGTCTCTATGGGGTCTATGGGGTCTATGGGGTCTATGGGGTCTATGGGGTCTCTATGGGGTCTCTATGGGGTCTATGGGGCCTATGGGGTCTCTATGGGGTCTATGGGGTCTCTATGGGGTCTATGGGGTCTCTATGGGGTCTCTATGGGGTCTCTATGGGGTCTCTATGGGCTCTCTATGGGGTCTGTGGGGTCTCTATGGGGTCTCTATGGGGTCTATGGGGTCTCTATGGGGTCTATGGGGTCTCTATGGGGTCTATGGGGTCTGTGGGGTCTCTATGGGGTCTCTATGGGGTCTATGGGGTCTATGGGGTCTCTATGGGGTCTATGGGGTCTATGGGGTCTCTATGGGGTCTATGGGGTCTATGGGGTCTCTATGGGGTCTATGGGGTCTCTATGGGGTCTATGGGGTCTCTATGGGGTCTCTATGGGGTCTCTATGGGGTCTCTATGGGGTCTCTATGGGGTCTATGGGGTCTATGGGGTCTCTATGGGGTCTATGGGGTCACTATGGGGTCTCTATGGGGTCTATGGGGTCTATGGGGTCTCTATGGGGTCTCTATGGGGTCTATGGGGTCTATGGGGTCTCTATGGGGTCTATGGGGTCTATGGGGTCTCTATGGGGTCTATGGGGTCTCTATGGGGTCTATGGGGTCTCTATGGGGTCTCTATGGGGTCTCTATGGGGTCTCTATGGGGTCTATGGGGTCTATGGGGTCTCTATGGGGTCTATGGGGTCTCTATGGGGTCTATGGGGTCTCTATGGGGTCTATGGGGTCTCTATGGGGTCTCTATGGGGTCTATGGGGCCTATGGGGTCTCTATGGGGTCTCTATGGGGTCTATGGGGTCTCTATGGGGTCTATGGGGTCTGTGGGGTCTCTATGGGGTCTCTATGGGGTCTATGGGGTCTCTATGGGGTCTATGGGGTCTATGGGGTCTCTATGGGGTCTCTATGGGGTCTATGGGGTCTCTATGGGGTCTCTATGGGGTCTATGGGGTCTATGGGGTCTCTATGGGGTCTATGGGGTCTATGGGGTCTCTATGGGGTCTCTATGGGGTCTATGGGGTCTCTATGGGGTCTATGGGGTCTCTATGGGGTCTCTATGGGGTCTCTATGGGGTCTATGGGGTCTGTGGGGTCTCTATGGGGTCTATGGGGTCTCTATGGGGTCTCTATGGGGTCTCTATGGGGTCTATGGGGTCTGTGGGGTCTCTATGGGGTCTATGGGGTCTCTATGGGGTCTCTATGGGGTCTCTATGGGGTCTATGGGGTCTCTATGGGGTCTCTATGGGGTCTCTATGGGGTCTATGGGGTCTATGGGGTCTCTATGGGGTCTCTATGGGGTCTGTGGGGTCTCTATGGGGTCTATGGGGTCTCTATGGGGTCTGTGGGGTCTATGGGGTCTCTATGGGGTCTCTATGGGGTCTCTATGGGGTCTATGGGGTCTGTGGGGTCTCTATGGGGTCTATGGGGTCTCTATGGGGTCTCTATGGGGTCTCTATGGGGTCTCTATGGGGTCTATGGGGTCTCTATGGGGTCTCTATGGGGTCTCTATGGGGTCTATGGGGTCTCTATGGGGTCTCTATGGGGTCTCTATGGGGTCTGTGGGGTCTCTATGGGGTCTGTGGGGTCTCTATGGGGTCTATGGGGTCTCTATGGGGTCTCTATGGGGTCTATGGGGTCTATGGGGTCTCTATGGGGTCTCTATGGGGTCTCTATGGGGTCTCTATGGGGTCTCTGTGGGGCAATCTGTGGGGTTTCTATGGGGTCTCTATGGGTCAATCTGTGGGGTTCCTGTGGGGCAATCTGTGGGGTTTCTGTGGGGTCTCTATGGGGCAATCTGTGGGGTCTCTGTGGGGTTTCTATGGGGTCTCTGTGGGTCAATCTGTGGGGCAATCTGTGGGGTTTCTGTGGGGTTTCTATGGGGCAATCTGTGGGGTTTCTATGGGGCAATCTGTGGGGTTTCTGTGGGGTCTCTATGGGGCAATCTGTGGGGTCTCTGTGGGGTTTCTATGGG
Source organism: Ammospiza caudacuta (assembly GCF_027887145.1). NCBI lineage: Eukaryota > Metazoa > Chordata > Aves > Passeriformes > Passerellidae > Ammospiza > Ammospiza caudacuta. The sequence continues at coordinate 1,611,592 of NC_080628.1, read as the reverse complement.
GTCAATCTATGGGTCAATCTGTGGGTCAATCTGTGGGTCAATCTATGGGTCAATCTGTGGGTCAATCTGTGGGTCAATCTGTGGGTCAATCTGTGGGTCAATCTGTGGGTCAATCTATGGGTCAATCTGTGGGTCAATCTATGGGTCAATCTGTGGGTCAATCTGTGGGTCAATCTATGGGTCAATCTGTGGGTCAATCTGTGGGTCAATCTGTGGGTCAATCTGTGGGTCAATCTGTGGGTCAATCTGTGGGGCAATGTGTGGGTCAATCTGTGGGTCTCTGACCCCGTTTCCCCCCAGGGCATCCACTGGTTCCCCTGGAGAGGCTTCAACGTCTCCATCCCCTTCACCGAGATGAAGCTGCGGCCGCAGCGCCCGTGAGGGACCCCCAAAACCGGGGAACCCCAAATGTGGGCACCCCAAATTTGGGCACCCCTAAACCTGCGCACCCCAAAACCTGGGAACCCCAAATTTGGGCACCCCAAAACCTGGGCACCCCTAAACCTGCGCACCCCAAAACCTGGGCACCCCAAAACCTGCGCACCCCAAAACCTGGGAACCCCAAATTTGGGCACCCCAAATGTGGGCACCCCTAAACCTGCGCACCCCAAAACCTGGGAACCCCAAATTTGGGCACCCCTAAACCTGGGCACCCCAAAACCTGCGCACCCCAAAACCTGGGAACCCCAAAACCTGGGCACCCCAAAACCTGCGCACCCCAAAATCTGGGCACCCCAAAACTTGGGAACCCCAAATTTGGGGGATCCCAAAATCTGGGAACCCCAAATTAGGGCACCCCAAAACCTGGGCACCCCAAAACCTGCGCACCCCAAAACCTGCGCACCCCAAATTTGGGAACCCCAAAATCTGGGCACCCCAAAACCTGGGAACCCCAAATTTGGGCACCCAAAACCTGGGAACCCCAAAACCTGGGAACCCCAAATTAGGGCACCCCAAATGTGGGCACCCCAAAACCTGCGCACCCCAAAACCGGGGAACCCCAAATTTGGGCACCCCAAAACCTGCGCACCTCAAATTTGGGGGATCCCAAAACCTGGGCACCCCAAAACCTGGGCACCCCAAAACCTGGGAACCCCAAAACCTGTGCACCCCAAAATCTGGGCACCCCAAAACCTGCGCACCCCAAATTTGGGAACCCCAAAATCTGGGCACCCCAAAACCTGGGAACCCCAAATTTGGGCACCCAAAACCTGGGAACCCCAAAACCTGGGAACCCCAAATTTGGGGGATCCCAAAACCTGGGAACCCCAAAACCTGGGCACCCCAAAACCTGCGCACCCCAAAACCTGCGCACCCCAAAACCTGGGCACCCCAAAACCTGGGAACCCCAAAACCTGCGCACCCCAAAACCGGGGAACCCCAAATTTGGGCACCCCAAAACCTGCGCACCTCAAATTTGGGGGATCCCAAAACCTGGGCACCCCAAAACCTGGGCACCCCAAAACCTGCGCACCCCAAAACCTGCGCACCCCAAAATCTGGGCACCCCAAAACCTGCGCACCCCAAAACCTGGGAACCCCAAATTTGGGCACTCCAAAACCTGCTCACCCCAAAATCTGCGCACCCCAAAACCTGGGCACCCCAAAACCTGGGCACCCCAAAACCTGCGCACCTCAAATTTGGGGGATCCCAAAACCTGGGCACCCCAAAACCTGCGCACCCCAAAACCGGGGAACCCCAAATTTGGGCACCCCAAAACCTGCGCACCTCAAATTTGGGGGATCCCAAAACCTGGGAACCCCAAAACCTGGGCACCCCAAAACCTGCGCACCCCAAAATCTGGGCACCCCAAAACCTGCGCACCCCAAATTTGGGAACCCCAAAATCTGGGCACCCCAAAACCTGGGAACCCCAAATATGGGCACCCAAAACCTGGGAACCCCAAAATCTGGGAACCCCAAAACCTGCGAACCCCAAAACCTGGGAACCCCAAATTTGGGCACTCCAAAACCTGCTCACCCCAAAATCTGCGCACCCCAAAACCTGGGCACCCCAAAACCTGCGCACCCCAAAACCTGGGGGATCCCAAAACCTGGGGGATCCCAAAATCTGGGAACCCCAAAACCTGGGCACCCCAAAACCTTGGGGATCCCAAAACCTGGGCACCCCAAATTTGGGCACCCCAAATTTGGGCACCCCAAAACCTGGGAACCCCAAAACCTTGGGGATCCCAAAATCTGGGAACCCCAAAACCTGGGCACCCCAAAAGCTGCGCACCCCAAAATCTGGGAACCCCAAATTAGGGCACCCCAAATTTGGGCACCCCAAAACCTGGGGGATCCCAAAATCTGGGCACCCCAAAACCTGCGCACCCCAAATTTGGGCACCCCAAAACCTGCGCACCCCAAAACCTGGGGGATCCCAAAACCTGGGCACCCCAAAACCTGGGCACCCCAAATTTAGGCACCCCAAAACCTGGGAACCCCCAAAATCTGGGGGATCCCAAAACCTGGGGGATCCCAAAATCTGGGAACCCCAAAACCTGCGCACCCCAAATTTGGGCACCCCAAAACCTGCGCACCCCAAAACCTGCACACCCCAAAACCTGCGCACCCCAAAACCTGGGAACCCCAAATTTGGGCACCCCAAAACCTGCGCACCTCAAATTTGGGGGATCCCAAAACCTGGGCACCCCAAATTTAGGCACCCCAAAACCTGGGAACCCCCAAAATCTGGGGGACCCCAAAGTCTGGGGGACCCCAAAACCTGGGGCATCCCAAAATACGGGGATCCCAAAACCGGGGGAGCCCCAATTGGGCAACCCCAAAATCGGGGGGACCCCAAAGTCTGTGGATTCCAAAATTGGGGGGATCCCAAAATGAGGGGACCCCAAAATTTGGGGTATCCCAACGTTTGGGGGACCCCAAAATCTGGGGGGGGGTCCCAGATTTGGGGGTCCCCGACTTTGGGGTCCCGGATTTGGGGGATCCCAGAGTTTGGGGATCCCACAGTTTTGGGGTCCCAGAGTTTGGGATCACAGAGCTTGGGGGATCCCAAATTTGGGGGGGTCCCAGATTTGGAGATCCCAGATTTGAAGTCTCTGAGTTTGGGGGTCCCAGATTTGGGGGATCCCCAAATTGGGGGTCCCAGAGTTTTGGGGTCCCAGAGTTTGGGATCACAGAGTTTGGGGGGTCCCAAATTTGGGGGTCCCAGCTTTGGGGGATCCCCAAACTGGGGGTCCCAGAGTTTTGGGGTCCCAGAGTTTGGGGTTCCCAGAGTTTGGGGGGTCCCAAATTTGGGGGGGTCCCAGATTTGGAGATCCCAGATTTGAAGTCTCTGAGTTTGGGGGACGCCAAAATTTGGGGATCCCAGATTTGGGGGGGGGTCCTATATTTGGGGGTCCCCAAATTGGTGGTCCCAGAGTTTGGGGGGTCCCAGGATTTGGGGGGTCCCAGAATTTGGGGGTCCCAGACGGGATTTGGGGGTCCCAAAATTGACATTTTTGTTATTGGGGTTCAATAAAAGCCGACGGTGACTCCTCTGCGCTGTCCCCGGTGTCCCTCTGTCACCTCCCAGAGAGAAAAATGAAACAAAAATGACAAAAAAAGAAATGAAACAGAAATAAACAAAAATGACTTTAATAAGAGCAAAGGAACGTTTAAAATTCCTGCAGAAAATAAAGCGCGAAAAGCAAATCCTGGAGCTCGGAAAAATAAAAACAAAAAAAATAAAATAAAAAAAAAATCCCCCCCGGGGCACCCAGTGCGGGGGCGGGGCTGGGGGCGGGGCCTGGGCGGGGCCTGGGGCGGGGGGGGGGGGGGCGGGGCCTGGGCCACACCCACCCCGCCCGTGTTTGGGGCGTTGCCATGGAAACCAAACAGCGGAGCGGGAGCGGCTCCAGGGAGAGCGGGGAGAGAAACCAGTGAGACCAGTAAGGGAAACCAGTGAGACCAGTAAGGGAAACCAGTGAGACCAGTAAGGGAAACCAGTGAGAGAAACCAGTGAGACCAGTGAGGGAAACCAGTAAGGGAAACCAGTGAGACCAGTAAGGGAAACCAGTAACACCAGCGACACCAGCGAGAGAAACCAGTGACACCAGTGAGACCAGTAATGGAAACCAGTAACACCAGTAAAGGAAACCAGTGACACCAGTAACACCAGTAACACATCCCAGTGACATCAGTGAGAGAAACCAGTAACACCAGTGAGACCAGTAACACAAACCAGTGACACCAGTGAGACAAACTAGTGACACCAGTAACACATCCCAGTGACACCAGTAACACCAGTGAGAGAAACCAGTGACACCAGTAACACATCCCAGTGACACCAGCAACACCAGTAATGGAAACCAGTAACACCAGTAACAGCAGTAACACATCCCAGTAAGACCAGGGACACCAGTGAGAGAAACCATTAACACCAGTAACACCCGTGACAGGGCACAGCCCACCCCAGGGCTCCCAGTTACACCAGTGACACATCCCAGTGCTCCCAGTGCTCCCAGTAACACAGCACAGTCCATCCCAGTCCTCCCAGTTACACCAGTATAGCCTGCCTCAGTGTTCCCAGTAACACCAGTGCTGTGGCAGAGCCCAGCCCAGGGCTCCCAGTTACACCAGTATGGCCCATCCCAGTGACACCAGCAACCCCATAAACCCCAGTAAGCCAAACCCAGTGCTCCCAGTAACACCAGTGACACATCCCAGTGACACCAGTGACACCAGTGACACATCCCAGTGCTCCCAGTTACACCAGTATGGCCCATCCCAGTGACACCAGCAACCCCATAAACCCCATCACTCCCAGTGACACATCCCAGTGCTCCCAGTAACACATCCCAGTGCTCCCAGTAACACCAGTAACACATCCCAGTGACACCAGTGACACCAGTGACACATCCCAGCGCTCCCAGTGACACCAGTACGGTCTGTCCAAATGCTCCCAGTGACACCAGTAACACGGCACAGTCCATTCCAGTCCTCCCAGTAACTCCAGTAACATGGCACAGCCCATCCCAGTGCTCCCAGTAAAACCAGTACGGCCCTCCAGCAAGCCCAAAACCCCCAGTAAGCCAAACCCAGTGCTCCCAGTGACACCAGTGACACATCCCAGTGACACCAGTGACACCAGTGACACATCCCAGTGCTCCCAGTGACACCAGTAACACAGCACAGTGACACAGCACAGTGCTCCCAGTGACACCAGTGACACATCCCAGTGCTCCCACTGACACCAGTGACACCAGTTCGGCTCATCCCAGTGCTCCCAGTGACACCAGTGACACAGCACAGTGACACCAGTGACACCAGTGACACATCCCAGCGCTCCCAGTGACACCAGTTCGGCTCATCCCAGCGCTCCCAGTGACACCAGTGACACATCCCAGTGCTCCCAGTAACACATCCCACTGACACCAGTGACACCAGTGACACATCCCAGCGCTCCCAGTGACACCAGTGACACATCCCAGTGCTCCCAGTGACACCAGTGACACATCCCAGCGCTCCCAGTGACACCAGTGACACATCCCAGCGCTCCCAGTGACACCAGTGACACATCCCAGCGCTCCCAGTGACACCAGTGACACATCCCAGCGCTCCCAGTGACACCAGTTCGGCTCATCCCAGTGCTCCCAGTGACACCAGTGACACATCCCAGCGCTCCCAGTGACACCAGTGACACATCCCAGCGCTCCCAGTGACACCAGTGACACATCCCAGTGACACCAGTGACACCAGTGACACATCCCAGTGACACCAGTGACACCAGTTCGGCTCATCCCAGCGCTCCCAGTGACACCAGTGACACATCCCAGTGCTCCCACTGACACCAGTGACACCAGTGACACATCCCAGTGCTCCCAGTGACACCAGTGACACATCCCAGTGACACCAGTGACACCAGTGACACATCCCAGCGCTCCCAGTGACACCAGTGACACATCCCAGTGACACCAGTGACACCAGTGACACATCCCAGCGCTCCCAGTGACACCAGTTCGGCTCATCCCAGCGCTCCCAGCGCTCCCAGTGCCCCGGCGCTGCCCCTCCCAGCGCTCCCGGCGCTCCCGGTGCGGGCGTGCCCGTGACTCACGGCCCCGGCAGCCGCGACAACAGCGGGGGGGACCGGGGGGGACCGGGGGGAACCGGGGGGGACCGGGAGGGACCGGGGGGAACCGGGAGGGACCCCCAACGTCCCCCCCTTGTCCCCGTCCCGCGTCCGGCCCCCGTCCCTGTCCGTGTCCCCGCTGTCCCCAACGTCCCCCCCCTTTCGTCCCCTCCCCCTTCTGTCCCCTCCGCGCCCCCCCCCCGCCCATCGCGCGTCCCGGCCCCCGCCGAGGAATTTTGGGAGTTTGGGAATTTGGGAATTTTGGAATTTTCTCCATCAACAGCGATGAGATCACGCAGGGGGGGGAGGGGCGGAGGGGCCCCGCCGGGGGGGGTCCGGCCCCGAATTGTTCCGTTGGTTTGATTGATTGATTGATTGGTTTGACTGATTGATTGATTTGATTGGTTTGATTGATTGATTGATTGGTTTGATTGATTGATTGATTGATTGGTTTGATTGATTGATTGATTGGTTTGATTGATTAATTGATTGGTTTGATTCATTGATTGATTGGTTTGATTGATTGATTGATTTGATTGGTTCGTTGATTGGTTTAATTGATGGATTGATTGATTGAATGATTGGTTGGTTGATTGGTTTAATTGATGGATTGATTTGATTGATTGATTGACTGATTGGTTGGTTGGTTTGATTGATGGATTGATTTGATTGATTTGATTGATGGATTGATTGCTTTAATTGATGTATTGATTTGATTGATTGGTTTGATTGATGGATTGATTTGATTGATTGGTTGGTTGGTTTTATTGATGGATTGATTGATTGAATGATTGGTTGGTTGATTGGTTTAATTGATGGATTGATTTGATTGATTGATTGGTTTGATTGATGGATAGATTGGTTGGTTTGATTGATGGATTGATTTGATAGATTTGATTGATTGATTGCTTTAATTGATGTATTGATTTGATTGATTGGTTTGATTGATGGACTGATTGATTGATTGGTTTGATTGATTGATTGATTGGTTTGATTGATGGATTGATTTGATTGATTTGATTGATGGATTGATTGATTTGATTGATGTATTGATTTGATTGATTGGTTTGATTGATGGACTGATTGATTGATTGGTTTGATTGATGGATGGATGGATTGATTGGTTGGTTTGATTGATGGATTGATTTGATTGATTTGATTGATTGATTGGTTTAATTGATGTATTGATTTGATTGATTGGTTTGATTGATGGATTGATTTGATTGGTTTGATTGATTGGTTGGTTTGATTGATGGATGGATGGATTGGTTGGTTTGATTGATAGATTTATTTGATTGATTGATTGATTGATTGATTGGTTTGTTTGATGGTTTGATTTGATTGATTGATTGATTGGTTGGTTTGATTGATGGATTGATTTGATTGATTGATTGATTGATTGGTTGGTTTGATTGATGGATTGATTGATTGGTTTGATTGATGGATTCATTTGATTGATTTGATTGATTGATTGGTTTAATTGATGGATTGATTTGATTGATTGGTTTGAATGATGGATTGATTGCTGGATTGATTTGATTGATTGATTGGTTGGTTTCATTGATGGATTGATTGGTTTGATTGATGGATTCATTTGATTGATTGATGGATTGATTTGATTGGTTGGTTTGATTGATGGATTGATTTGATTGGTTTGCTTGATGTATTGATTGATTGATTGGTTGGTTGATTGGTTTAATTGATGGATTGATTTGATTGATTGGTTTGATTGATTGATTGGTTTGATTGGTTGGATTGATTGGTTTAATTGATGGATTGATTGGGTTAATTGATTGGTTGGTTTGATTGATGGATTGATTTGATGGATTGATTGGTTGGTTGGTTTGATTGATGGATTGATTGATTGAATGATTGGTTTGATTGATGGATTGATTGATTGATTGGTTGGTTTGATTAATGGATTGATTTGATTGATTTGATTGATTGATTGATTGTTTGGTTTGATTGATGGATTGATTGATTGATTGATTGGTTGGTTTGATTAATGGATTAATTTGATTGATTTGATTGATGGATTGATTTGATTGATTTGATTGATTGGTTTGATTGATGGATTGATTGATTGTTCGATTTAATTTATCAATCGATTTATTTTATTGTTTGATTTATTTATTTCGATTGATTTTATTGCTCGATTGGTTTTATTGTTGGATTGATTTTATTGCTCAATTTAATTTATCGATCGATTTATTTTATTGTTTGATTGATTTTATTGTTTGATTTAATTTATCGATCGATTAATTTTATTGTTTGGATTGTTTTTATTGTTCGATTCAATTTATTGACCTATTTATTTTATTGTTTGATTTATTTAATAGATTTATTTTAATGTTTGATTTATTTATTTCGATTGATTTTATTGCTCGATTGATTTTATTGTTCAATTGATTTTATTGTTTGAATTGATTTTATTGTTCGTTTCAAGTTTTTGACTTATTTATTTTATTGTTCGATTAATTTTATTGTTCAATTGATTTTATTGTTCGATTGATTTTATTGTTCGATTCAATATATTGACTTATTTATTTTATTGTTTGATTTATTTAATCGATTTATTTTATTGTTTGATTTATTTATTTTGATTGATTTTATTGCTCAATTGATTTTATTGTTTGATTTATCGATTGATTTATTTTATTGCTTGATTGATTGTATTGCTTGATTTATTGTTCAATTTAATTGATCGATTGATTGATTTTATAGTTTGACTTTATTGTTTGATTTAATTTATCGATTGATTGATTGATTTATTTATTTCATTTGATTTTATTGTTCAATTTAATTTATCGATTGATTGATTTGATTGTTTGATTGACTTTATTGTTTATTTATTTCAATTGATTTTATTGCTCGATTGATTTTATTGTTTGATTGATTTGATTGTTTGATTGATTTTATTGTTTGATTGATTTTATTGTTTGATTTAATTCATCGATTGTTGCATTTTATTGTTCAATTGATTTCATTGCTGGATTAATTTTATTGTTCAATTTAATTTATCGATTGATTGATTTTACTGTTCGAATGATTTATTTTTTTCGATTGATTTTATTGTTCGATTTAATTTATCGATTGATTGATTTTAATGTTTGATTGACTTTATTGTTCGATTTATTTCGATTGATTTTATTGCTTGATTGATTTTATTGTGTGATTGATTTTATTGTTCAATTTAATTTATCGATTGATTTTATTGTTTGATTGACTTTATTGTTTGATTTATTTATTTTGATTGATTTTATTGCTCGATTGATTTTATTGTTCGATTGATTTATTTATTTCGATTGATTTTATTGTTCGATGTAATTTATCAATTGATTGATTTGATTGTTTGATTGACTTTATTGTTTATTTATTTCGATTGATTTTATTGTTCGATTGATTTTATTGTTTGATTGATTTTACAGTTTGATTGATTTTATTGTTCAATTTAATCTATCGATTGATTGATTTTATTGTTCGATTGATTTTATTGCTGGATTTATTTTATTGTTTGATTTAATTTATCGATTGATTTTATGGTTCGATTGATTTATTTATTTCAATTGACTTTATTGTTTGATTTAATTCATTGATTGATTTTATTGTTCGATTGATTTATTTCGATTGATTTTATTGTTCGATTTAATTCATCGATCGATTGATTTTATTGTTCGATTGATTTATTTCAATTGATTTTATTGTTTGATTTAATTCATCGATCGATTGATTTTATTGTTCGATTGATTTATTTCGATTGATTTTATTGTTCGACTTAATTCATCGATTGATTTTATTGTTCGATTGATTTTATTGCGGGATTTATTTTATTGTTCGATTTAATTCATCGATCGATTGATTTTATTGTTCGATTGATTTATTTCCATTGATTTTATTGTTCGATTTAATTCATCGATTGATTGATTTTATTGTTCGATTGATTTATTTCGATTGATTTTATTGTTCGACTTAATTCACAGATTGATTGATTTCATTCTTTGATTGATTTACTTAGATTGATTTTATTGTTCGATTGATTTATTTCGATTGATTTTATTGTTTGATTTAATTCATTGATTGATTTTATTGTTCGATTGATTTATTTCGTTTGATTTAATTCATTGATTGATTTTATTGTTCGATTGATTTATTTCCATTGATTTTATTGTTCGATTTAATTCATCGATCGATTGATTTTATTGTTCGATTGATTTATTTCAATTGATTTTATTGTTCGATTTAATTCATCGATTGATTGATTTTATTGTTCGATTGATTTATTTCGATTGATTTTATTGTTTGATTTAATTCATCGATTGATTTTATTGTTCGATTGATTTATTTAGATTGATTTTATTGTTCGACTTAATTCACAGATTGATTGATTTCATTCTTTGATTGATTTACTTAGATTGATTTTATTGTTCGATTGATTTATTTCGATTGACTTTATTGTTCGATTCAATTCCCGGATCGATCGATTTCAATCGATTTTCTCGCTGGATTTATTCGCTCCCCCCCTCTCCCGCCCTGGCCGGGCTCTGCCCTTTGCTCTGGGCCAAAAATGCCCCGAAACACAAACACAAAGCTGGTCCCAACCCCAAAATTGCTGAGTTTTGTGTCTGCAGAGCATTTCCAACCCCAAAATTGCTGATTTTTATGTTTGCAGAGCATTTCCAAACCCAAAATTTGTGATTTTTGTGTTTTCAGAGCATTTCCAAACCCAAAATTGCTGATTTTTGTGTTTTCAGAGCATTTCCAACCCCAAAATTGCTGATTTTTATGTTTTCAGAGCATTTCCAAACCCAAAATTGCTGATTTTTGTGTTTTCAGACCATTTCCAAACCCCAAACCCCAAAATTGCTGATTTTTGTGTTTTCACACCATTTCCAACCCAAAATTGCTGATTTTTGTGTTTTCAGAGCATTTCCAAACCCAAAATTGCTGATTTTTGTGTTTTCAGACCATTTCCAAACCCCAAACCCCAAAATTGCTGATTTTTGTGTTTTCAGACCATTTCCAGCCCAAAATTGCTGATTTTTGTGTTTTCACACCATTTCCAACCCCAAAATTGCTGAGTTTTGTGTTTGCAGAGCATTTCCAGCCCCAAACCCAAAATTGCTGATTTTTGTGTTTGCAGAGCATTTCCAGCCCCAAAATTGCTGATTTTTGTGTTTGCAGACCATTTCCAAACCCCAAACCCCAAAATTGCTGATTTTTGTGTCTGCAGAGCATTTCCAACCCCAAAATTGCTGATTTTTATGTTTTCAGAGCATTTCCAAACCCAAAATTGCTGATTTTTGTGTCTGCAGAGCATTTCCAACCCCAAAATTGTTGATTTTTGTGTGTGCAGAGCATTTCTGGCCCCAAACCCCAAACCTGTTGATTTTTGTGTTTGCAGACCATTTCCAACCCCAAAATTGCTGATTTTTGTGTTTTCAGAGCATTTCTGGCCCCAAAATTTGTGATTTTTGTGTTTTCAGACCATTTCCAACCCCAAAATTGCTGATTTTTGTGTTTGCAGAGCATTTCCACCCCAAAATTGCTGATTTTTGTGTTTTCACACCATTTCCAACCCAAAATTGCTGATTTTTGTGTTTGCAGAGCGTTTCCAGCCCCAAACCCAAAATTGCTGATTTTTGTGTTTGCAGAGCATTTCCAGCCCCAAAATTGCTGATTTTTGTGTTTTCAGACCATTTCCAAACCCCAAACCCCAAAATTGCTGAGTTTTGTGTTTTCACACCATTTCCAACCCAAAATTGCTGATTTTTGTGTTTGCAGAGCATTTCCAGCCCCAAACCTGTTGATTTTTGTGTTTGCAGAGCATTTCTGGCCCCAAATAATTTGGATTTTTGTGTTTGCAGAGCGTTCGTGGCCCCAGGACGGAATTTGGAGTTTGGAATCTGGAGACAAACAGCCATAAAATCCAGTTTGGCTGTGCAGGGACGGAATCGCGGGGCAGCGTCGCTGAGGGCAAAGGGAGTTTGTGACAATCAGTGAAATGGAATGGAATGAAATGAAATATAATATAACATAATATAATACAATATAATACTAATATAATGTAATGAAATGTAAAGTAATATAATATAATATAATATAATATAATATAATATAATATAATATAATGTAATGTAATATAATATAATATAACAATATAATATAATATAATATAATATAATATAATATAATATAACATAATACAATGTAATGTAATGTAATATAATATAATGTAATGTAATATAATATAATATAATATAATATAATACAATATAATGTAATACAATACAATATAATATAACATAATAAAATACAATATAATACTAATATAATGTAATGAAATGTAAAGTAATGTAATGTAATATAATATAATATAATATAATATAATATAATATAATATAATGTAATGTAATGTAATGTAATGTAATATAACAATATAATATAATATAATATAATATAATATAATATAATATAATACAATGTAATGTAATGTAATATAATATAATATAATATAATATAATATAATATAATATAATACAATATAATATAATGTAATACAATACAATATAATATAATATAACATAATATAATACTAATATAATGTAATGAAATGTAAAGTAATGTAATATAATATAATATAATATAATATAATACAATGTAATGTAATGTAATATAATATAATGTAATGTAATGTAATATAATATAATATAATACAATATAATATAATGTAATACAATACAATATAATATAATATAACATAATATAATATAATATAACATAATATAATACTAATATAATGTAATGAAATGTAATGTAATATAATAAAATATAATACAATATAATATAATATAATATAATATAATATAATATAATATAATACTAATATAATGAAATGTAGAGTAATATAATATAATATAATATAATATATAATTCAATGTAATGTAATGTAATGTAATATAAGGTAATGTAATGTAATACAATATAATATAATACAACATAATATAATAAAATATAATGTAATATAATGTAATATAATATAATAAAATAATGTAATGTAATATAATATATAGTGAAATATAATATTATATAGTGAAATATAATATTATATAGTGAAACATAATATATAGTGAAATATAATATAATATAATATAATATAATACAATATATAATGCAATGTAATGCAATGTAATGTAATATAATATAATATAATATAATGTAATGTATTATAACATAATATAACATAACATAACATAACATAACATAATATAATATAACATAACATAACATAATATAATATAATATAATATAATGTAATACAATATAATATAATATAATATAATATAATATAATGTAATACAATATAATACAATATAATATAATATAATATAATATAATATAATATAATATAATATAATATAATATAATATAATATAATATAATACAATATAAATGTATTAAAGCATACAATGCAATAAAAATATTTAATAGAAATCTCTAATAAATCAAACCCAGCCCAAGGCAGGAAATTTCCATTTCTGGCCCAGAATGTCGGGGCAGCGTCGCCGGTCCCCAGGAGCCAAACGGGGTTTGTGAAAATAAGTGAAATAAAATGAAATGAAATGAAATAAAATAAAATAAAATAAAAGAAAATTAAAATAAATTAAAATAAAATAAAATAAAATAAAATGAAATAAAATAAAATAAAATAAAATAAAATAAAATAAAATAAAAATAAAATAAAATACAAGGAAATATAATATAATGTAATGTAATGTAATGTAATATAATATAATTTAATATAACATAATATGCTTAAAAGTTTATATAGTAATATATTTAATATCTAATAATAACAAATATAAATAAATAAATAATCCAGCTCAGACGGTGCCTGAAATAAAGCGAAACAAACCAGGTCAGAGGATTGTCCCCAATGTCCCCAATATCCCCTCAATGACCCCAATGTCCCCTCAATGTCCCCAATGTCCCCTCAATGTCCCCCCAATGTCCCCAATGTCCCCAATGTCCCCAATATCCCCTCAATGTCCCCAATGTACCCAATGTCCCCAATCCCCCCAATGTCCCCAATGTCCCCAAATGTCCCCAATGTCCCCAATGTCCCCAATGTCCCCAATCCCCCCAATGTCCCCAAATGTCCCCTCAATGTCCCCCCAATGTCCCCAAATGTCCCCAATGTCCCCTCAATGTCCCCAACCCCCCAATGTCCCCCAATGTCCCCAATGTCCCCTCAGTGTCCCCAATGTCCCCAATCCCCCCAATGTCCCCAATGTCCCCAAATGTCCCCAATGTCCCCAATGTCCCCCAATGTCCCCAATCCCCCCAATGTCCCCAATGTCCCCAATCCCCCCTCAATGCCCCCAATGTCCCCTCAATGTCCCCAATGTCCCCAACCCCCCACTGTCCCCAGTCCCCCCACTGTCCCCACTGTCCCCAATGTCCCCAATTCCCCAATGTCCCCAATGTCCATAATCTCATTTTTCCCAATTTTCCCCCATTTCTCCCCAATGTCCCCAATCCCCCAATGTCCCCTCAATGTCCCCAATGTCCCCAAATCTCATTTTCCCCAATTTTCTCCCAATTTCCCCCATTTACACCCTAATCCCCTCAATGTCCCCAAATCTCATTTTTCCCATTTTTTACCAATTTTCCCCCATTTTTTTCCCCATTTTCCCCCAATTTTTCCCCAATGTCCCCAAATCTCATTTTCCCCAATTTTCTCAATTTTTTTCCCATTTTCCCCCATTGTCCCCAATGTCCCCAAATCTCATTTTTTTGAAACTTTCCCCAATTTTTCTCCATTTTTTCCCCATTTTCCCCCAAATGTCCCCAATGTCCCCAAATCTCATTTTTAAAAATTTTCCTCAATTTTTCTCCATTTTCCCCCAATTTTTTCCCATTTTTTTCTCATTGTCCCCAATGTCCCCAAAACTCATTTCCCCCAATGTCCCCAAATCTCATTTTTCCCATTTTTTACCAATTTCCCCCCATTTTTTCCCCAATGTCCCCAAATCTCATTTTCCCCAATTTTCCCCATTTTTCCCCATTTTCCCCCAATTTTTTCCCATTTCCCCCCATTGTCCCCAATGTCCCCAAATCTCTTTTTTTTTTTAATTTTCCCCCAATTTTCTCCATTCTCCCCCAATTTTTCCATTTTTTTTTCTCATTGTCCCCAATGTCCCCAAAACTCATTTCCCCCAATGTCCCCAAATCTCATTTTTCCCATTTTTTACCAATTTCCCCCCATTTTTTCCCCAATGTCCCCAAATCTCATTTTCCCCAATTTTCCCCATTTTTCCCCATTTTCCCCCAATTTTTTCCCATTTTCCTCCATTGTCCCCAACGTCCCCAAATCTTTTTTTTTTAAATTTTCCCCCAATTTTCTCCATTTTCCCCCAATTTGTCCATTTTTTTTTTTCTCATTGTCCCCAATGCCCCCCAATGTCCCCAAAACTCATTTCCCCCAATGTCCCCAAATCTCATTTTCCCCATTTTTTACCAATTTCCCCCCATTTTTTCCCCATTTTTACCCCAATGTCCCCAAATCTCATTTTCCCCAATTTTCTCAATTTTTTTCCCATTTTCCCCCATTGTCCCCAATGTCCCCAAATCTCTTTTTTTTTAAACTTTCCCCAATTTTTCTCCATTTTTTCCCCAATTTTTCCCCATTTTCCCCCAAATGTCCCCAATGTCCCCAAATCTCATTTTTAAAAATTTTCCTCAATTTTTCTCCATTTTCCCCCAATTTTTTCCCATTTTTTTCTCATTGTCCCCAATGTCCCCAAAACTCATTTCCCCCAATGTCCCTAAATCTCATTTTTCCCATTTTTTACCAATTTCCCCCCATTTTTTCCCCAATGTCCCCAAATCTCATTTTTCCCAATTTTCCCCATTTTTCCCCATTTTCCCCCAATTTTTTCCCATTTCCCTCCATTGTCCCCAATGTCCCCAAATCTCTTTTTTTTTTTTAATTTTCCCCCAATTTTCTCCATTCTCCCCCAATTTTTCCATTTTTTTTTCTCATTGTCCCCAATGCCCCCCAATGTCCCCAAAACTCATTTCCCCCAATGTCCCCAAATCTCATTTTCCCCATTTTTTACCAATTTCCCCCCATTTTTTCCCCATTTTTTCCCCAATGTCCCCAAATCTCATTTTCCCCAATTTTCTCAATTTTTTCCCATTTTCCCCCATTGTCCCCAATGTCCCCAAATCTCATTTTTTTAATTTTCCCCCCAATTTTCCCCATTTCCCCCAATTTTCCCCCATTTTTTTCCTATTTTCCCCCCAATGTCCCCAATGTCCCCAAATCTCATTTTCCCCAATTTTCTCCATTTTCCCCCAATTTTTCCCATTTTTTTTCCCATTGTCCCCAATGCCCCCCCAATGTCCCCAAATCTCATTTTCCCCAATTTTTCCCCAATTTTCCCCATTTTTCCCCATTTTTCCCCCAATTTTTTCCCATTTTCCTCCATTGTCCCCAACGTCCCCAAATCTCTTTTTTTTTTAAATTTTCCCCCAATTTTCTCCATTTCCCCCCAATTTTTCCATTTTTTTTTCTCATTGTCCCCAATGCCCCCCCAATGTCCCCAAATCTCATTATTTTAAATTTTCCCCCAATTTTCTCCATTTTCCCCCAATTTTCCCATGTTTTTCTCATTGTCCCCAATGTCCCCAAATCTCATTTTTTTTTTTAATTTTCCCCCAATTTTCCCCATTTTCCCTCAATTTTTCCCCATTTTTTCCCATTTCCCCCCATTGCCCCCAATGTCCCCAAATCTCATTTTTTTAAATTTTCCCCAATTTTCCCCATTTTCCCCCAATGTCCCCAAATCTCATTTTTTTTTAATTTTCCCCCAAATTTTCTCTATTTTCCCCCAATTTTTCCCATGTTTTTCTCATTGTCCCCAATGTCCCCAAATCTCATTTTTTTTTAAATTTTCCCCCAATTTTCCCCAATTTTTCCATTTTTTTTTCTCATTGTCCCCAATGCCCCCCCAATGTCCCCAAATCTCATTTTTTTTAAATTTCCCCCCAATTTTCCCCATTTTTCCCCTTTTTCCCCCATTGTCCCCAACGTCCCCAAATCTCATTTTTTGTTTTTAATTTTCCCCCAATTTTCCCCATTTTCCCCCAATTTTTTCCTATTTTCCCCCCAATGTCCCCAAATCTCATTTTTCCCAATTTTCCCCCAATTTTTCCCCAATTTCCCCTCCCCCATTTCCCCTCCCCTCCCCCCCCCAAACACTTCCGGGTTTTTTTTTTGGGTGGGCGCGGCAGCCAATCAGCGCCCGCGCTGTGGCCCCGCCCCCCCAGGTAAAATCCCGCCCCTCCCCCCCCGGGGCCTCACTCGGGCCCCGCGCGCGCCAGGTGAGTGGGGGAGGGGCGGGGCTGAGGGCAGGGGGCGGGGCCAGAGCCCACAACGGCCCGAAACGGGGAAAAATCGGGAAAAATCGGCACAAAAATGGCAAAAATGGACATAAAATCGGCCGAAATGACACAAAACCTGCGGAAATCGGCCCAAAACGGGAAAAAAAGGGGAAAAATCGGCACAAAATTGGCAAAAATTGGCATCAAATCGGCTGAAATGACACAAAATCAGCAGAAATCGGCCCAAAACGGGAGAAAAGGGGAAAAATCGGCACAAAATTGGTTCAAAATCATCTAAAAATCCTTAAAATGGGAAAAAAAGAGCAAAAATCGGCGCTAAATTGTCTAAAAATCCCTAAAATGGAAAAAAGGGGGGAAATGGGCACAAAATTGGCATCAAATCGGCTGAAATGACAGAAAATCAGCAGAAATCGGCCCAAAACGGGAAAAAAAGGGGAAAAATCGGCACAAAATTGGCAAAAATTGGCATAAAATCGGCCGAAATGACACAAAACCTGCGGAAATCGGCCCAAAACGGGAAAAATCGCCACAAAATTGGCAAAAATGGACATAAAATCGGCTGAAATTACACAAGATGAGCGGAAATCGGCCCAAAACGGGAAAAAAAGGGGAAAATCGGCACAAAATTGGCAAAAATTGCAACAAAATTGGTTGAAATTACACGAAATCAGCGGAAATCGGCCCAGAACGGGAAAAAAAGGGGAAAAATCGGCACAAAATTGGCAAAAATTGGCATAAAATCGGGCAAAATGACACAAAAGCAGCAGAAATTGGCCCAAAATGGGAAAAAAAGGGGAAAAATCGGCACAAAATTGACAAAAATTGGCATAAAATTGGTTGAAATTACACAAAATCAGCAGAAATCAGCCCAAAACAGGAGAAAAGGGGAAAAATCGGCACAAAATTGGTTCAAAATCATCTAAAAATCCTTAAAATGGGAAAAAAAGAGCAAAAATCGGCGCTAAATTGTCTAAAAATCCCTAAAATGGAAAAAAGGGGGGAAATTGGCAAAAATTGGCATCAAATCGGCTGAAATGACAGAAAATCAGCAGAAATCGGCCCAAAACGGGAAAAAAAGGGGAAAAATCGGCACAAAATTGGCAAAAATTGGCATCAAATCGGCCGAAATGACACAAAACCTGCGGAAATCGGCCCAAAACGGGAAAAAATGGGGAAAAGTCGCCACCAAATTGGTTCAAAATCATCTAAAAATCCTTAAAATGGGGAAAAAAGGGGAAAAATCGGCGCTAAATTGTCTAAAAATCCCTAAAATGGAAAAAAGGGGGGAAATGGGCACAAAATTGGCATCAAATCGGCTGAAATGACAGAAAATCAGCAGAAATCGGCCCAAAACAGGAAAAAAAGGGGAAAAATCGGCACAAAATTGGCAAAAATTGACATAAAATCGGCCGAAATGACACAAAACCTGCGGAAATCGGCCCAAAACGGGAAAAATCACCACAAAATTGGCAAAAATGGACATAAAATCGGCTGAAATGACACAAAATGAGCGGAAATCGGCCCAAAACGGGGAAAAAAGGGGGAAAATCGGCACAAAATTGGCAAAAATAGGCATAAAATTGATTGAAATGACACAAAACCGGCGGAAATCGGCCCAAAACGGGGAAAAAAGGGGAAAAATTGGCACAAAATTGGTTCAAAATCATCTAAAAATCCCTAAAATGGGAAAAAAAGAGCAAAAATCGGCGCTAAATTGTCTCAAGTTCAGCCAAAATCAGCTAAAAAGCCGAAAAATGGGGGGAAAAATCGGCACTAAATTGGCATAAATTGACCTAAAATCGCCTCGAAATACCCAAAACCTGAAAAAAAAGGGGGAAAATTGGCGCAAAATTGGGAAAAATTGAGATAAAATCGGCTGAAATGACCCCAAATCAGCACAAATTGCCCCAAAACCGGGAAAAAAAGGGAAAAATCGGCACTAAATTGGGAAAAATTGACCCAAATTAGCCCCAAAATTACCCCAAAAATCCTAAAAAAAGGGAAAAAAGGCAAAAAAACTGACACAAAATTATTTAAAAGCCCCAAAACCAGGAAAAAAAAGGGGAAAATCGGCACAAAATTGGCAAAAATTGGCACAAAATTATCAAAAAATCCCTGAAATGGAAAAAAGGGGAAAAATGGGCACAAAATTGGGAAAAATTGACCCAAATTAACCCCAAAATTACCCCAAAAATCCTAAAAAAAGGGAAAAAAGGCAAAAAATCGGCACCAAGTTGGCAAAAACTGACACAAATTAACTCCAAAATCACCAAAAAATCCCAAAAAAGGGGAAAAAAGGCAAAAATCGGCACCAAATGGACCCAGAGTGGCACAAAATCGGCCAAAAATCCCCAAAATGGGGAAAAAAAAGCGAAAATCGGCCCCAGATGGGCCCAAAGCCCCAAAGCCGAGCCCCAATTTGCTCCTCGGCGCCCCCAAATCCCCCCCGGGACCCCCAAAATCCCAATGGGGACCCCAAAATCCCAATGGGGACCCCAAAATCCCCCCAAAAATCCCAATGGGGACCCCAAAAATCCCCTCAGGGACCCCAAAATCCCCCCAAAAATCCCAAGGGGGGCCCCAAAATCCCCCCAGACCCAAAAATCTCCCCAAAAATCCCAAGGGGGACCCCAAAATCCCCTCCTGGGACCCCAAAATCCCCCCCAGACCCAAAATCCCAATGGGGACCCCAAAATCCCCTCAGGGACCCCAAAATCCCCCCAGACCCAAAATCCCCCCAAAAATCCCAATGGGGGCCCCAAAATCCCCTCAGGGACCCCAAAAATCTCCCCAAAATCCCAATGGGGACCCCAAAATCCCCCCCAGACCCCAAAATCCCAATGGGGACCCCAAATCCCCCCCAGACCCCAAAATCCCAATGGGGACCCCAAAATCCCCCCCAGACCCAAAAATCCCCCCAAAAATCCCAATGGGGACCCCAAAATCCCCTCAGGGACCCCAAAATCTCCCCAAAAATCCCAAGGGGGACCCCAAAATCCCCTCAGGGACCCCAAATCCCGTCCAAGCCCCCTCCCCATCGCCCCAAATCCCCTCAGGGACCCCAAAACGCCCCCAGACCCCAAAAAATCTCCCCATAAATCCCAATGGGGACCCCAAAATCCCCTCAGGGACCCCAAAATCCCCTCAAGGACCCCCCCAAACCCCCTCCAAGCCCCCTCCCCATCGCCCCAAATCCCCTCAGGGACCCCAAAATCCCCCCCAGACCCAAAAACCTCCCCATAAATCCCAATGGGGACCCCAAAATCCCCTCCAAGCCCCCTCCCCATTGCCCCCAATCCCCTCCAAGCCCCCTCCCCATTATCCAAAATCCCCTCAGGGACCCCCAAACCCCCTCCAAGCCCCCTCCCCATCGCCCCAAATCCCCTCAGGGACCCCAAAACGCCCCCAGACCCCAAAAAATCTCCCCATAAATCCCAATGGGGACCCCAAAATCCCCTCAAGGACCCCAAAAATCCCCTCCAAGCCCCCTCCCCATTGCCCCCAATCCCCTCAGGGACCCCCAAATCCCCCCCAGACTCAAAAATCTCCCCATAAATCCCAATGGGGACCCCAAAATCCCCTCAGGGACCCCAAAATCTCCCAATAAATCCCAATGGGGACCCCAAAATCTCCCCCAGACCCAAAATCCCCCCAAAAAATCCCAAGGGGGGCCCTAAAATCCCCTCAGGGACCCCAAAATTCCCCCAAGGACCCTCCTGGGACCCCAAAATCTCCCCCAGACCCAAAAATCTCCCCATAAATCCCAATGGGGACCCCAAAATCCCCTCCAAGCCCCCTCCCCATTATCCAAAATCCACTCAGGGACCCCAAAATCCCCTCCAGGATCCCCCAAAGAGCCCCAAAATGCCCCCAAATCCCCTCCTGGGACCCCAAAATCCCCTCAGGGACCCCAAAAATCCCCTCCAAGCCCCCTCCCCATTGCCTGAAATCCCCTCCTGGGACCCCAAAACTCCCCCAGACTCAAAAATCTCTAAATAAATCCCAATGGGGACCCCAAAAATCCCCTCCAAGCCCCCTCCCCATTATCCAAAATTCCTCAAGGACCCCCAAAACCCCCTCCAAGCCCCCTCCCCATCGCCCCCAATCCCCTCCCGGCGCCCCCAGCTCCCCTTTCTCTCTCTCTCTCTTTCCAGGTCTCCCCGCACCATGTCCGGCTCTGCACCCCCAGACCCCCCGAGCCCCCCGAGCCCCCCGGGGACCCCCTGGCCCCCCGCCCCTGCCCCGCACCGCCTGCGGGCCCTGGCGCGCTCGTGGCTGGACGAGGACGCGCCCTGGCCCGACCCCACCGTGGCGCCGCTGGGGAACCCCCAGATCCGCGCCCACATCCTCGTGAAAAACCCCGAGACCCCCGCGTTCGACATCCCCGAATCGCCGCCGTTTTTCGGCGTGCTGGCCGGCTGCCCCTTCGCCGAGGCGGTTTTCGGCGTGTCGGGCTGCTCCGTGCTCTGGAAGGTTCCCGAAGGCTCCCGGCTGGGCCCGGGCCGGGCGGTGGTGGCCGAGGTGCGGGGCCCGGCTCTGGGGGTGCTGCTGGCCGAGCGCACGGCCCTCAACGTGCTGGGCCGCTGCAGCGGCGTGGCCTCCGCGGCCGCCCGAGCCCGGGGCCTCGCCCGGAGCCGCGGCTGGGCCGGGGCCGTGGCGGGGACCCGCAAATGCACGCCCGGCTTCAGGGCGGCCGAGAAGTACGCGCTGGGCGTCGGCGGCGCGCACGGGCACCGGCACGGCCTGGGCGGCTACGGGCTCGTCAAGGACAACCACAGGGTCGTGGCCGAGATGGGCGGCGGGCAGGAAGGGGTTAAACGGGTAAGGAGCACAAAGTTTGGGGGGTTTAGGGGGGGTTTTGGGGCGGTTTTGGGGGGTTTAGGGGGGTTTTGGGGCGGTTTTGGTTGTGGGAGACCCCGAAATTTGGGGGGAAATTTGTGAGGGGCCGGGCGCGTTCGGGCTGCTCAAGGACAAGCACAGCGCCGTGGCCGAGATGGGCGGCGGGCAGGAAGGGGTTAAACGGGTAAGGAGCACAAAGTTTGAGGGGATTTGGGGCGGTTTTGGTTGTGGGAAACCCCGAAATTTGGGGGAAAATTTGTGAGGGGCCGGGGGCGTTCGGCCTCGTCAAGGACAAGCACAGCGCCGTGGCCGAGATGGGCGGCGGGCACGGACGGGTTAAACGGGTAAGGAGCACAAAGTTTGGGGGGTTTTGAGGGATTTTGGGAGGTTTTGGGGGGATTTGGGGGGTTTTGATTGTGGGAGACCCCGAAATTTGGGGGAAAGTGGGAGGAAATTTGTGAGGGGCCGGGCGCGTTCGGGCTGCTCCAGGACAAGCACAGCGCCGTGGCCGAGATGGGCGGCGGCGGGCAGGAAGGGGTTAAACGGGTAAGGAGCCCAAAGTTTGGGGGGTTTTGGGGGGGTTTAGGGGGGGTTTTGGGGCGGTTTTGGGGGGTTTAGGGGGGTTTTGGGGCGGTTTTGGTTGTGGGAGACCCCGAAATTTGGGGGGAAATTTGTGAGGGGCCGGGCGCGTTCGGGCTGCTCAAGGACAAGCACAGCGCCGTGGCCGAGATGGGCGGCGGGCACGGACGGGTTAAACGGGTAAGGAGCACAAAGTTTGGGGGGTTTTGAGGGATTTTGGGAGGTTTTGGGGGGATTTGGGGGGTTTTGATTGTGGGAGACCCCGAGATTTGGGGGAAAGTGGGAGGAAATTTGTGAGGGGCCGGGCGCGTTCGGGCTGCTCCAGGACAAGCACAGCGCCGTGGCCGAGATGGGCGGCGGCGGGCAGGAAGGGGTTAAACGGGTAAGGAGCCCAAAGTTTGGGGGGTTTTGGGGGGGTTTAGGGGGGGTTTTGGGGCGGTTTTGGGGGGTTTAGGGGGGTTTTGGGGCGGTTTTGGTTGTGGGAGACCCCGAAATTTGGGGGGAAATTTGTGAGGGGCCGGGCGCGTTCGGGCTGCTCAAGGACAAGCACAGGGCCGTGGCCGAGATGGGCGGCGGGCAGGAAGGGGTTAAACGGGTAAGGAGCCCAAAGTTTGGGGGGTTTTGGGGCGGTTTTGGGGGGTTTTAGGGTGGGGGTACCTCGAAATTTGGGGGAAAATTTGTGAGGGGCCGGGCGCGTTCGGCCTCGTCAAGGACAAGCACAGGGCCGCGGCCGAGATGGGCGGCGGCGGGCAGGAAGGGGTTAAACGGGTAAGGAGCCCAAAGTTTGGGGGGATTTGGGGCGGTTTTGGGGCGTTTTGGTTGTGGGGGTACCTCGAAATTTGGGGGAAAATGGGGGGAGATTTGTGAGGGGCCGGGCGCGTTCGGGCTGCTCAAGGACAAGCACAGGGCCGCGGCCGAGATGGGCGGCGGGCACGGAGGGGTTAAACGGGTGAGGAGCCCAAAGTTTGAGGGGATTTGGGGCGGTTTTGGGGCGTTTTGGGGTGGGGGTACCACGAAATTTGGGGGAAAATTTGTGAGGGGCCGGGCGCGTTCGGCCTCGTCAAGGACAAGCACAGGGCCGTGGCCGAGATGGGCGGCGGGCAGGAAGGGGTTAAACGGGTAAGGAGCCCAAAGTTTGGGGGGATTTGGGGCGGTTTTGGGGGGTTTTGGTTGTGGGCGACCCCGGAATTTGGGGGAAAATTCGTGAGGGGCCGGGCGCGTTCGGCCTCGTCAAGGACAAGCACAGCGCCGCGGCCGAGATGGGCGGCGGCGGGCAGGAAGGGGTTAAACGGGTAAGGAGCTCAAAGTTTGGGGGGATTTTGGGGTGGGGGAACCCCGAAATTGGGAAAAATTTGGGTGGAAATGGGGGAAAAGCTGGGGGAGAAATGGGAGAGAAATGGGGAGGGGGGGGTCGGGACAAGCACAGGGCCGCGGCCGAGATGGGCGGCGGGCACGAAGGGGTTAAACGGGTAAGGAGCACAAAGTTTGGGGGGTTTTGGGGCGGTTTTGGGGGGTTTTGGGGTGGGGGTACCTCGAAATTTGGGGGAAAGTGAGGGGAAATTTGTGAGGGGCTGGGGGCGTTCAGCCTCGTCAAGGACAAGCACAGGGCCGCGGCCGAGATGGGCGGCGGGCACGAAGGGGTTAAACGGGTGAGGAGCCCAAAGTTTGGGGGGATTTGGGGCGGTTTTGGGGTGGGGGTACCTCGAAATTTGGGGCAAATGAGGGGAAATTTGTGAGGGGCCGGGCGCGTTCGGGCTGCTCAAGGACAAGCACAGCGCCGCGGCCGAGATGGGCGGCGGCGGGCAGGAAGGGGTTAAACGGGTAAGGAGCCCAAAGTCTGGGGGGATTTGGGGCGGTTTTGGGGGGTTTTGGGGGATTTGGGGCGGTTTTGGGGGTTTTGGTTGTGGGAGACCCCGAAATTTGGGGGAAAATTTGTGAGGGGCCGGGGGCCTTCGGCCTCGTCAAGGACAAGCACAGGGCCGTGGCCGAGATGGGCGGCGGGCACGGAGGGGTTAAACGGGTAAGGAGCCCAAAGTTTGGGGGGTTTTGAGGGATTTTGGGAGGTTTTGGGGGGATTTGGGGGGTTTTGATTGTGGGAGACCCCGAAATTTGGGGGAAAGTGGGAGGAAATTTGTGAGGGGCCGGGCGCGTTCGGGCTGCTCAAGGGCAAGCACAGCGCCGCGGCCGAGATGGGCGGCGGGCACGAAGGGGTTAAACGGGTAAGGAGCACAAAGTTTGAGGGGATTTAGGGCGGTTTTGGGGGGTTTTGGGGGATTTGGGGCGGTTTTGGGGGGTTTTGGTTGTGGGAGACCCCGAAATTTGGGGGAAAATTTGTGAGGGGCCGGGGGCCTTCGGCCTCGTCAAGGACAAGCACAGGGCCGTGGCCGAGATGGGCGGCGGGCACGGAGGGGTTAAACGGGTAAGGAGCACAAAGTTTGGGGGGTTTTGAGGGATTTTGGGAGGTTTTGGGGGGATTTGGGGGGTTTTGCTTGTGGGAGACCCCGAAATTTGGGGGAAAGTGGGAGGAAATTTGTGAGGGGCCGGGCGCGTTTGGCCTCGTCAAGGACAAGCACAGCGCCGCGGCCGAGATGGGCGGCGGGCACGAAGGGGTTAAACGGGTAAGGAGCCCAAAGTTTGGGGGGGGATTTGGGGCGGTTTTGGGGGGTTTTGGGGTGGGGAGACCCGAAATTTGGGGGAAAATGGGGGGAAATTTGTGAGGGGCCGGGCGCGTTTGGCCTCCTCAAGGACAAGCACAGGGCCGCGGCCGAGATGGGCGGCGGGCAGGAAGGGGTTAAACGGGTAAGGAGCCCAAAGTTTGGGGGGTTTTGGGGGGTTTTGGGGGAATTTTGGGGGTTTTTGGGGTGGGGGAACCCCGAAATTGCGGAAAAAATCGGGTGGGAAAAAGGGGGAGCAATGGGGTGGAAAATGGGGAGGGGGAGTCTGGAATTTGGGGCGGAGTTTGGGGGGCACAGTCACAGAGAGAGCGGCGGGCAGCAAGGGGTTAAACGGGTGAGGACCCCACATTTGGGGGGATTTGGGTCGGGGGGACCCCCAAAGTTTGGGGGGGAAAATGGGGGAAAATTTGGGCGGAAATGAGGGAGGAATTCCCAATTTTGGGGGATTAATTTAGAGTAGAAATTCCCAATTTTGGGGTTAATTTGGAGCAGAAATTCCCAAATTTGGAGGAGAAATTCCCAAATTTGGAGCAGAAATTCCCATTTTTGGGGGATTAATTTTGAGCAGAAATTCCCAAATTTGGAGCAGAAATTCCCAAATTTGGAGCAGAAATTCCCAATTTTTGGGGATTAATTTTGAGCACAAATTCTCAGTTTTGGGGGATTAATTTGGAGCAGAAATTCCCAATTTTTGGAGATTAATTTTGCACAGAAATTCCCAATTTTTTGGGATTAATTTTGAATAGAAATTCCCAAATTTTGAGCAGAAATTCCCAATTTTGGGGATGAATTTTGAGCAGAAATTCCCAATTTTTGAGCAGAAATTCCCAATTTTTGGAGATTAATTTTGAGCAGAAATTCTCAATTTTGGGGATGAATTTGAGCAGAAATTCCCAAATTTTGAGCAGAAATTCCCAATTTTGGGGATTAATTTGGGGCAGAAATTCCCAAATTTTGAGTAGAAATTCCCAATTTTGGGGATGAATTTTGAGCAGAAATTCCCAAATTTTGAGCAGAAATTCCCAATTTTTGGGGATTATTTGAGTAGAAATTCCCAATTTTTGGGGATTAATTTGGGGCAGAAATTCCCAATTTTGGGGATGAATTTTGAGCAGAAATTCCCAAAGTTTGAGCAGAAATTCCCAAATTTTTGGGATTAATTTTGAGTAGAAATTCCCAATTTTGGGGAATTAATTTGAGTAGAATTTCCCAATTTTTGGGGATTAATTTTGAGTAGAAATTCCCAATTTTTGGGAATTAATTTGAGTAAAAATTCCCAATTTTGGGGATTAATTTTGAGTAGAAAACCCCAATTTTTGGGGATTAATTTCCAAATTTTTGGGGGATTAATTTTGAATAGAAAACCCCAATTTTTGGGGTTTAATTTCCAAATTTTTGGGATAAATTTTGAGTAGAAAACCCAATTTTTGGGGATTAATTTCCAAATTTTTTGGGGATTAATTTTGAATAGAAAACCCCAATTTTTGGGGGATTAATTTAAAAATTTTTTGAGGATACATTTTGAGTAGAAATCCCAGATTTTGGGGTTTAATTTCCAAATTTTTGGGGATAAATTTTGAGTAGAAAACCCAATTTTTGGGGGTTAATTTCCAATTTTTTGGGGATTAATTTTGAATAAAAAAAAACAATTTTTGGGGATCAATTTCCAAATTTTAGGATAAATTTTGAGTAGAAAATCCCAATTTTTAGGATAAATTTTGAGTAGAAATCCCCGATTTTTGGGGATGAATTTGAGGGGAAAATCCCAATTTTTGGGGAGTAATTTTGAGTAGGAATTCCCGATTTTTGGGTGGGAAATTCCCAATTTTTCGAGATTAATTTCGGAATTTTTGGGGATTCATTTGGGGAAAAAAAATCCCAATTTTGGGGATTAATTTCAGAATTTTGGGGATAAATTTTGAATAGAAAATCCCAATTTTTGGAGGATTAATTTTGAATAGAAAACCCCAATTTTTGTGGATTAATTTCCAAATTTTCGGGGATAAATTTTGAGTAGAAATCCCAAATTTTGGGGATTAATTTTGAATAGAAAACCCAATTTTTGGAGATTAATTTCCAAATTTTTGGGAATAAATTTTGAATAGAAAATCCCAATTTTGGGGACACATTTTGAGTAGAAATTCCCAATTTTTTGGGGATGAATTTAAGGGGAAAATCCCACTTTTTGGGGAGTAATTTTGAGTAGGAATTCCCGATTTTTGGGTGGGAAATTCCCAATTTTTCGAGATTAATTTCGGAATTTTTGGGGATTCATTTGGGGAAAAAAAATCCCAATTTTTGGGGATTAATTTCCGAAGTTTTGGGGATAAATTTTGAGTAGAAATCCCCAAATTTTTGGGGATAAATTTTGAATAGAAAACCCCAATTTTTGTGGATTAATTTCCAAATTTTCGGGGATAAATTTTGAGTAGAAATCCCCAATTTTTGGGGGTTAATTTTGAATAGAAAAACCCAATTTTGGGGGTTAATTTCCAAATTTTGGGGGATGAATTTTGAGTAGAAATCCCCAATTTTTGGGGTATTATTTTGAATAAAAAATCCCAAATTCTGGGGGGTGAATCCCTAATTTTTGGGGACAAATTTTGAGTAGAAATCCCCGATTTTTGGGGATGAATTTGAGGGGAAAATCCCAATTTTTGGGGAGTAATTTTGAGTAGGAATTCCCGATTTTTGGGTGGGAAATTCCCAATGTTTGGGCATTAATTTCTTAATTTTTGGGGATTCTTTTGGGGAAAAAAAAATCCCAGTGTTTGAGGATTGATTTCCAATTTTTTGGGGATAAATTTTGAATAGAAAACCCCAATTTTTTAGGGATTAATTTCCAAATTTTTGGGGATAAATTTTGAATAGAAAACCTCAATTTTTTAGGGATTAATTTCCAAATTTTTGGGTATTAATTTTGAATAAAAAAGCCCAAATTTTGGGGGTGAATCCCTGATTTTTGGGGTTCTTTTGGGGTCCCGCAGCTGATTCTGGGGGCGCGCCGGGCCGGGGGCTTCACGCAGAAATTGGGCGTGGAGTGCGCGAGCGCCGAGCAGGCGCTGGAGGCGGCCGAGGCCGGGGCCGACGTCGTCCTGCTCGACAACCTGAGCCCGGAGGTGAGCCCCGAAATTGGGGAACCCCCAAAATCCAAACTTTGGGGGGAAAAACGGCGAAAATTTGGGGGAAAACCGCGAAAATTTGGGGAAAAATGATGAAAATTTGGGGGAAAACGGCGAAAATTTGGGGGAAAAAGGCGAAAATTTGGGCCCAGAATTGGGGTGGGGGTGGCGGAGATTTGAGCCCTGAAATTCGGGAACACCGAAAATCGAAATTTTGGGGCGCAAAAAGGTGGAATTTTGGGGAAAAAAGGCGAAAATTTGGGGAAAAACCGCGAAAATTTGGGGAAAAACGGCGAAAATTTGGGGGAAAAAGGCGAAAATTTGGGGGAAAAAGGCGAAAATTTGGGCCCAGAATTGGGGTGGGGGTGGCGGAGATTTGAGCCCCGAAATTTGGGAACCCTGAAAATCCAAACTTTGGGGGGAAAAACGGCGAAAATTTGGGGGAAAACCGCGAAAATTTGGGGAAAAATGATGAAAATTTGGGGGAAAACGGCGAAAATTTGGGGGAAAAAGGCGAAAATTTGGGCCCAGAATTGGGGTGGGGGTGGCGGAGATTTGAGCCCTGAAATTCGGGAACACCGAAAATCGAAATTTTGGGGCGCAAAAAGGTGGAATTTTGGGGAAAAAAGGCGAAAATTTGGGGAAAAACCGCGAAAATTTGGGGAAAAACGGCGAAAATTTGGGGGAAAAAGGCGAAAATTTGGGGGAAAAAGGCGAAAATTTGGGCCCAGAATTGGGGTGGGGGTGGCGGAGATTTGAGCCCCGAAATTGGGGAACCCCGAAAATCCAAACTTTGGGGGGAAAAACGGCGAAAATTTGGGGAAAAATGGCAAAAATTTGGGGAAAAAAGGTGAAAATTTGGGGAAAAAGGTGAAAATTTGGGTAAAAACGACGAAAATTTGGGGAGAAAAACTCAAAAAAATCGGCCCAAAATTGGGGTGGGGGTGGCGGAGATTTGAGCCCCGAAATTCGGGAACACCGAAAATCGAAATTTTGGGGCGCAAAAAGGTGGAATTTTGGGGAAAAAGGCGAAAATTTGGGGAAAAACGGCGAAAATTTGGGGAAAAAGGTGAAAATTTAGGGAAAAATGACAAAAATTTGGGGGAAAAAGGTGAAAATTTGGGGAAAAATGGTGAAAATTTGGGGGAAAACGGCGAAAATTTGAATAAAATTGGAATAAATGCCAAAAAATTGGGATAAAAGCCCACAAAATGGGGATAAAACTCCAAAAAATGGGGATAAAAGCCCCCAAAATGGGGATAAAGACAGAAAATAGGGATGAAGGAAAAAAAATGGGATTGTTCCCAAAAAAATGGGGAAAAACCTGCAAAAAATGGGGAAAAAAACCCACAAAAATGGGATTGTTCCCAAAAAAATGGGGAAAAAAACCCACAAAAAATGGGGAAAAAACCCGGAAAAATGGGGAAAAAACCCAGAAAAATGGAAAAGCTCAAACCAAAAAGTGGGAAAAAATTTAAAAAAATGGGAATAAAAACAAAAAAAAAAAGGGAAAAAGAAAAACAAAAAATGAGAACGTGCTGCAAAAAATTGGGATAAACCCCAAAAATTGGGATGAAACCCCAAAAATGGGAAAAACAAACGAACGAACAGAAAGGAATGAACCCTAAAGAATGGGAGGGAAAAAAAAACCAAAAATTGAGATAAACCCCCCCAAAAACGTGGGGAAACCACAAAAAATGAAGACAAGCCTCAAGAAATAGGGAGAAAAACCCCAAAAATGAGGGGAAACCCCAAAAAATGGGAAGAAAAACCCCAAAAAATAGGAAGAAAAACCCCAAAAACATGGGGAAACCCCAGAAAATGGAGATAAGCCCCAAAAAAATAGGGAGAAAAACCCCAAAAACGTGGGGAAACCCAAAATAATGGAGATAAACCCCAAAAAATAGGAAGAAAAACCCCAAAAACGTGGGGAAACCCCAAAAAATAGGAAGAAAAACCCCAAAAAAATAGGAAGAAAAACCCCAAAAATGAGGGGAAACCCCAAAAAATGGAGATAAACCCCAAAAAAATAGGCAGAAAAACCCCAAAAATGGGGGTGCAGATCTTTTAAAATGGGGATGAACCCCCCAAAAACGTGGGGAAACCCCAAAAAATGGAGATAAACCCCAAAAAATAGGAAGAAAAACCCCAAAAATGGGGGAAAATCCCAAAAAATAGGAAGAAAAACCCAAAAAAAATAGGAAGAAAAACCCCAAAAATGTGGGAAAATCCCAAAAAATAGGAAGAAAAACCCCAAAAATGGGGGTGCAGATCTTTTAAAATGGGGATGAACCCCCCAAAAACGTGGGGAAACCCCAAAAAATGGAGATAAACCCCAAAAAAATAGGAAGAAAAACCCCAAAAATGTGGGGAAACCCAAAAAATAGGAAGAAAAACCCAAAAAAAATAGGAAGAAAAACCCCAAAAATGGGGGTGAAGATCTCTTAAAATGGGGATGAACCCCCCAAAAAATGGAGATAAACCCCAAAAAATAGGAAAAAAAACCCCAAAAACGTGGGGAAACCCCAAAAAATGGAGATAAACCCCAAAAAAATAGGAAGAAAAACCCCAAAAACGGGGGCGCGGATCTTTTAAAATGGGGATGAACCCCCCAAAAACGTGGGGAAACCCCAAAAAATGGAGGTAAACCCCCAAAAAATAGGAAGAAAAACCCCAAAAATGTGGGGAAACCCCAAAAAATAGGAAGAAAAACCCCAAAAACATGGGGAAATCCCAGAAAATGGAGATAAGCCCCAAAAAAATAGGGAGAAAAACCCCAAAAATGTGGGGAAACCCCAAAAAATGGAGATAAACCCCAAAAAAATAGGAAGAAAAACCCCAAAATTGGGGCGCGGACATTCGCAAACGGGGATGAGCCCCCCAAAAATGGGGGAAAAAAAAAAAAAAAACCGCAACAAAAAAAAGGGGAAATAAACAACAAGAAAAAAAATCGGGATAAACCCAAAAATGGGGAGCGGAGCCGGGAGCGTTTGGGGCTGCAGAGCCGCGAGTTGGGGCTTCGTGACGGTGTCACCGTCCCCGTCCCCGCGTGTCCCCGTCTGTCCCCGTTTGTGTGTCCCCGTGTGTGTGTCCCCGTTTGTGTGTCCCCGTTTCTGTGTCCCCATTTCTGTGTCCCCGTTTGTGTGTCCCCGTGTGTCCCTGTGTGTCCCTGTTTGTGTGTCCCCATTTGTGTGTCCCCGTGTGTCCCCATTTGTGTGTCCCTGTTTGTGTGTCCCCGCGTGTCCCCATTTGTGTGTCCCTGTTTGCGTCTCCCCATGGCGTGTCCCCGTTTGTGTGTCCCCGTTTGTGTGTCCCCATTTGTGTGTCCCCGTCTGTCCCCGCGTGTCCCCGTTTGTGTGTCCCTGTGTGTCCCCATTTGTCCCCGTGTGTGTGTCCCCGTGTGTCCCCGTGTGTGTGTCCCCATCTGTCCCCGTGTGTTCCCGTGTGTCCCCGTCTGTCCCCGTGTGTCCCCGTTTGTGTGTCCCCATGGTGTGTCCCCGTGTGTCCCTGTTTGTGTGTCCCCGTGTGTCCCCGTGTGTCCCCGTGCACCCCGTGTGTCCCCATGGCATGTCCCCATGGTGTGTCCCCGTTTCCATGTCCCCGTTTCCGTGTTCCCGTTGCCGTGTCCCCGTTCCCGTGTCCCCATTTGCGTGTCCCTATTTGCGTGTCCCCATGCTGTGTCCCCGCCTGTCCCCGTTTGCGTGTCCCCATTTCCATGTCCCCGTTTGCGTGTCCCCGTTTCCGTGTCCCCGTTCCCGTGTCCCTGCGTGTCCCCACGCCGTGTCCCCGTTGCCGTGTCCCCGTTGCCGTGTCCCCATTTGCGTGTCCCCGTTCCCGTGTCCCCGTTCCCGTGTCCCCATTTGCGTGTCCCCGTTCCGTGTCCCCGTTCCCGTGTCCCCATGGTGTGTCCCCATTTGTGTGTCCCCGTTCCGTGTCCCCGTTCCCGTGTCCCCATGGTGTGTCCCCATTTGTGTGTCCCCGTTTCCGTGTCCCCGTTCCGTGTCCCCATTTGCGTGTCCCCGTTCCCGTGTCCCGTTTCCGTGTCCCCATTCCCGTGTCCCCATGGTGTGTCCCCATTCCCGTGTCCCCGTTCCCGTGTCCCCATTCCCGTGTCCCCGTTCCGTGTCCCCGTTCCGTGTCCCCATTTGCGTGTCCCCATTCCGTGTCCCCGTTCCCGTGTCCCCGTTTCCGTGTCCCGTTCCCGTGTCCCGTTCCCGTGTCCCCACGCCGTGTCTCCATTCCCGTGTCCCCGTTGCCGTGTCCTCGTTCCCGTGTCCCGTTTCCGTGTCCCCGTTCCCGTGTCCCCGTTGCTGTGTCCCCGTTGCCGTGTCCCCGTTCCCGTGTCCCCGTTCCGTGTCCCCGTTGCCGTGTCCCCGTTGCCGTGTCCCCGTTGCCGTGTCCCCGTTGCCGTGTCCCCGTTCCGTGTCCCCGTTCCGTGTCCCGTTGCAGGCGCTGCAGGCGGCGTCCGGGCGCGTCAAGGCCGCGCACCCGCGGGTGCTGGTGGAGGCCAGCGGGGGCATCGCCCTCGAGAGCCTCGGCCGCTTCCTGGGGCCGCACGTGGACGTCGTGTCCCTGGGCTGCCTCACCCACGGCGCCGCCGCGCTCGACTTCGCCCTCAAGGTGCTGCGGGACGGAGACCAGGAACGCTGAGAACGCAGCGCGGGAACCCCAAAAGTGCACCCCAGGAGCCACAAAAATCCATCCCAAGAAAATCTCAAAAATGCACCCCGGGAACCCCAAAAATCCACCCCAGGAACCCTGAAAACCCAACGTGGGAACCGCCAAAAATCCATCCCAGGAAACCCCAAAACTCGATCCTGAAACCCTCACAATCGAACCTGAAACTCTTGAAATTTGGGAACCCCAAAATCGAACTCTGGAACCCCCAAAAATCCATCCCAGGAACCCCAAAAATCCATCCCAGGAACCCCAAAAATCCATCCAGGAATCCCCCAAAATCCATCCCAGGAAACCCCAAAAATCCATCCTGAAACCCCAAAATCGATCCTGGAACCCCCCAAAATCGAACCTGAAATCCTGAAATTTGGGAACCCCAAAATCGAACCCGGGAACCCCCAAAATCCATCCCAGGAACCCCCAAAACTCGATCCTGAAACCCTCACAATCAAACCTGAAACTCTTGAAATTTGGGAACCCCGAAATCCCAGCTGGGAACCCCAAAAATCCATCCCAGGAACCCCCAAAAATCCAACCTGGAACCCCAAAAATCCATTCCAGGAACCCCCAAAATCCAACCCAGAACCCCCAGAATTTATCCTAAAATACCCCAAAATCCATCCCAGGAAACCCCCCAAAATCCATCCCGGAAACCCCAAAAATCCATCCCGGAAACCCCAAAAATTCACCCCGGGAACCCCAAAAATCCATCCCAGGAAACCCCAAAAAATCCATCCCAGGAACCCCCAAAATCCATCCTGAAACCCACAAAATCGAACCTGAAACTCTTGAAATTTGGGAAACCCAAAATCGAGCCCGGGAACCCCAAAAATCCATCCCAGGAACCCCCAAAATCCACCCCAGGAAACCCCAAAACTCAATCCTGAAACTCTTGAAATTTGGGAACCCCGAAATCCCAGCTGGGAACCCCAAAAATCCATCCCAGGAACCCCCAAAAATCCATCCTGGAACCCCCAAAAATCCATCCCAGGAAACCCCAAAATCCAACCCAGAACCCCCAAAATTTATCCTAAAATACCCCAAAATCCATCCTGGAACCCCCAAAAATCCATCCCAGGAACCCCAAAAATCCATCCCAGGAACCCTGAAAACCCAACGTGGGAACCCCAAAAATGCACCCTGGGAACCCCCAAAAATGCACCCCGGGAACCCCAAAAATCCATCCCAGGAACCCCCAAAAATCCAAC
Source organism: Ammospiza caudacuta (assembly GCF_027887145.1). NCBI lineage: Eukaryota > Metazoa > Chordata > Aves > Passeriformes > Passerellidae > Ammospiza > Ammospiza caudacuta. Next base: position 1,577,014 of record NC_080628.1, on the reverse strand, counting down.
CTGGAACCCCAAAAATCCATTCCAGGAACCCCCAAAATCCAACCCAGAACCCCCAGAATTTATCCTAAAATACCCCGAAATCCATCCCAGGAAACCCCCCAAAATCCATCCCAGGAACCCCCAAAAATCCAACCTGGAACCCCAAAAATCCATTCCAGGAAACCCCAAAATCCATCCCAGGAAATCCCAAAATCCATCCCAGGAAACCCCAAAATCCAACCCAGGAAACCCCAAAATCCAACCAGGAAACCCCCCAAAATCCACCCCAGAAACCCCCAAAATCCATCCCAGAACCCCCAGAATTTATCCTAAAATACCCCAAAATCCATCCCGGAAACCCCAAAAATCCATCCCGGAAACCCCAAAAATTCACCCCGGGAACCCCAAAAATCCATCCCAGAAACCCCAAAAAATCCATCTCAGGAAACCCCAAAATCCACCCCCGGAACCCCCAAAATCCATCCTGGAACCCAAAAAATCCATCCCAGGAACCCCCAAAAATCCATCCTGAAACCCTCAAAATCGAACCTGAAACTCTTGAAATTTGGGAAACCCAAAATCGAGCCCGGGAACCCCAAAAATCCATCCCAGGAACCCCCAAAATCCACCCCAGGAAACCCCAAAACTCAATCCTGAAACTCTTGAAATTTGGGAACCACGAAATCCCAGCTGGGAACCCCAAAAATCCATCCCAGGAACCCCCAAAAATCCACCCTGGAACCCCCAAAAATCCATCCCAGGAAACCCCAAAATCCAACCCAGAACCCCCAAAATTTATCCTAAAATACCCCAAAATCCATCCTGGAACCCCCAAAAATCCATCCCGGAAACCCCAAAAATCCATCCCAGGAACCCTGAAAACCCAACGTGGGAACCCCAAAAATGCACCCTGGGAACCCCCAAAAATGCACCCCGGGAACCCCAAAAATCCATCCCAGGAACCCCCAAAAATCCAACCTGGAACCCCAAAAATCCATTCCAGGAACCCCCAAAATCCAACCCAGAACCCCCAGAATTTATCCTAAAATACCCCGAAATCCATCCCAGGAAACCCCCCAAAATCCATCCCAGGAACCCCCAAAAATCCAACCTGGAACCCCAAAAATCCATTCCAGGAAACCCCAAAATCCATCCCAGGAAATCCCAAAATCCATCCCAGGAAACCCCAAAATCCAACCCAGGAAACCCCAAAATCCAACCAGGAAACCCCCCAAAATCCACCCCAGAAACCCCCAAAATCCATCCCAGAACCCCCAGAATTTATCCTAAAATACCCCAAAATCCATCCCGGAAACCCCAAAAATCCATCCCGGAAACCCCAAAAATTCACCCCGGGAACCCCAAAAATCCATCCCAGAAACCCCAAAAAATCCATCTCAGGAAACCCCAAAATCCACCCCCGGAACCCCCAAAATCCATCCTGGAACCCAAAAAATCCATCCCAGGAACCCCCAAAAATCCATCCTGAAACCCTCAAAATCGAACCTGAAACTCTTGAAATTTGGGAAACCCAAAATCGAGCCCGGGAACCCCAAAAATCCATCCCAGGAACCCCCAAAATCCACCCCAGGAAACCCCAAAACTCAATCCTGAAACTCTTGAAATTTGGGAACCACGAAATCCCAGCTGGGAACCCCAAAAATCCATCCCAGGAACCCCCAAAAATCCACCCTGGAACCCCCAAAAATCCATCCCAGGAAACCCCAAAATCCAACCCAGAACCCCCAAAATTTATCCTAAAATACCCCAAAATCCATCCTGGAACCCCCAAAAATCCATCCCGGAAACCCCAAAAATCCATCCCGGAAACCCCAAAAATTCACCCCGGGAACCCCAAAAATCCATCCCAGGAACCCCCAAAAATCCAACCTGGAACCCCAAAAATCCATTCCAGGAACCCCCAAAATCCATCCCAGGAACCCCCAAAAATCCAACCTGGAACCCCAAAAATCCATTCCAGGAACCCCCAAAATCCATCCCAGGAAACCCCAAAATCCAACCTGGAAACCCCAAAAATCCATCCCAGGAAAACCCAAAAATTCACCCCGGGAACCCCCCAAAATCCATTCCAGAAATCCCCAAAATCCATCCCAGGAACCCCCAAAACTCGATCCTGAAACCCTCACAATCAAACCTGAAACTCTTCAAATTTGGGAACCCCAAAATCCCAGCTGGGAACCCCAAAAATCCATCCCAGAAACCCCAAAAAATCCATCCCAGGAACCCCCAAATTCCAACCTGGAACCAATAAAATCCAACCTGAGATGCGGAGACACCTGGAACCCTGAAATTCATCCCAGGAACCCCAAAATCCACCCCAGGATCCCCAAAATCCAACCTGGAACCCCCCAAAATCCAACCTGGAACCCCCAAAATCCACCCCAGAACCCCAAAATCCATCCCCAAAACCCCAAAATCCAACCTGGAACCCCCCAAAATCGAACCTGAAACCCTGAAATTTGGGAACCCCGAAAATCCAACCCAGGACCTACAAAACCTGGGACCCCAAAACCCCAACCCGGGACCCCAAAATCGCAGCCCAGAACCCCCGAAATCCATCCTGGAACCCCCAAAATCCAACCCGGAACCCCAAAAATCGAACCTGAAACCCTGAAATTTGGGAACCCCAAAATCCAACCCAGGACCTACAAAACCTGGAACCCCAAAAATCCAACCTGGAACCCTGAAAATCCAACCTGGAACCCCAAAACTCGATCCTGGAAACCTCAAAATCGAACCTGAAACCCTGAAATTTGGGAACCCCAAAATCGAACCCGGGAACCCCAAAAATCAATCCCAGGAACCCCCAAATTCCAACCTGGAACCAATAAAATCCAACCTGAGACCGGGAAACACCTGGAACCCTGAAATTCATCCCAGGAACCCCAAAAATCCACCCCAGGATCCCCAAAATCCATCCTGGAACCCCCCAAAATCCAACCTGGAACCCCCAAAATCCAACCTGGAACTCTGAAATTTGGGAACCCCAAAAATCCAACCCAGGACCTACAAAACCTGGGACCCCAAAACCCCAACCCGGGACCCCAAAATCGCAGCCCAGAACCCCCGAAATCCAACCTGGAACCCCCAAAATCCAACCCAGAACCCCCGAAATCCAACCTGGAACCCCCAAAATTCATCCTCCAACCCCCAAAATCCAACCCAGAACCCCAAAGTCCAACTTGGAACTCCCAAAATCCAACCTGGAACCCCCAAAATCCAACCTGGAACCCCCAAAATCGAACCTGAAACCCTGAAATTTGGGAACCCCAAAATCCAACCTGGAAACCCCAAAATCCGACCCAGAACCCCCAGAATTTATCCTAAAATACCCCAACATCCATCCCGGGACCTACAGAAACCTGGAACCCCGAATCCATCCCTGGAAACACCAAAATCCACCCAGGAACCCCCAAAATCCATCCCTGGAAACCCCAAAATCCCAGCCCAAAATCCCAGCCCCAAACCCCCAAAATCGAACCTGGAACCCCCAAAAACGAACCTGAAACCCTGAAATTTGGGAACCCCAAAAATCCAACCCAGGACCTACAAAACCTGGAACCCCAAAAATCCAACCTGGAACCCCAAAACGCAAACCTGGAACCCCAAACCCCAAACCTGGAACCCCAAAACGCAAACCTGGAACCCCAAAAATCCAACTTGGAACCCCAAAATCCAACATGGAACCCCAAAACCCGAACCTGGAACCCCAAAACCCGAACCTGGAACGCCTGAAGTCCATCCCAGGACACAAAAACCCCAAAGCTGGAACCCCAAAATCCACCCTAAAACCCCAAATCCATCCTGAAACACCCCAAATTCCAACCTGGAACCCCCAAAATCCATCCTAAAACACCCCAAATCCATCCTAAAACACCCCAAAATCCATCCTAAAACACCCCAAAATCCATCCTAAAACACCCCAAAATCGATCCTAAAACCCCAAATCCATCCTAAAACACCCCAAATCCACCCTAAAACACCCCAGAATCCATCCTAAAACACCCCAAATCCATCCTAAAACACCCCAAATCCATCCTAAAAAGCCCCAAATCCACCCTAAAACACCCCAGAATCCATCCTAAAACACCCCAAATCCACCCTAAAACACCCCAAATCCACCCTAAAACACCCCAAAATCCATCCTGAAACACCCCAAAATCCATCCTAAAACACCCCAAAATCGATCCTAAAACCCCAAATCCATCCTAAAACACCCCAAATTCCAACCTGGAACCCCCAAAATCCACCCTAAAACACCCCAAATCCACCCTAAAACACCCCAGAATCCATCCTAAAACACCCCAAATCCACCCTAAAACACCCCAAATCCATCCTGAAACACCCCAAATCCACCCTAAAATCCCAAATCCACCCTAAAACACCCCAAAATCCATCCTGAAACCCCAAATCCATCCTAAAGCACCCCAAATTCCAACCTGGAACTCCCAAAATCCATCCTAAAATACCCCAAAATCCATCCTAAAACCCCCCAAATCCACCCTAAAACACCCCAAATCCATCCTAAAACACCCCAAAATCCACCCTAAAACACCCCAAATCCACCCTAAAACCCCAAATCCACCCTTAAACACCCCAAATCCATCCTAAAACACCCCAAATCCATCCTAAAAAGCCCTAAATCCACCCTAAAACACCCCAAATTCCAACCTGGAACCCCCTAAATCCATCCTAAAACACCCCAAATGCACCCTAAAACCCCAAATCCATCCTAAAACCCCAAATCCACCCTAAAACTCCAAATCCATCCTAAAACACCCCAAAATCCATCCTAAAACACCCCAAAATCCATCCTAAAACACCCCAAAATCCATCCTAAAACACCCCAAAATCCATCCTAAAACCCCAAATCCACCCTAAAACACCCCAAATCCACCATAAGACACCCCAAAATCGATCCTAACACCCCAAATCCACCCTAAAACACCCCAAAATCGATCCTAACACCCCAAATCCACCCTAAAACACCCCAAATCCACCCTAAAACCCCAAATCCACCCTAAAACACCCCAAATCCATCCTGAAACACCCCAAAATCCATCCTAAAACACCCCAAATCCATCCTGAAACACCCCAAAATCCACCCTAAAACACCCCAAATCCACCCTAAAATCCCAAATCCACCCTAAAACACCCCAAATCCATCCTGAAACCCCAAATCCATCCTAAAGCACCCCAAATTCCAACCTGGAACTCCCAAAATCCACCCTAAAACACCCCAAAATCCATCCTAAAACCCCAAATCCATCCTAAAACCCCAAATCCACCCTTAAACACCCCAAAATCCATCCTGAAACCCCAAATCCATCCTAAAACACCCCAAATCCATCCTAAAACACCCCAAATCCACCCTAAAATCCCAAATCCACCCTAAAACACCCCAAAATCCATCCTGAAACCCCAAATCCATCCTAAAACCCCAAATCCATCCTAAAACACCCCAAATTCCAACCTGGAACTCCCAAAATCCATCCTAAACCACCCCAAATCCACCCTAAAACACCCCAAAATCCACCCTAAAACTCCAAATCCACCCTAAAACACCCCAAAATCCATCCTAAAACACCCCAAAATCCACCCTAAAACACCCCAAATCCATCCTAAAAAGCCCCAAATCCACCCTAAAACACCCCAAATCCACCCTAAAACACCCCAAATTCCAACCTGGAACTCCCAAAATCCATCCTAAAACACCCCAAATCCATCCTAAAACCCCAAATCCATCCTAAAACACCCCAAATTCACCCTAAAACCCCAAATCCATCCTGAAACCCCAAATCCATCCTAAAACCCCAAATCCATCCTAAAACACCCCAAATCCACCCTAAAACACCCCAAGTCCATCCTAAAACACCCCAAATCCACCCTAAAACACCCCAAGTCCATCCTGAAACACCCCAAATCCATCCTGAAACACCCCAAATCCATCCTGAAACACCCCAAATCCATCCTAAAACACCCCAAATCCACCCTAAAACCCCAAATCCATCCTAAAACACCCCAAGTCCATCCTGAAACACCCCAAAATCCATCGTAAAACACCCCAAATCCATCCTAAAAAGCCCCAAATCCATCCTGAAACACCCCAAATCCACCCTAAAACCCCAAATCCACCCTAAAACACCCCAAATCCACCCTAAAACACCCCAAAATCCACCCATAAAACACCCCAAATCCACCCTAAACCACCCCAAATCCATCCTAAAACACCCCAAATCCATCCTGAAACTCCCCAAATTCCAACCTGGAACCCCCCAAATCCATCCTGAAACCCCAAATCCATCCTGAAACACCCCAAATCCACCCTAAAACCCCAAATCCACCCTAAAACCCCAAATCCACCCTAAAACACCCCAAAATCCATCCTAAAACACCCCAAATCCACCCTAAAACACCCCAAATCCATCCTAAAACACCCCAAATTCCATCCTAAAACCCCAAAATCCATCCTAAAACACCCCAAATCCACCCTGAAACCCCAAATCCACCCTAAAACACCCCAAAATCCATCCTAAAACACCCCAAATCCATCCTAAAACACCCCAAATCCACCCTGAAACCCCAAATCCATCCTAAAACACCCCAAATCCATCCGGGGACCTACAAAAAGCAGGAACCCCCCAAATGCACCCCGGAGTCGCCGAAATCCAACGTGGGACCCCAAAATCCAACCAGAAACCCCAAAATCCAACCTGGAGACCCCAAATAAAACCAGAAACTCCAAAATCCAACCTGGAGACCCCAAAATCCAACCTGGAGACCCCAAAATCCAACCTGGAGACCCCAAATAAAACCACCATAAGAGGTCAAAAATCCATAAAAGGGCATAAATCTCATATAAGTTTGTAAAAGGTGGTAAAAACAGAAATGGACATTAACCCCATGAAAGGACATTTAATCCATATAAGGGCATAAATGCCATAAAAGGCAATAAATTCCATATATGGGCATAAATGCCATAAAAGGCAATAAATTCCATAAAAGGCAATAAATTCCATATATGGTAATAAATGCCATAAAAGGTCAAAAATCCATAAAAGGGCATAAATCTCATAAAAGTTTGTAAAAGTTCGTAAAAACCGAAATGGACATTTAATCCATATAAGGTCATAAATGCCATAAAAGGCAATAAATTCCATAAAAGGTCATAAATTCCATATATGGGCATAAATGCCAAAAAAGGCAATAAATTCCATATATGGGCATTAAAGCCCTAAAAGGTCAAAAATCCATAAATGGGCATAAATCTCATATAAGTTTGTAAAAGTTCGTAAAAACAGAAATGGACATTAAACCCATGAAAGGACATTTAATCCATATAAGGGCATAAATTCCATATATGGGCATAAATGCCATAAAAGGCAATAAATTCCATATATGGGCATTAAAGCCCTAAAAGGTCAAAAATCCATGAATGGGCATAAATCTCATATAAGTTTGTAAAAGTTTATTAAAAAAAAAAAATGGACATTAAGCCCATGAAAAGGCATTTAATCCATATAAGGGCATAAATTCCATATATGGGCATAAATGCCATAAAAGGCAATAAATTCCATATATGGGCATTAAAGCCCTAAAAGGTCAAAAATCCATGAATGGGCATAAATCTCATATAAGTTTGTAAAAGTTCGTAAAAACAGAAATGGACATTTAATCCATATAAGGTCATAAATGCCATAAAAGGCAATAAATTCCATAAAAGGTCATAAATTCCATATATGGTCATAAATGCCATAAAAGGCAATAAATTCCATATATGGGCATTAAAGCCATAAAAGGTCATAAATTGCCGCGGAATTCCATTAAAAAGTTGGAATTTGGCCCCGGGGGCGGGGCCGGGGCCGGATAAAAGCCCGGGGGGTTCCCGGCGCTTCCGGAACGTTCCGGGAGATCGGAGCCAAGGATGGGAGCGGAGAGACGGAGCTGGGGGTGAGAGCGAAATCAAATCGAAATGGAAATGAAATGGAAATTGAAATTAAAAATGAACTTAAAGAGAAATTTGGATTTGAAAAATTGAAGCGGAAATTTAGAGAAAAATGAGGATTAAAAATATAAAGGTGAAAATGAAATAGAAATAAAAAACAGAAACGAGCAAAGATAAAAATGAAAAAATAAAACAAATTTAAAAATGGAAATGAAACATAAGAGCTAATGTTAAAATGAATTAAATTTAAACTAAAAAATTAAAAGAAATAAAAAGAAATTAAAATTAAAATTGAAGGAAAACACAAATTAAAAATATAATAATAAACATAAATAAAATAATAATAATAAATATAAAATAAAATCGAAATAAAAATACAAATAAACAAAACAAAACAAAAAAAATAAAATTTAAAAAATGAAATTAAATTAAAAATAAAGTTTAAATTTAAATGTAAATAAGTTTTTTGAAAGGAAATATAAAAAGAAAATTTTAAAAATTAATGAAAAAAATATTAAAATTAAAATTGAAGGAAACCACAAATTAAAAATATAAAGACAAAAATAAAATAGAAATAAAAATACAAATAAACAAAACAAAAAAATAAAATTTTAAAAATGAAATTAAATTAAAAATAAAGTTTAAATTTAAATTTAAATAAATGTTTTGAAAGGAAATATAAAAAGAAAATTTTAAAAATTAATGAAAAAGATATTAAAATTAAAACTGAAGGAAAAGACAAATTAAAAATATAAAGACAAAAACAAAATAGAAATAAAAATACAAATAAACAAAACAATAAAAATCAAATTTAAAAAATGAAATTAAATTTAAAATAAATTAGAGCTTAAATTTAAATTTAAATAAATTTTTGACATGAAATATAAAAACATTTTAAAAATTAATAAAAAATATAAAATATTAAAATTAAAATTGAAGAAAAATACAAATTAAAAATATAAAGACAAAAACAAAATAGAAATAAAAATACAAATAAACAAAACAATAAAAATTAAAATAAAAAACAAATTTAAAAAATTAAATGAAATTAAAAATAAATTAAAGCTTAAATTTAGATTTAAATAAATTTTTTGAAAATAAATATAAAAACAAAATTTAAAAAATTAAATTAGACTGGAAATAAAATAAAATAAATATTAAAAAACCAAAACAGAAATTAAAACAAAACAAAACAAATATAAATTAATATTCAAATTAAAATTAAAAGTATTTTTTAATTTTATAAATTTACAAATATTTTGGTTTTATATTATATAGATATAGAGTAAAAATAAAAATAGGAATAAATAAAGAATAAAAAATAAAAATAAGAATAAATAAAAAATTAAATTAAAATGAAAACAAAATAAAAAATAGAGATTAATATTTAAATTATACCTTTATTATAATAACTTGTGCTGCAATTGCATTATTCTGAAATTTCTGATTTCTCATCCCAAACCCAATTCTTTTCCAAAATCCCAATTATTTTTCCCCTAAATCCCATTTATTTTTTCCCCCAAATCCCGATTATTTTCCCCCCAAATCCCAATTATCTTTCCCCAAAAACCCCAATTATTTTTCCCCTAAAATCCCGATTAATTTTCCCTCCAAATCCCAATTATTTTCCCCCAAATCCCGATTATTTTCCCCCCAAAATCCCGATTATTTTTCCCAAAATCCCAATTATTTTCCCCCCAAATCCCAATTATTTCTCCCAAAATCCTGATTTTTTTCCCAAAATCCCAATTATTTTTCCCCCAATCCCAATTAGTTTTCCCCCAAATCCCCTTTATTTTTTCCCCTAAAATCCCGATTATTTTTCCCCAAATCCCATTTATTTTCCCCCCAAAATCCCGATTATTTTCCCAAAATCCTTATTATTTTACGCCCCAAATCCCGATTATTTTCTCCTCAAATCCCATTTATTTTTCCCAAAATCCCGATTATTTTTCCCAAAATCCCGATTATTTTTCCCCCCAAATCCCAATTATTTCTCCCAAAATCCTGATTATTTTTCCCCCAAATCCCCTTTATTTTTTCCCCTAAAATCCCGATTATTTTTCCCCAAATCCCGATTATTTTCCCCCCAAATCCCGATGATTTTCCCAAAATCCCGATTATTTTTCCCCCAAAATCCCGATTATTTTCTCCCCAAATCCCGATTATTTTCCCCCCAAAATCCCGATTATTTTCCCCCCAAAATCCCGATTATTTTCTCCCCAAATCCCAATTATTTCTCCCCAAATCTCGATTATTTTCCCCCCAAAATCCCGATTATTTTTGCCCCAAAATCCCGATTAATTTTTCCCCCAAATCCCCTTTTTTTTTCCCCTTAAATCCCGATTATTTTCCCAAAATCCCGATTATTTTTCCCCTAAAATCCCGATATTTTTTGCAAAATCCCGATTAATTTTTCTCCTAAAATCCCGATTATTTTTCCCCCCAAATCCCAATTATTTCTCCCAAAAGCCTGATTATTTTTCCCCCAAATCCCCTTTATTTTTTCCCCTAAAATCCCGATTATTTTCCCCCCAAAATCCCATTTATTTTTCCCAAAATCCCGATTAATTTTTCCCCTAAAATCCCGATTATTTTTCCCCCCAAATCCCAATTATTTCTCCCAAAATCCTGATTATTTTTCCCCCAAATCCCCTTTATTTTTTCCCCTAAAATCCCGATTATTTTTCCCCAAATCCCGATTATTTTCCCCCCAAAATCCCGATTATTTTCCCAAAATCCCGATTATTTTTCCCCCCAAAATCCCGATTATTTTCTCCTCAAATCCCAATTATTTCCCCCCAAATCCCGATTATTTTTCCCCTAAAATCCCGATTATTTTTCCCCCAAAATCCCAATTATTTCTCCCAAAATCCTGATTATTTTTGCCCCCAAATCCCCTTTATTTTTTCCCCAAATCCCGATTATTTTCCCCCCAAAATCCCGATTATTTTCCCAAAATCCTGATTATTTTTCCCCCTAAAATCCCGATTAATTTTTCCCCCAAATCCCCTTTTTTTTTTCCCCTAAAATCCCGATTATTTTCCCAAAATCCCGATTATTTTCCCCCAAAATCCCGATTATTTCCCCCCCCAAATCCCAATTATTTCTCCCAAAATCCCAATTATTTTTCCCCCCAAATCCCGATTTTTTTCCCCCTAAAATCCCGGTTATTTTTCCCCCAAATCCCCTTTATTTTTTCCTCTAAAATCCCGATTAATTTTTCCCCTAAAATCCCAATTATTTTTCCCAAAATCCCGATTATTTTTGCCCCCAAATCCCAATTATTTTTCCCAAAATCCCGATTTTTTTCCCCCTAAAATCCCGATTATTTTCCCCCTAAACTCCCAATTATTTCTCCCAAAATCCCAATTATTTTTCCCCAAATCCCGATTATTTTTCCCAAAAATCCCCTTTATTTTTTCCCCTAAAATCCCGATTATTTTTCCCCAAATCCCGATTATTTTCCCAAAATCCCGATTATTTTCCCAAAATCCCGATTATTTTTCCCCCCAAAATCCCGATTATTTTCTCCTCAAATCCCAATTATTTCCCCCCAAATCCCGATTATTTCCCCCTAAAATCCCGATTATTTTTCCCAAAATCCCGATTAATTTTTCCCAAAGTCCCGATTATTTTCCCCCCAAATCCCGATTATTTTTCCCCCAAAATCCCAATTATTTTTCCCCTAAAATCCCAATTATTTCTCCCAAAATCCTGATTATTTTTGCCCCCAAATCCCCTTTATTTTTTCCTCAAATCCCGATTATTTTCCCAAAATCCTGATTATTTTTCCCCCTAAAATCCCGATTATTTTCCCAAAATCCCGATTAATTTTTCCCCTAAAATCCCGATTATTTTCCCAAAATCCCGATTATTTTTCCCCCAAATCCCCTTTATTTTTTCCACTAAAATCCCGATTAATTTCTCCCCTAAAATCCCGATTATTTTCTCCCCAAATCCCAATTATTTCTCCCCAAATCTCGATTATTTTCCCCCCAAAATCCCGATTATTTTTGCCCCAAAATCCCGATTAATTTTTCCCCCAAATCCCCCTTTTTTTTCCCCTTAAATCCCGATTATTTTCCCAAAATCCCGATTATTTTTCCCCTAAAATCCCGATATTTTTTGCAAAATCCCGATTAATTTTTCCCCTAAAATCCCGATTATTTTTCCCCCCAAATCCCAATTATTTCTCCCAAAATCCCGATTATTTTCCCGCCAAATCCCCTTTATTTTTTCCCCTAAAATCCCGATTATTTTTCGCCTAATATCGCGATTATTTTCCCAAAATCCCGATTAAATTTTCCCCCAAATCCCATTTATTTTTTCCCCTAAAATCCCGATTATTTTCCCCCAAAATCCCGATTATTTTTCCCCCAAATCCCAATTATTTTTCCCAAAATCCCAATTATTTTTCCCCCCAAATCCCAATTATTTTTCCCCCAAATCCCGATTATTTTTCCCCCCCAAATCCCAATTATTTTTCCCAAAATCCCAGTTAGTTTTCCCCTAAAATCCCGATTATTTTTCCCCAAATCCCGATTAGTTTCCCCCCAAATCCCCTTTATTTTTTCCCCTAAAATCCCATTTATTTTCCCCCAAAATCCCAATTATTTTTCCCAAAATCCCAATTATTTTTTCTCAACATCCCGGTTATTTTTCCCCCAAATCCCAATTATTTTTTTCCCCAAAATCCCGATTATTTTTCCCAAAATCCCGATTATTTTTCCCCCCAAATCCCAATTATTTTTCCCAAATCCCAATTAGTTTTCCCCTAAAATCCCGATTATTTTTCCCCAAATCCCGATTAGTTTCCCCCCAAATCCCCTTTATTTTTTCCCCTAAAATCCCATTTATTTTCCCCCAAAATCCCAATTATTTTTCCCAAAATCCCAATTATTTTTTCTCAACATCCCGGTTATTTTTCCCCCAAATCCCAATTATTTTTTCCCCCAAAATCCCGATTATTTTTCCCAAAATCCCGATTATTTTTCCCCCCAAATCCCAATTATTTTTCCCAAATCCCAATTAGTTTTCCCCTAAAATCCCGATTATTTTTCCCCAAATCCCCTTTATTTTTTCCCCTAAAATCCCGATTAATTTTCCCCCCAAATCCCAATTATTTTTCCCAAAATCCCAATTATTTTTCCCCCAAAATCCCGATTATTTTCTCCCCAAATCCCAATTATTTTTCCCCTAAAATCCCGATTATTTTTGCCCCAAAATCCCGATTATTTTTTCCCCCAAATTTCCATTTTTTCCCAAAATCCCCTTTTTTTCCCCCAAATCCCTTTTTTTCCCCAAATTTCCTCTCCTTTCCCCCAAATTTCCATTTTTTCCCAAAATCGGATTCTTTTCCCTCCCTGCAGTTCCCTCTCCCTCCTGGAGGCGGCGCTGTTCCCGTTTGTCTCCCCCAAAATCCAGGGTTTTTTTTCCCCCAAATTTCCATTTTTTTCCCAAAATCCCGAATATTTTTCCCCCAAATTTCCTTTTTTTTTCATTTTTTTCCCAAAATCCCGGTTTTTCACCCCAAATTCCCATTTCTTCTCCCCGCAGTTCCTTCTCCCGCCTGCAGGTGGCGCTGTTCCCGTTTGTCTCCCCCAAAATCCCCTTTTTTTTCCCACAAATTTCCTCTCATTTTCCCCAAAATTTCCATTTTTTTCCCCCCAATTCCCATTTCTTTCCCAAAATCCCGGTTTTTCACCCCAAAATCGGATTCTTTTCCCTCCCTGCAGTTCCCTCTCCCTCCTGGAGGTGGCGCTGTTCCCGTTTGTCTCCCCCAAAATCCCCTTTTTTCACCCCAAATTCCAGGGGCTTTTTCCCCAAAATCCCCCTTTTTTCACCCAAAATTCCCATTTTTTTCCCAAAATCCCAATTTTTCACCCCAAATTTCCATTTCTTGTGCCCCGCAGTTCCTTTTCCTGCCTGGAGGCGGCTCTGGGGGCGCTGTTCCCGTTTGTGTCCCCCAAAATCCTCTTTTTTCACCCCAACTTCCAGGAGGTTTTTCCCCCAAAATCCCCCTTTTTTCACCCCAATTCCCATTTTTTTCCCAAAATCCCAATTTTTCCCCCCAAAATCGGATTCTTTTCCCTCCCTGCAGTTCCTTCTCCCGCCTGCAGGCGGCGCTGTTCCCGTTTGTGTCCCCAAAAACCACGTGGGTTTTTTCCCAAAATTCCGGTTATTTTTCCCCAAAATTTCCATTTTTTTCTCCCCAATTCCCATTTTTTTCCCAAAATCCCGGTTTTTCCCCCCAAAATCGGATTCTTTCCCTCCCTGCAGTTCCTTCTCCCTCCTGCAGGCGGCGCTGTTCCCGTTTGTCCCAGCCCAAATCCCCTTTTTTTTCCCACAAATTTCCTCTCATTTTCCCCAAAATTTCCATTTTTTTCCCCCCAATTCCCATTTTTTTCCCAAAATCCCAATTTTTCCCCTCAAAATCGGATTCTTTCCCTCCCTGCAGTTCCTTCTCCCGCCTGCAGGCGGCGCTGTTCCCGTTTGTCTCCCCAAAAACCACGTGGGTTTTTTCCCAAAATTCCGGTTATTTTTCCCCAAAATTTCCATTTTTTTCCCCCCAATTCCCATTTTTTTCCCAAAATCCCGGTTTTTCCCCCCAAAATCGGATTCTTTTCCTGCCCGCAGTTCCTTCTCCCTCCTGCAGGCGGCGCTGTTCCCGTTTGTCCCAGCCCAAATCCCCTTTTTTTTCCCACAAATTTCCTCTCATTTTCCCCAAAATTTCCATTTTTTTCCCCCCAATTCCCATTTTTTCCCAAAATCCCGGTTTTTCACCCCAAATTTCCATTTCCTCTTCCCCGCAGTTCCTTTTCCCGCCTGGAGGCGGCTCTGGGGGCGCTGTTCCCGTTTGTCTCCGCCAAAATCCTCTTTTTCCACCCCAAATTCCAGGGCTCTTTTCCCCCCAAATTTCCTCTCTTTTCCCCCCAATTTTCATTTTTTCCCAAAATCCCAATTTTTCCCCCCAAAATCGGATTTTTTCCCTCCCTGCAGTTCCTTCTCCCGCCTGCAGGCGGCGCTGTTCCCGTTTGTGTCCCCAAAAACCACGTGGGTTTTTTCCCAAAATCCCGGTTATTTTTCCCCAAAATTTCCATTTTTTTCCCCCCAATTCCCATTTTTTTTCCCAAAATCCCGGTTTTTCCCCCCAAAATCGGATTCTTTTCCTGCCCGCAGTTCCTTCTCCCTCCTGCAGGCGGCGCTGTTCCCGTTTGTCCCAGCCCAAATCCCCTTTTTTTTCCCACAAATTTCCTCTCATTTTCCCCAAAATTTCCATTTTTTTCCCCCCAGTTCCCATTTTTTTCCCAAAATCCCGGTTTTTCCCCCCAAAATCGGATTCTTTCCCTGCCCGCAGTCCCTTTTCGCGCCTGGAGGCGGCTCTGGGGGCGCTGTTCCTGCTGGCCGCGCTCGCGGCCGCGGCGCTGCTGGCGCTCCTGGGAACGCGGGACGGCGCCGACACCGGCAGCGGTCAGGGCCAAAAATGGGGGAAAAAATCGAGATTTTGGGCAAAAATGGGGTTGGGGAAAAATGCCGCGGGTTTGGGGATGGAAAAGGCGGGGATGGGGTAAAAAATAACGGGAATTTTGGGGGGGAAATGAGGGGAAAGTGGGGATTTGGGGAGGGAATTGGATAAAAAATGGGGATTTGGGGGAAAAAATCCTGGGGGAAATCCTGGGGGAAAATGGGGAAAAATCCTGGGAAAAATCCTGGGAAAAATGGGGATTTGGGGAAAAATCCTGGGGGAAAAATCCTTGGGAAAAATGGGGATTTGGGGGAAATCCTGGGGAAAAATCCTGGGAAAAAATGGGGATTTTGGGAAAAATCCTGGGGGAAAATCCTGGGAAAAAATCCTGGGAAAAATGGGGATTTTGGGAAAAATCCTGGGGGAAAAATGGGGATTTGGGGGAAAAATCCTGGGAAAAAATCCTGAGGAAAAAATGGGGATTTGGGGAAAAATCCTGGGGAAAAATGGGGATTTGGGGGAAAAAAGGGGCGGAAATGGGGGAAAAAACGTGGGAAAAATCTGGGGGAAAATGAGGAAAATTGGGGGAAAAATGGGGATTTGGGGCAAAAAATCCTGGGGAAAAATCCTGGGAAAAAATGGGGATTTTGGGAAAAATCCTGGGGGAAAATCCTGGGGAAAAAATCCTGGGGGAAAATGGGGATTTGGGGGGAAAATCCTGGGGGAAAATGGGGAAAAATTGGGGAAAAAATCCTGGGGAAAATCTTGGGAAAAAATGGGGATTTGGGGAAAAAATCCTGGGGAAAAATCCTGGGGAAAAATCCTGGGGGAAAATGGGGATTTGGGGGAAAAAATCCTGGGAAAAAATGGGGATTTTGGGAAAAATCCTGGGGGAAAATCCTGGGAAAAATCCTGGGAAAAATCCTGGATAAAAAATGGGGATTTGGGGGAAAATCCTGCGGAAAAATCCTGGGAAAAATCCTGGGGAAAAATGGGGATTTGGGGGAAAATCCTGGGGAAAAATCGTGGGGGAAAAAATCCTGGGAAAAATGGGGATTTTGGGAAAAATCCTGGGGGAAAAATGGGGATTTGGGGGAAAATCCTGGGAAAAAATCCTGAGAAAAAATGGGGATTTGGGGAAAAATCCTGGGGAAAAAAGGGGCGGAAATGGGGGAAAAAACGTGGGAAAAATCTGGGGGAAAATGAGGAAAATTGGGAGAAAAATGGGGATTTTGGGAAAAATCCTGGGGGAAAAATTCTGGGGGAAAAATGGGGATTTTGGGGAAAAATCCTGGGGAAATTTCATTTCTAATACTTTGATATTAATTGTAATTAAATTTGAATTAAACTCTCATTAATTGCAGCCTTTTCCCCGCACTGCCCCAACGTTTCCCCGTCCGAGCGAATCGACTGCGCCCCCGACAGCGCCCGGGCCACCAAGGTAACCAAAATTCGCAATTTTCACCCCAAAATTCACAATTTTCACCCCAAAATTCACAATTTTCACCCCAAAATTTACAATTTTCACCCCAAAATTCCCTTTTTTTACCCCAAAATTTGCAATATTCACCCCAAAATTCACAATTTTCACCCCAAAATTCCCTTTTTTTACCCCAAAATTCGCAATTTTCACCCAAAATTCACAAATTTCCCCCCAAAATTCCCCTTTTTTACCCCAAAATTCCCAACTTTCCCCTAAAATTCGCAATTTTCACCCCAAAATTCCCTTTTTTTACCCCCAAAATTCCCTTTTTTTACCGCAAAATTCGCAATTTTCACCCCAAAATTCACAATTTTTACCCCAAAATTTGCAATTTTCACCCCCAAATGCCCTTTTTTTACCCCAAAATTCACAAATTTCCCCCCAAAATTCCCCTTTTTTACCCCAAAATTCCCAAATTTCCCCTAAAATTCGCAATTTTCACCCCAAAATTCCCTTTTTTTACCCCCAAAATTCCCTTTTTTTACCCCAAAATTCGCAATTTTCACCCCAAAATTCACAATTTTTACCCCAAAATTCGCAATTTTCACCCCAAAATTCACAATTTTTACCCCAAAATTCGCAATTTTCACCCCAAAATTCCCAAATTTCTCCCCAAAATTCCCAATTTTCACTCCAAAATTCCCCTTTTTACCCCCAAATTCACAAATTTCACCCCAAAATTCACAAATTTCACCTCAAAATTCCTTTTGTACCACAAAATTTCCCTTTTTCACCCCAAAAACCACAATTTTCACCCCAAATTTCCGTTTATTACCCCAAAATTCCCAAATTCCCCCAAATTCACAAATTGCCCCCAAAATTCCCTTTTTGACCGCAAAATTCACAATTTTCACCCCAAAATTCCCCTTTTTTACCCCAAAATTCCCAAAATTCACCCAAAAATCCACAATTTTCCCCCCAAAAATCACAAATTTCACCTCAAAATTCCCTTTTTGACCCCAAAATTCGCAATTTTCACCCCAAAATTCACAAATTTCCCCCCAAAATTCCCCTTTTTTACCCCAAAATTCCCAAATTTCCCCTAAAATTCGCAATTTTCACCCCAAAATTCCCTTTTTTTACCCCCAAAATTCCCTTTTTTTACCCCAAAATTCGCAATTTTCACCCCAAAATTCACAATTTTTACCCCAAAATTTGCAATTTTCACCCCCAAATGCCCTTTTTTCACCCCAAAATTCACAAATTTCCCCCCAAAATTCCCCTTTTTTACCCCAAAATTCCCAAATTTCCCCTAAAATTCGCAATTTTCACCCCAAAATTCCCTTTTTTTACCCCCAAAATTCCCTTTTTTTACCCCAAAATTCGCAATTTTCACCCCAAAATTCACAATTTTTACCCCAAAATTCGCAATTTTCACCCCAAAATTCCCAAATTTCTCCCCAAAATTCCCAATTTTCACTCCAAAATTCCCCTTTTTACCCCCAAATTCACAAATTTCACCCCAAAATTCACAAATTTCACCTCAAAATTCCTTTTGTACCACAAAATTTCCCTTTTTCACCCCAAAAATCCACAATTTTCCCCCCAAAAATCACAAATTTCACCTCAAAATTCCCTTTTTGACCCCAAAATTCGCAATTTTCACCCCAAAATTCACAGATTTCCCCCAAAATTCCCTTTTTATACCACAAAATTCACAATTTTCACCCCAAAATTCCCAATTTCCCCCAAATTCACAAATTTCACCCCAAAATTCCCTTTTTTATCCCAAAACTCACAATTTTCACCCCAAAATTCCCTTTTTTACCCCCAAATTTCCCCCCAAAATTCCCCTTTTTTACGCCAAAATTCACAATTTTCACCCAAAAATTCGCAATTTTCACCCCAAAATTCCATTACCCCAAAATTCACAAAATTCGCCCCAAAATTCCCTGTTTTACCCCAAAATTCACAAATTTCACCCCAAAATTCCCTTTTTTACCCCAAAATTCACTAATTTCCCCCCAATTTTCACAATTTTCACCCCAAAATTCCCTTTTTTACCCCCAAATTCACAAATTTTCACCCCAAAATTCCCTTTTTTTTCCCCAAAATTCGCAAATTTCACCCCAAAATTCACAATTTTCACTCCAAAACTCACAAATTTCACTCCAAAATTCGCAATTTCACCCCAAAATTCCCTTTTTTCACCTCAAAATTCCCAAATTTCCCCCCAAAATTCCCTTTTTTACCCCCAACTCCCTTTCTAAATTTTCAATTTTCTTTCTCCATCCCAAATTTCCGCAGCAAAATTTCCAAATTTCCACCCCAAATTCTCCTTTTTTCTCCCCAAAATTCCCCTTCAAAACCCCAAAATTTCCTTTTCTAACCCCAAATTCCTTTTTCTAACCCCAAAATTTCCTTTTCTCGGTAATTTATTAATTTCCGTTACATTTTAATATTTAATGATTGCGATTTTCCATGGCAATTAACAAAAATTTAATGGTTAATTAAGAGGTTTTCCCATAAGAAATTAGCGCGGGAAATCCGTGGGATTTGAGGGAATTTCTGGGAAATTTGGGGTGGGAATTTCTGGAAATTCCTGAGAATTTCAGGGAATTTTTAAGCTGGGAATTGGGGGAGTTTTGTGGATATTTCAGGGAATTTTAGAGCTGAGATTTGGGGGAATTTCGGAACTTTCAGGGTTCAAAATTACGGAAATTTCAGGGATTTTCAGGGTTGGAAATTGGGGGAATTTTGGGGAATTTTTCGGGAATTTCTGGGTTGGGATTTGAGGGAATTTCTGGGAAATTTGGGGTGGGAATTTCTGGAAATTCCAGAGAATTTCAGGGAATTTTTAAGCTGGGAATTGGGGGAGTTTTGGGGATTTTTCAGGGAATTTTAGAGCTGAGATTTGGGGGAATTGCAGAAATTTCAGGGTTCAAAATTACGGAAATTTCAGGGATTTTCAGGGATTTTTTAGGGAATTTCTGGGTTGGGATTTGAGGGAATTTCTGGGAAATTTGGGGTGGGAATTTCTGGAAATTCGAGAGAATTCCTGAGAATTTCAGGGAATTTTTAAGCTGGGAATTGGGGGAGTTTTGTGGATATTTCAGGGAATTTTAGAGCTGAGATTTGGGGGAATTTCGGAACTTTCAGGGTTCAAAATTACGGGAATTTCAGGGATTTTCAGGGTTGGAAATTGGGGATTTTTCAGGGAATTTCTGGGTTGGGATTTGAGGGAATTTCTGGGAAATTTGGGGTGGGAATTTGTGGAAATTCCAGAGAATTCCAGAGAATTTCAGGGAATTTTTAAGCTGGGAATTGGGGGAGTTTTAGGGAATTTTCAGGGAATTTTAGAGCTGAGATTTGGGGGAATTGCAGAAATTTCAGGGTTCAAAATTACGGAAATTTCAGGGATTTTCAGGGATTTTTTAGGGAATTTTGGGGATTTTTCAGGGAATTTCTGGGTTGGGGTTTGAGGGAATTTCTGGGAAATTTGGGGTGGGAATTTCTGGAAATTCCAGGGAATTTCAGGGATTTTCAGGGATGGAAATTGGGAGAATTTCAGGGAATTTTTAAGCTGGAAATTGGGGGAGTTTTAGGGATTTTTCAGGGAATTTTAGAGCTGAGATTTGGGGGAATTTCGGAACTTTCAGGGTTCAAAATTATGGGAATTTCAGGGATTTTCAGGGTTGGAAATTGGGGGAAATTGGGGATTTTTCAGGGAATTTCTGGGTTGGGATTTGAGGGAATTTCTGGGAAATTTGGGGTGGGAATTTCTGGAAATTCCAGAGAATTCCAGAGAATTTCAGGGAATTTTTAAGCTGGGAATTGGGGGAGTTTTAGGGAATTTTCAGGGAATTTTAGAGCTGAGATTTGGGGGAATTGCAGAAATTTCAGGGTTCAAAATTACGGAAATTTCAGGGATTTTCAGGGATTTTTTAGGGAATTTTGGGGATTTTTCAGGGAATTTCTGGGAAATTTGGGGTGGGAATTTCTGGAAATTCCAGGGAATTTCAGGGATTTTCAGGGATGGAAATTGGGAGAATTTCAGGGAATTTTTAAGCTGGAAATTGGGGGAGTTTTAGGGATTTTTCAGGGAATTTTAGAGCTGAGATTTGGGGGAATTGCAGAAATTTCAGGGTTCAAAATTACGGGAATTTCAGGGATTTCAGGGTTGGAAATTGGGAATTTTTGAGGGAATTTCTGGGAAATTTGGGGTGGGAATTTCTGGAAATTCCAGGGAATTTCAGGGATGGAAATTGGGGGAATTTCAGGGAATTTTTAAGCTGGGAATTGGGGGAGTTTTAGGGAATTTTCAGGGAATTTTAGAGCTGAGATTTGGGGGAATTGCAGAAATTTCAGGGTTCAAAATTACGGAAATTTCAGGGATTTTCAGGGATTTTTTAGGGAATTTTGGGGATTTTTCAGGGAATTTCTGGGTTGGGATTTGAGGGAATTTCTGGGAAATTTGGGGTGGGAATTTCTGGAAATTCCAGAGAATTTCAGGGAATTTTTAAGCTGGGAATTGGGGGAGTTTTGTGGATATTTCAGGGAATTTTAGAGCTGAGATTTGGGGGAATTTCGGAACTTTCAGGGTTCAAAATTACGGAAATTTCAGGGATTTTCAGGGTTGGAAATTGGGGGAATTTTGGGGAATTTTTCGGGAATTTCTGGGTTGGGATTTGAGGGAATTTCTGGGAAATTTGGGGTGGGAATTTCTGGAAATTCCAGAGAATTTCAGGGAATTTTTAAGCTGGGAATTGGGGGAATTTTGGGGATTTTTCAAGGAATTTTAGAGCTGAGATTTGGGGGAATTGCAGAAATTTCAGGGTTCAAAATTACGGAAATTTCAGGGATTTTCAGGGATTTTTTAGGGAATTTTGGGGATTTTTCAGGGAATTTCTGGGTTGGGATTTGAGGGAATTTCTGGGAAATTTGGGGTGGGAATTTCTGGAAATTCCAGAGAATTTCAGGGAATTTTTAAGCTGGGAATTGGGGGAGTTTTGGGGATTTTTCAGGGAATTTTAGAGCTGAGATTTGGGGGAATTGCAGAAATTTCAGGGTTCAAAATTACGGAAATTTCAGGGATTTTCAGGGAATTTTCAGGGAATTTTCAGGGAATTTTCAGAGAATTCAATCCCAGAAATTTGATGGGGGAGGGAAAAAAATTCCTGGGACTTGGAGCAGAAAAGGGAAGGAGAAAAAAGCAGGAATAAAACAAAGAAATCAAAGGTTAAAAACGGAATTAAAAAATCAGAGTTCAGAGATCAAAAGAATAAATCAAAGGTTAAAGATAAAAAGAATAAATCAGAGATAAAAAGAACAAACCAAAGTTTAGAGATAAGAGCAATAAATCAAAGGTTAGAGGTAAAATCTATGAAATGAAGTTGGGAGAAGAAAAAATAAATTAAAGTTTAGAGAGAAAATTCAGAAAAATAAAATATGAAAATCAAAGTTTGGAGGAAAAAATCAGAAATCAAATTTAGGGATAAAAATAATCAATTAAAATTAGGGATAAAGTTAAAAATCAAATAAACGGGATAAAAACAATGAACTAAAATAAAAATAATAAGT
The DNA here is from genome assembly GCF_027887145.1 of Ammospiza caudacuta. NCBI lineage: Eukaryota > Metazoa > Chordata > Aves > Passeriformes > Passerellidae > Ammospiza > Ammospiza caudacuta. Next base: position 1,554,598 of record NC_080628.1, on the reverse strand, counting down.
TGAAGTTTAGAGATAAAATTGCAAGTCAACGTTTAACAATCGAGTCCAAAAATCAAATTTAGAGATAAAAACCATAAAATGGAGTTGGAAAATAAAGCCCAAAAATCAAAGTTTAGAGATAAAAACCAATCAAAGTTTAGAGATAAAACCAATCAAAGTTTAGAGATAAAACAAATCAAAGATTAGAGATAAAACCAATCAAAGTTTAGAGATAAAACCAATCAAAGTTTAGAGATAAAAGAACAAATAAAGGTGGAGAAATCAAAGGGTAAAGAGAAAAGTTAATGGATTAAGAAATGAAAATTGAGAATTATTTTTATATGTTATTATTGGGATTTTCATGTTCATATTTTTAAATGTTGTTCCATATTGTTATATTTATAATTTGTAATTTATAAATTTATGGATTTATAGGTTTAGATATAATGGTTGGATTTATATGTTAATATAATGGTCGTATTTATTATTGATATATTGATATATTGGTGTATTGATATATTTATATATATATTTAAATATTGATATATTGATAAATTGACATATTTATATAATTATATGTTTATATATAAATATATTTATATATTTATTTATTGATATATTTAAATATTGATATATTGATATATTGGTGTATTGATATATTTATATATATATTTATATACTGATATATTGACATATTTATATATTTATATATTTATATATTTATATATTTATATATTTAAATATTGATATATTGATATATTGATATATTGGTGTATTGATATATTCATATATATATTTAAATATTGATATATTGATATATTGACATATTTATATATTTACATATTTATATATTGATATATTTATATATTGATATATTGATATATTGGTGTATTGATATATTTATATATATATTGATATATTGATATATTGATATATTAATATATTAATATATTGATATATTGATATATTGATATATTGATATATTTATATATTGATATATAGATATATTGATATATTGGTGTATTGATATATTTATATATATATTTATATATTTATATATTGATATATTGACATATTTATATATTTATATATTGATATATTTAAATATTGATATATTGGTGTATTGATATATTTATATATATATTTAAATATTGATACAGTGATATAGTGACATATTTATATATTTATATATTTATATATTTATATATTTATATATTTATATATTTATATATTTATATATTGATATATTGGTGTATTGATATATTTATATATATATTTAAATATTGATATATTGACATATTTATGTATTTACATATTTATATATTGATATATTTATATATTGATATAATGATATATTGGTGAATTGATATATTCATATATATATTTAAATATTGATATATTGATATATTGACATATTTATATATTTACATATTTATATATTGATATATTGATAGATTGGTGAATTCATATATTTATATATATATTTAAATATTGATATATTGACATATATATATATTTATCTATTTATATATTCATATATTCATATATTCATATATTCACATAATTATATACTTATATATTGATATATTGATATATTTATATACTTAGATATTTCTATATTTATATTACTATCTTTATCTTTATTTTGCTCTTTATATATATTTATATATTATGGATGTTCATATACATTTTAAATATTTTTAAATTATTTCCTATATATTAAAAAGTGTTCATACATCTATATAAAATATTTTTATATTTTATATAGATGTATATATAATGTATATATATAATACAAAATATATAATGTATATATTATATATAAAATATATAAAATATTTTCATATTATATATATATATATTATATAATATATATTATATAATCTATATATTATATATAAAATATGTAAAATATTTTTATATTTTATATAGATATATATATAATGTGTATATATAATATATAATATATAATATATAATGTATATATTATATATATAATATATAAAATATTTTTATATTTTATAGATATATATAATGTATATATGTAATATATAATATATAATCTGTTATATATAAAATATATAAAATATTTTTTATTTTATATAGATGTATATATAATGTATATATATAATACATAATATATAATGTATATATTATATGTAAAATATATAAAATATTTTTATATTTTATATATATATAATGTATATATAATATATAATATATAATGTATATATTATATATAAAATATATAAAATCTTTTTATTTTATATAGATGTATATATAATGTGTATATATAATGTATAATATATAATGTATATAATATATATAATGTATATATATTAATATATATATCTATATTTATATAGATGTATATATTTTATATAGACATATACACGTGTACAGAAATATATGCACATTCATGAATTTATGGATGTGCTTTTTTTATATATTTAGAAATTTATATATGCATTTAATACGTATATTTATTTTTATATGTATATATGATTTATGTATATTTACATGAATGTGTGTGTATATGTGCATATATGTATATTTATAAATATGTATATATATGTGTATGCGTACATGTACATATATGTATATGTGTACATATGTGAATATATTTTTATAAGTATATATTTTCTATGTATATTTGCAAGTATCTGTGCATGTATATGTATCTATACATACATATATATATACAAACATATATATATTCATAGATACACATACATACATGCAAATATACACACATGTATATATACACAGACATACAGATGCAAACATATGTGTAAACATATGTATATACACATATAAACACTCTATGTATACATACATATGTATTTCTGCATATATATATGTATACATATATGCATACATATATAAACGTGTATATATATACATATATATGTATATATACATATATATACACATATGTATACGTATATATAGAAACATATATACGCACACATATACGTATATATGTATATATACATATATATACACATATATGTGTGTATATACACCCACATATGCATATACATTTATATATACATACGTATGTGCGTACACATATATATACACACATATATGTATATATACACATATATATATGTATATATACACACACACAAATATACATATGCATTTATTTATAAATATGTATGTGCGTACACGTGTATATATATACACATACATATATGTATATATATACATATATATGTATATATATACACACACATACACATACATTTATATACACATACGTATGTGGGTACACATATATATACACACATATATGTATATATACATATATATATGTATATATATACACACACAAATATACATATACATTTATTTATAAATATGTATGTGCGTACACGTGTATATATATACACATACATATATGTATTTATGTACATATATATGTGTATATATATACACATATACATATACATTTATTTATACATATGTATGTGCATACATATACATATACACATACATATATGTATATATATACATATATATGTGTATATATATACACAAACAAATATACATATATATTTATTTATTCATACGTATGTGCGTACACGTGTATATATATACACATACATATATGTATATATATACATATATATGTATATATATACACACACATACACATACATTTATATATACATATATATGTGCGTACACATATATATAAACACATACATATATGTATATATACGTATATATGTGTATATATATATACACACATATACATATACATTTATTTATACATATGTATGTGCATACACATATATATAAACACACATATATGTATATGTATACATATATATGTGTATATATATACACATATATACATATACATTTATTTATACATATATATGTGCGTACACATATATATAAACACATACATATATGTATATATACGTATATATGTGTATATATATATATACACACATATACATATACATTTATTTATACATATGTATGTGCGTACACATATATATACACACATACATATATGTATATAAATACATATATATGTGTATGTATATACACACACATACACATATACATTTATATATACATACGTATGTGCGTACACGTGTGCATATATACACATACATATGTGCATATATATACATATATATATCTATATATTTACACACACATACACATATACATTTATTTATACATACGTATGTGCGTACACATATATATACGCACATACATATATTTATATATAGACATTATATGTGTATATATATACACACATTTATACATATACATTTATTTATACATATGTATGTGCGTGCACATTTATATACACACATACATATGTGTATATATATACACATATATGTGTATATATATATACACACACATACATATGGATGTATATTCTCATATATACACACACATGGCTCTATGTATATTTATACATATATATACATATATATATATTCATATATATACACACACATACATATATACACACATATATGTACATACACATGTGAGTATATATGTGTATATGTATACCTACATATTCACATACGTATACACATATATGCACATATATATTCACATACATATATATATACACACATATGTATCCACTTACATATATATCCACATATATGCATAGATAGATATACACACGTGTCTATATATACACGCATATATGCGCATACATATGTTTGTACACATATACACACACATGCCTATAGATATGTATACACATATATACATACCTTTCTATGTATATACACACATATATACATATTTATTTATTCACATACATACACACATTCACATACCCGTATCCATCCCCATACGTGTACATGTACATGTACATATACATATACAGGTACATATTTGTGTACATATACATGTACATGTACATCTACATATACATGTACGTATACAGGTACATGTACTTATACATATACGTGTACATATACAGGTACATATACATGTACATATACATATACATGCACATCTACATATTCATGTACAGGTACATATACATGTACATATACATATACATGCACATCTACATATTCATATACATATACATGTACATATGCAGGTACATATACAGATACATGTACGTATACATATACATATACATATACATATACATCTACATATACAGGTACATGTACATGTACATGTGCATATACAGGTACGTATACAGGTACATATACATATACATGTACATATACAGGTACATATACGTGTACATGTTCATATACACATACATGTACATCTACATATTCATATACATATACATGTACATGTACATCTACATACAGAGGTACATATACATGTACATATACATATACATCTACATATAGAGGTACATGTACATGTACATATACAGGTACATATACGTGTACATATACGTATACATGTACATGTACATATACAGGTACATATACATTACATATACATGTACATGTACATATTTTTTTACACGTGTGTTTTACAATTCTCTTTATTCCATGTGTCCCCTCAGTGCCCCTTCCCCCGCTCACCCCCTGATTGTCCCCAGGCCTTGTGATGATGATGATGATGACGATGGTGTTGATGATATCGATGATGGTGTTGATAACAATGATGATGATGATGATGATGTTGATAACAATGATGATGATGGTGTTGATAACGATGATGATGATGGTGTTGATAACAATGATGATGATGATGATGATGTCCCCCAGGCCTTGTGTGAGCTCCACGGGTGCTGTTGATGATGATGTTGTTGTTGATGTCGACGATGTTGATAACAATGATGATAATGATGATGATAACAATGATGATAATGATGATGATGATGATGATGATGATGGTGGTGCCCCCCCAGGCCGTGTGTGAGCTCCGTAGGTGCTGTTGATGATGACGATGATGTTGTTTATGATGCTGTTGATGCTGTTGATGATGATGTTGATGACGATGATGATAATGATGCTGATGATGATGTTGATGATGACGATGACGATGACGATGATGATGTTGATGACGATGATGACGATGACGATGATGTCCCCCAGGCCGTGTGTGAGCTCCGCGGGTGCTGTTGTTTTTGATGATGATGATGATGATGATGATGTTGCTGTTGATAATGATGATGATGATGATGATGACGATGATGATGATGACGATGACGATGACGATGATGATGATGACGATGATGACGATGATGTCCCCCAGGCCGTGTGTGAGCTGCGCGGGTGCTGTTGGAGCCCCGGGTCGGAGCCGGGCGTGCCCTGGTGCTTCTTCGGAACCGACCACGGCTACAGGATCCAATCGGGGCCCTGGGAAACCGAGCAAGGTAACAGTGAGGTCAATTGCATTGAATTGCATTGCATTGAATTGAATTGCATTGAATTGCATTGAATTGAATTGCATTGCATTGCATTGCATTGAATTGCATTGAATTGAATTGAATTGCATTGAATTGAATTGCATTGAATTGAATTGCATTGAATTGAATTGCATTGAATTGCATTGAATTGAATTGAATTGAATTGCATTACATTGCATTGCATTGAATTGAATTGCATTATATTGCATTGCATTGCATTGAATTGAATTGAATTGCATTGAATTAAATTGAATTGCATTGCATTGCATTGAATTGAATTGAATTGAATTGAATTGCATTGAATTGAATTGAATTGCAGTGAATTGAATTGAATTGCATTGTATTGCATTGAATTGCATTGCATTGAATTGAATTGAATTGAATTGCATTGAATTGAATTGCATTGAATTGCATTGAATTGCATTGAATTGAATTGAATTGCATTGAATTGAATTGCATTGCATTGAATTGAATTGCATTGAATTGAATTGCATTGCATTGAATTGAATTGCATTGAATTGAATTGCATTGCATTGAATTGCATTGTATTGAATTGCATTGAATTGCATTGAATTGCATTGAATTGAATTGCATTGAATTGAATTGAATTGAATTGACTTGCATTGAATTGCATTGAATTGCATTGAATTGAATTGCATTGAATTGCATTGAATTGCATTGAATTGCATTGAATTGCATTGAATTGAATTGAATGGCATTGAATTGCATTGAATTGAATTGCATTGCATTGAACTGAATTGAATTGCATTGAATTTAATTTAATTTAATTTAATTTAATTTGAATTTTATTCCATTCAATTCCATTCCACTCCATTCCATTCCATTCCATATAAAAATAAAACATTCGAATAAAATGAACTAAGATAAGGTGAAATAAATGTCGATAATTGTCTTAACAAAATAAAACAAAATAAAAAGAAAATTAGAATAAAATCAAGGAAGATAAATTGAAATAAATGTCAATAACTGTGCCAATAAAATAAATTAGTATAATATAAATTAAAATAAAATGAATTAAGATAAACTGAAATAAATGTCGAAAACTGTCCCAATAAAATAAATTAGAATAAAATAAAATAAAATAAAGTAAATTAAAATCAATCAAAATCAATTGAAATAAATGTTGATAACTGCCCCTATAAAATAAAATAAATTAAAATAAAATGAATTAGAATAAAATCAATAAGAATAAAATAAATTAGGATAAACTGAAATAAATATCAATAACTGTCCCAATAAAATAAAATGCAATAATATAAAATGCAATGCAATGCAATAAAATAAAATAGGATAAAATAAATTAGAATTAAATCAATTAAAATAAATCGAAATAAATGTTGATAACTGTCCAAATACAACACAATAAAATAAAAATAAATTAGAATAAAATAAAATAGGATAAACTGAAATAAATGTAGATAACTGTCCCAATAAAAATGAAATGAAATGAAATAAAATAAATAAAATAAAATAAAATAAAATAAAATAAAATAAAATAAAATAAGTAAAACTAGGTACAATGTAATGCAATGCAATGCAATGCAATGCAATAAAATAAAATAATATAATACAATAAAATGTAATGAAATAAAATGAAATTAAATGAAATAAATAAAATAAAATAAATAAAACAAGGTACAATGTAATGCAATGCAATGCAATGCAATGCAATAAAATGAAATAAAATAAAATAAATTAAAATAAAATAAAATAATACAATAAAATGAAATGAAATTAAATGAAACGAAATGAAATGAAATAAATAAAATAAAATAAAATAAAATAAAATAAAACAAGGTACAATATAATGCAATACAATACCATACAATGCAATGCAATGCAATACAGTACAATGCAATACAATGCAATACAATACAATGCAATACAATACAATACAATGCAATGCAATGCAATGCAATACAATAAAATACAATACAATACAATGCAATACAGTACAATGCAATACAATACAATACAATACAATGCAATGCAATACAATACAATGCAATACAGTACAATGCAATACAATACAATGCGATACAATACAATAAAATAAATAAAATAAGGTACAATGTAATGCACTGCAATGCAATACAATTCAATACAATACAATACAATACAATGCAATGCAATGCAATGCAATACAGTACAATACAATACAATGCAATGCAATACAATGCCATGCAATGCAATGCAATACAATACAATAGAATACAATACAATGCAATACAATACAATACAATGCAATACAATGCAATATAATGCAACACAATACAATACAATGCAATACAATACAATGCAATACAATGCAATACAATACAATGCAATGCAATACAATGCAATACAATGCAATACAATGCAATACAATGCAATACAATGCAATACAATACAATGCAATGCGATGCAATGCAATGCAATGCAATACAATACAATGCAATGCAATACAATGCAATGCAATGAAATGCAATGCAATGCAATGCAATGCAATGCAATGCAATCCAATCCAATACAATGCAATGCAATGCAATGCAACACAATACAATGCAATACAATATAATACAATACAATACAATGCAATGCAATACAATACAATACAATGCAATGCAATGCAATACAATGCAATACAATACAATACAATGCAATGCAATACAATACAATGCAATACAATACAATGCAATACAATGCAATGCAATGCAATCCAATACAATGCAATGCAATGCCATGCAATGCAATGCCATCAATGCAATGCCATGCAATGCAATGCCATGCAATGCAATGCAATACAATACAATACAATACAAATCAATGCAATACAGTGCAATACAATACAATACAATATAATACAATGCAATACAATACAATACAATACAATGCAATGCAATGCAATGCAATGCAATGGAATGCAATGCAATGCAATGCAATACCTGCAACACAATAACAGCGGTGCTGTTTCCCCGTGCCCAGGGCTGGAGCTGTCCCTGGTCCCGCTGCCAGCCCCGCATCTGTTCGGGGCCCCGCTGGGCTCCGTGCGGCTGCGGGCGCAGATCCAGAGCCCGACACGGCTCCGGCTGCAGGTACGGGCTGGGAATGACTGGGGAATAACGGGGGATAACGGGGAAATGATGGGGGAATATGAGGGAAATGATGGGGGAATCATGTGGGAATCATGTGGGAAATAACCGGGAAATGATGGGGGATAATGAGGGAAATGATGGGGGAATAATGGGGGAATAATGGGAAATGATTGGGGAATAGGGGGGAATCATGGGGGAATAATGGGGGAAATAACCGGGAAATGATGGGGGATAATGAGGGAAATTATGGGGAAATAATGGGGGAATAATGGGGAATGATTGGGGAATAATGGGGGAATAACGGGGGAATAATGGGGGAAATAACCGGGAAATGATGGGGGAATAATGGGGGAATAATGGGGGGAATAATGGGAAATGACTGGGGAATAATGGGGGAATAACGGGGGAATAACGGGGGAATCATGTGGGAATAATGGGGAAAATAACTGGGAAATAATGGGAGAAAATGAGGGAAATTATGAGGGAATAATGGGGGAATAATGGGAAATGATTGGGGAATAATGGGGGAATAAGGGGGGAATCATGTGGGAATAATGGGGGAAATAACCCGGAAATGATGGGGGATAATGAGGGAAATGATGGGGGAATAATGGGGGAATAATGGGGAATGATTGGGGAATAGTGGGGGAATAACGGGGAATCACGGGGGAATAATGGGGGAAATGACCGGGAAATGATGGGGGATAATGAAGGAAATGATGGGGGAATAATGGGGGAATAATGGGAAATGATTGGGGAATAGTGGGGGAATCATCGGGGAATCATGTGGGAATAATGGGGGAAATGACCGGGAAATGATGGGGGATAATGAGGGAAATGATGGGGGAATAATGGGGGAATAATGGGGGAATAACGGGGGAATCATGTGGGAATAATGCAGGAAATAACCGGGAAATAATGGGGGATAATGAAGGAAATGAGGGGGGAATAATAGGGGGAATGATATGGGATAATGGGAAATGATTGGGGAATAATGGGGGGATAACAGAGGAATCATGTGGGAAATGACCGGGAAATGATGGGGGATAATGAGGGAAATGATGGGGGAATAATCGGGGAATAATGGGAAATAATGGGAAATGATTGGGGAATAATGGGGGAATAAGGGGGGAATCATGTGGGAATCATGGGGGAGATAACCGGGAAATGATGGAGGATAATGAGGGAAGTGATGGGGGAATAATGGGGGAATAATGGGGAATGATTGGGGAATAATGGGGGGAATAATGGGGGAATAATGTGGGAATAATGGGGGAAATAACCGGGAAATGATGGAGGATAATGATGGAAATGATGGGGAAATAATGGAGAAATAATGGGGAATATTTGGGGAGTAATGGAGAAATAATGGGGAATGTTTGGGGAATAACAGAGAAATACTGGGGGAATAGTGGTGGAATAACAGGGAAATAACGGGGAAATAATGGGGGAAAAATGGGGGGATAACGGGGAAATAATGGGGGAAAAATGGGAATGGGAAATGGGAAATAATGGGGAAATAATGGAGAGTAGCTGGGAATAATGGGAATGGAAAAGGGGGAATAATGGGGGAAATAATGGGGAATAATGGGGGAATAATGGGAAAATAATGGGGGAATAATAGGGAAATAATGGGGGAATAATAGGGAAATAATGGGGGATATCATGGAGGAATAATGGGGCATAAAATGTGGAAATAACGGAGAAATAATGGGAACAGGAAATGGAGAATGATGGGGGAATTGTGGGGAATAAGGGGGGATACTGGGGAGAATAACCAGGAAATAATGGGAAAAATGGGGGAATAATGGGAGATTAATCAAAAAATAATGGGGGAAATAATGGGAATGGGAAATGGAAAATAATGGGAAAAAATGGGAAATAATGGGGAAATAATGGAGAGTGACTGGGAATAATGGGAATGGAAAAGGGGGAATAATGGGGGAATAATGGGAGGAATAATGGGGGGAATAACAGGGAAATAAGGGGGGAAATAATGGGAGGAATAATGGGAAAATAATGGGGAATAATGGGAATGAGAAATGGAAAATAATGGGGAAAAATGGGAAATAATGGGGAAATAATGGAGAGTAACTGGGAATAATGGGAATGGAAAAGGGGGAAATAATGAGGGAATAATGGGGGAAAATAATGGGGGAAATAATGGGGGAAATTATAGGAGTGGGAAATGGGAAATAATGGGGAAAATAATGGGAAAATAATGGAGGGAATAATGGGGAAATAATAGGGGAAATTCTGCGGAAATAACAGGGAGAGGAAAAGGGAAATAATGGGGAAAATAACAGGGGAGTAATGGGGAAATAATGGAATGTAACTGGGAATAATGGGAATGGAAAAGGGGGAATAACGGGGGAAATAATGGGGGAATAATGGGTGGAATAAAGGGAAAATAAGGGGGGAATAATGGGAATGAGAAATGGAAAATAATGGGAAAAAATGGGAAATAATGGGGAAATAATGGAGAGTAACTTGGAATCATGGGATTGGAAAAGGAGGAATAGTTGAGGAAATAATGGGGGAATAATGAGGGAATAATGGGGGAAATAATGGGGGAAATTATAGGAGTGGGAAATGGGAAATAATGGGGAAAATAATGGGAAAATAATGGAGGGAATAATGGGGAAATAATAGGGGAAATTCTGCGGAAATAACAGGGAGAGGAAAAGGGAAATAATGGGGAAAATAATAGGGGAGTAATGGGGAAATAATGGAATGTAACTGGGAATAATGGGAATGGAAAAGGGGGAATAATGGGGGAAATAATGGGGGAATAATGGGTGGAATAAAGGGAAAATAAGGGGGGAATAATGGGAATGAGAAATGGAAAATAATGGGGAAAAAATGGGAAATAATGGGGAAATAATGGAGAGTAACTTGGAATTATGGGATTGGAAAAGGAGGAATAGTTGAGGAAATAATGGGGGAATAATGAGGGAATAATGGGGGAAATAATGGGGAATAACGGGAATGAAAAATGGAAAATAATGGGGAAAAATGGGAAATAATGGGGAAATAATGGAGAGTAACTGGGAATTATGGGAATGGAAAAGGGGGAAATAATGGGAAAATAATGGGGGGAATAACAGGGAAATAACGGGGGAAATAATGGGAGGAATAATGGGGGAAATAATGGGGAATAGTGAGAATGAGAGATGGAAAATACTGGGGAAAAAATGGGAAATAATGGGGAAATAATGGAGAGTAACTGGGAATAATGGGAATGGAAAAGGGGGAATAATGAGGGAATAATGGGGGAAAATAATGGGGGAAATAACAGGGAAATAAGGGAGGAAATAATGGGGGAATAATGGGAATGGGAAATGGAAAATAATGGGGAAATAATGGAATGTAACTGGGAATAATGGGAATGGAAAAGGGGCAATAATGAGGGAATAATGGGGGAATAATTGGGGGAAATAATGGGGAATAATGGGTGGAATAAAGGGAAAATAATGGGGGAATAATGGGAATGAGAAATGGAAAATAATGGGGAAAAAATGGGAAATAATGGGGAAATAATGGAGAGTAACTTGGAATTATGGGAATGGAAAAGGGGGAAATAATGGGAAAATAATGGGGGGAATAACAGGGAAATAACGGGGGAAATAATGGGAGGAATAATGGGGGAAATAATGGGGAATAGTGAGAATGAGAGATGGAAAATACTGGGGAAAAAATGGGAAATAATGGGGAAATAATGGAGAGTAAGTGGGAATAATGGGAATGGAAAAGAGGGAATAATGAGGGAATAATGGGGGAAAATAATGGGGGAAATAACAGGGAAATAAGGGAGGAAATAATGGGGGAATAATGGGAATGGGAAATGGAAAATAATGGGGAAATAATGGAATGTAACTGGGAATAATGGGAATGGAAAAGGGGCAATAATGAGGGAATAATGGGGGAATAATTGGGGGAAATAATGGGGGAATAATGGGAATGAGAAATGGAAAATAATGGGAAAAAATGGGAAATAATGGGGAAATAATGGAGAGTAACTGGGAATGATGGGAATGGAAAAGGGGGAATAATGGGGGAAATAATGGGAAAATAATGGGGGAATAATGGGGGAATAATGGGAATGGAAAATGGGAAATAATGGGAAAATAATGGGAAATAATGGGGGAATAATGGGGGAATAATGGGAATGGAAAATGGGAAATAATGGGAAAATAATGGGGGAATAATGGGGGAATAATGGGAATGGAAAATGGGAAATAATGGGAAAATAATGGGGGAATAATGGGGGAATAATGGGAATGGAAAATGGGAAATAATGGGAAAATAATGGGGGAATAATGGGGGAATAATGGGAATGGGAAATGGGAAATAATGGGGAAAAAATGGGAAATAATGGGGAAATAATGGAGAGTAACTGGGAATAATGGGAATGGAAAAGGGGGAATAAAGCGGGAAAATTCCTATTTTTCCCCAGTTCACAGAGCTTGGCAATCCATGGTTTGAGGTGAAAATCCCTCATTCCCACCCAAAATAACCCCAAAATTCCCATTTTTCCCCATTTTTCCCATTTTCCCCATTTTTCCCTTTCCCAGTTCACGGACCGCAGCCGTCCGCGGTTCCAGGTGCCCGAGGAGCTCCTGGGGCCCCTCCCGGGCTCGGCCGTCCCCGACCCCAAATTTCGGCTGAAATTCCAGAAGGATCCGTTCGGGCTGCGGGTGCTGAGGGGCGGCAGCGGCCGCGTCGTGTGAGCCGAAATTCACTTTTATACAAAAAATTTAAATTCTAATTTTAATTTTAATTTTCATTTTAATTTAATTTTCCCCCCCAGCTTCGACACGTCCATCGGGCCAGTGAAATTTTTTTGCTAATTTTTAAATTCAGAATTTTTTTTAGGTTTTAAAAAATTATTTCGATTTTATTTTTAAATTTTAATTTTAATTTTAATTTCAATTTTAATTTTAATTTTCATTTTAATTTAATTTTCCCCCCCAGCTTCGACACGTCCATCGGGCCAGTGAAATTTTTTTGCTAATTTTTAAATTCAGAATTTTTTTTAGGTTTTAAAAAATTATTTCGATTTTATTTTTAATTTTTAATTTTAATTTTAATTTCAATTTTAATTTTAATTTTCATTTTAATTTAATTTTCCCCCCCAGCTTCGACACGTCCATCGGGCCAGTGAAATTTTTTTGCTAATTTTTAAATTCAGAATTTTTTTTAGGTTTTAAAAAATTATTTCGATTTTATTTTTAATTTTTAATTTTAATTTTAATTTCAATTTTAATTTTAATTTTAATTTTAATTTTAATTTAATTTTCCCCCCCAGCTTCGACACGTCCATCGGGCCAGTGAAATTTTTTTGCTAATTTTTAAATTCAGAATTTTTTTTAGATTTTAAAAAATTATTTCGATTTTATTTTTAATTTTTAATTTTAATTTCAATTTTAATTCTAATTTTAAATTTAAATTTTCATTTTAATTTAATTTCCCCCAGCTTCGACACGTCCATCAGGCCGTTGAATTTTTTTCCACTAATTTTTAAACTTAGAATTTTTTTTAGATTTTAAAAAATTATTTCGATTTTATCTTTAATTTTAAATTTTATTTTTAATTTTAATTTCAATTTTAATTTAATTTTAATTTAAATTTTAATTTTATTTCATTTCCCCCCAGCTTCGACACGCCTATCGGGCCGTTGAATTTTTTTCCGCTAATTTTTAAACTTAGAAAATTTTTTATTGCTAATTTTTACATTTATATTTTTTTTTAGATTTAAAATAAATAGATTTTATTTTAAATTTTAAATTTAAATTTATTTGCAGATTTTTATTTTGAATTTTCCCCCCCAGCTTCGACACGTCCATCGGGGCCGTTGAATTTTTTTCCGCTAATTTTTAAACTTAGGATTTTTTTTTAGATTTTAAAAAATTATTTCGATTTTATCTTTAATTTAAAATTTTAATTTTAATTTCAATTTTAATTTCAATTTTAATTTTAATTTTAATTTCATTCCCCCCCAGCTTCGACACGTCCATCGGGCCGCTGCTGCAGTCGCCGCAGTTCCTGCAGGTCTCCGCCCGCCTCTCTTGCTCCGCCCTCTTTGGGCGGGGCCAGGGCAAGCTCCGCCTCCCGCCCGGCTGGCACCGCTGGGGGCTCTACAATGCCCAGGGCACCGAGGTAAAATTTGGGTGAAATTCCCACAATTTTGGGAAAAATTTGGGCGAAATTCCCACAATTTTGGGTAAATTTTGGGCAAAATTCCCTCAAATTTCCTTCAAATTTGGGCAAGGTTGGGGCAAATTTGGGAGTGTTTGGGCGTGGTGAGCTTGGGGCAAATTGGGGCTCCAGCCCGGCTGGCACCAATGGGGGCTCTACGGTGCCCAGGGCGAGGGCACCGAGGTAAAATTTGGGTGAAATTCCCACAATTTTGGATAAAATTTGGGCGAAATTCCCCCAAATTTCCTTCAAATTTGGGCAAAATTTGGGCAAATTTGGGAGTGTTTGGGTGTGGTGAGGTTGGGGCAAATTGGGGCTCCAGCCCGGCTGGCACCAATGGGGGCTCTACAGTGCTCAGTGGGAGGGCACCGAGGTAAAATTTGGGTGAAATTCCCACAATTTTGGGTAAAATTTGGGCGAAATTCCCACAATTTTGGGTAAATTTTGGGCAAAATTCCCTCAAATTTTCTTCAAATTTGGGCAAGATTGGGGCAAATTTGGGAGTGTTTGGGCGTGGTGAGCTTGGGGCAAATTGGGGCTCCAGCCCGGCTGGCACCAATGGGGGCTCTACGGTGCCCAGGGGGAGGGCACCGAGGTAAAATTTGGGCGAAATTCCCACAATTTTGGGTAAATTTTGGGCAAAATTCCCTCAAATTTCCTTCAAATTTGGGCAAAATTTGGGCAAATTTGGGAGTGTTTGGGTGTGGTGAGGTTGGGGCAAATTGGGGCTCCAGCCCGGCTGGCACCAATGGGGGCTCTACGGTGCCCAGGGCGAGGGCACCGAGGTAAAATTTGGGTGAAATTCCCACAATTTTGGATAAAATTTGGGCGAAATTCCCCCAAATTTCCTTCAAATTTGGGCAAAATTTGGGCAAATTTGGGAGTGTTTGGGTGTGGTGAGGTTGGGGCAAATTGGGGCTCCAGCCCGGCTGGCACCAATGGGGGCTCTACAGTGCTCAGTGGGAGGGCACCGAGGTAAAATTTGGGTGAAATTCCCACAATTTTGGGTAAAATTTGGGCGAAATTCCCACAATTTTGGGTAAATTTTGGGCAAAATTCCCTCAAATTTTCTTCAAATTTGGGCAAGGTTGGGGCAAATTTGGGAGTGTTTGGGCGTGGTGAGCTTGGGGCAAATTGGGGCTCCAGCCCGGCTGGCACCGATGGGGGCTCTACGGTGCCCAGGGCGAGGGCACCGAGGTAAAATTTGGGTGAAATTCCCACAATTTTGGATAAAATTTGGGCGAAATTCCCCCAAATTTCCTTCAAATTTGGGCAAAATTTGGGCAAATTTGGGAGTGTTTGGGTGTGGTGAGGTTGGGGCAAATTGGGGCTCCAGCCCGGCTGGCACCAATGGGGGCTCTACAGTGCTCAGTGGGAGGGCACCGAGGTAAAATTTGGGTGAAATTCCCACAATTTTGGGTAAAATTTGGGCGAAATTCCCACAATTTTGGGTAAATTTTGGGCAAAATTCCCTCAAATTTTCTTCAAATTTGGGCAAGATTGGGGCAAATTTGGGAGTGTTTGGGCGTGGTGAGCTTGGGGCAAATTGGGGCTCCAGCCCGGCTGGCACCAATGGGGGCTCTACGGTGCCCAGGGCGAGGGCACCGAGGTAAAATTTGGGTGAAATTCCCACAATTTTGGGTGAAATTTGGGCGAAATTCCCACAATTTTGGATAAAATTTGGGCGAAATTTCCCCAAATTTCCTTCAAATTTGGGCAAAATTTGGGCAAATTTGGGAGTGTTTGGGTGTGGTGAGGTTGGGGCAAATTCGGGGTCCCGCCCGGCTGGCACCAATGGGGGCTCTACAGTGCCCAGGGCGAGGGCACCGAGGTAAAATTTGGGTAAAATTCCCACAATTTTGGGTAAAATTTGGGTAAAATTCCCACAATTTTGGGTAAAATTTGGGGCAAAATTCCCACAATTTTGGGTAAATTTTGGGCAAAATTCTCACGATTTTGGGTAAAATTTGGGTAAAATTCCCACAATTTTGGGTAAAATTTGGGTAAAATTCCCACAATTTTGGGCAAATCTGGGAATGTTTTAATTAATATATAATATAGACATGGAATAATATTATAATATTATATAAGAATGTAATAATAGAATAATATAGTAATGAAATTTTATTTTGTTGTCTTGAATTATGTTATGTTCCACTTTGGTCCGTTTCATTGTGTTGTAGCATAGCATAGCATATCATGTGATATTTTATATTTTGTATTTTTTATTTTTTATTTTATATTTTATATTTTATATTTTATATTATATATAATATATATTATATATTATATATTATATGTTATATGTTATATGTTATATGTTATATATTATATAATAAAAATTATGTATTATATATTATATATTATATATTATAGATTATATAATATATATTATATACCATATATTATATATTATATATTATATATTATATATTATATATTATATATTATATATTATATATTATATATTATATATTATATATTATATAATATACAATATATAATATATAATATATAATATGTAATATATATTATATATTATATATTATTTATTATATATTATATTTTATATATTATATATTATATATTATATATTATATATTATATATTATTATATTACATAATATATATTTTATATTATATATTATGTATTATATATTATATATTATATGTTATATGTTATATATTATATAATGTATATTATGTACTATATATTATATATTATATATTATATATATATATATATATATATATATATATATATATATATATATATATATATATAATATATTATACCCAAAATCTGGTCAAATTTATCCCAAATTTATCCCAAAATTCACCCAAATTTCTACTGAAATTTACACAAAATTCAACGAAATATATATTATACAATATATAATATATAATATATAATATATAATATATAATATATAATATATAATATATAACATATAACATATAACATATAACATATAACATATATTATATATTATATATTATATATTATATATTATATATTACATAATATATAATATATATTATACAATATATAATATATAATATATAATATATAATATATAATATATATTATATAATATATAATATATAATACATAATATATATTATATAATATATAACATATAACATAATATATAATATATAATACATAATACATAATATAAAATATATATTATGTAATATAAAAATATATAATATATAATATATAATATATAATATATAATATATAATATATAATATATAATATATAATATATAATATATAATATATAATATATGTTATATATTATATATTATGTATTATGTATTATATATTATGTGTTATGTATTATATATTATGTATTATATAGGACAAAATTTTTACAATTTCCCCCCAAATTTTAGGGGGATTTTTCTACTATTTTCCCCAAAGTTTTTTTTGGGGGATAAAATCCCAAATTCTCCCTTTCAGCTAATTTCAACCCATTGAAAACATCAAAAATCTCAGCCAAAAAAATCAAAATATTTTCCTTTAAATTGTTTCTTTTAACGAGTTTATCATTTTGTGGTGAATTTTTTCGATGTTAATTCTTAATTAATTTATAAATATTTTAATTTTTTCACTTTTTTTTGGCAGGAAGGGCAGAACCTGGCTGGAGTTCACCCATTTCTGATGTGTTTGGAGGACACGTCCGGAGCCTCCCTGGGCATTTTCCTGCTCAACAGCAACGCCATGGGTGAGGGAATTTATTATAATTTATTAAAATTTATTAAAATTCAATTTATTCCAAAAAATCCCTGCTCAACAGCAACGCCATGGGTGAGGGAATTTATTAAAATTTATTAAAATTCAATTTATTCCAAAAAATCCGTGCTCAACAGCAACGCCAAGGGTGAGGAAATTTATTAAAATTCAATTTATTCCGAAAAATTCAATTTATTCCAAAAGATCCCTGCTCAACAGCAATGCCATGGGTGAGGGCATTTATTAAAATTTATTAAAATTTATTAAATTTTTTTAAAATTCAATTTATTCCGAAAAATCCCTGCTCAACAGCAACGCCATGGGTGAGGAAATTTATTAAAATTTATTTAAATTTATTAAATTTATTAAAATTTATTAAAATTCAATTTATTCCAAAAAATTCCTGCTCAACAGCAACGCCATGGGTGAGGAAATTTATTAAAATTCAATTTATTCCGAAAAATTCAATTTATTCCAAAAGATCCCCGCTCAACAGCAATGCCATGGGTGAGGGAATTTATTAAAATTTATTAAAATTTATTAAATTTTATTAAAATTCAATTTATTCCGAAAAATCCCTGCTCAACAGCAACGCCATGGGTGAGGGAATTTATTAAAATTTATTAAAATTTATTAAAATTTATTAAAATTCAATTTATTCCAAAAAATTCAATTTATTCTGAAAAATTCAATTTATTCCAAAAAATTCAATTTATTCCAAAAAATTCCATTTATTCAAAAAAATTCCATTAATTCTGAAAAATTCAATTTATTCTGAAAAATTCCATTTATTCAAAAAAATTCAATTTATTCCGAAAAATTCAATTTATTCCAAAAAATTCAATTTATTCCGAAAAATCCCTGCTCAACAGCAACGCCATGGGTGAGGAAATTTAATGAAATTTATTAAAATACAATTTATTCCGAAAAATTCCATTTATTCCGAAAAATTCCATTTATTCCGAAAAATTAAATTTGGGTGAATTTTGGGGTAAATTTGGGATAAACTTGACCAGGTTTTGGGGACATTTTTGTGGATTTTTACATAAATTTCACTGAATTTTGTGTAAATTTCAGTAGAAATTTGGGTGAATTTTGGGATGAATTTGACCAAATTTGGGGTACATTTTTGTGAATTTTTACATAAATTTCATTGAATTTTGTGTAAATTTCAGTAGAAATTTGGGTGAATTTTGGGATAAATTTGACCAGATTTTGGGGATATTTTTGTGGATTTTTGTGTAAATTTCGTTGAATTTTGTGTAAATTTCAGTAGAAATTTGGGTGAATTTTGGGATAAACTTGACCGGATTTTGGGTACATTTTTGTCAATTTTTACATAAATTACTTTGAATTTTGTTTAAAATTCAGTGGGATTTGGTGAATTTTGGGTGAATTTTGGGATAAATTTGACCAGATTTTGGGTAAATTTTTGTTGATTTTTACATAAATTTCAGTAGAAATTAGGGTGAATTTTGGGAGAAACTTGACCAGATTTTGGGTACATTTTTGTGGATTTTTGCGCAAATTTCGTTGAATTTTGTGTAAATTTCAGTAGAAATTTGGGTGAATTTTGGGATGAATTTGACCAAATTTTGGGTACATTTTTGTGAATTTTTACATAAATTTCACTGAATTTTGTGTAAACTTCAGTAGAAATTTGGGTGAATTTTGGGATAAACTTGACCAGATTTTGGGTAAATTTTTGTTGATTTTTACATAAATTTCAGTAGAAATTTGGGTGAATTTTGGGATAAATTTGACCTGATTTTGGGCACATTTTGGTGGATTTTGGTGCAAATTTTGTTGAATTTTGCGTAAATTCAGTAGGATTTGGTTTATTTTGGGTGAATTTTGGGATAAATTTGACCAGATTTTGGGTACATTTTTTTTTGATTTTTGTTTAAATTTCATTGAATTTTGTGTAAATGTCAGTAGAAATTTGGGTGAATTTTGGGGTAAATTTGGGATAAATTCAACCAGATTTTGGGTACATTTTTGTGAATTTTTACATAAATTTCACTGAATTTTGTTTAAATTTAGTGGGATTTGGTGAATTTTGGGTGAATTTTGGGATAAATTTGGGATAAACTTGACCGGATTTTGGGGACATTTTTGTGAATTTTTACATAAATTTCACTGAATTTTGTGTAAATTTCAGTAGAATTTTGGGTGAATTTTGGGAGAAACTTGACCAGATTTTGGATACATTTTTGTGGATTTTTGCGCAAATTTTGTTGAATTTTGTGAAAATTTCAGTAGAAATTTGGGTGAATTTTGGGATGAATTTGACCAAATTTTGGGTACATTTTTGTGGATTTTTACATAAATTTCACTGAATTTTGTGTAAATTTCAGTAGAAGTTTGGGTGAATTTTGGGATAAACTTGACCAGATTTTGGGTAAATTTTTGTTTATTTTTACATAAATTTCAGTAGAAATTTGGGTGAATTTTGGGATGAATTTGAGCTGATTTTGGGTACATTTTTGTGAATTTTTACATAAATTTCATTGAATTTTGTGTAAACTTCAGTAGAAATTTGGGTGAATTTTGGGGTAAATTTGGGATGAACTTGACCAGATTTTGGATACATTTTTGTGGATTTTTGCGCAAATTTCATTGAATTTTGTGTAAACTTCAGTAGAAATTTGGGTGAATTTTGGGATAAACTTGACCAGATTTTGCGTAAATTTTTGTTGATTTTTACATAAATTTCAGTAGAAATTTGGGTGAATTTTGGGATAAATTTGACCTGATTTTGGGCACATTTTGGTGGATTTTCGTGCAAATTTTGTTGAATTTTGCGTAAATTCAGTAGGATTTGGTTTATTTTGGGTGAATTTTGGGATAAATTTGACCAGATTTTGGGTACTTTTTTTTTTTATTTTTGTGTAAATTTCATTGAATTTTGTGTAAATGTCAGTAGAAATTTTGGGTGAATTTTGGGGTAAATTTGGGATAAATTCAACCAGATTTTGGGTACATTTTTGTGAATTTTTACATAAATTTCACTGAATTTTGTTTAAATTCAGTGGGATTTGCTGAATTTTGGGTGAATTTTGGGATAAATTTGGGATAAACTTGACCGGATTTTGGGGACATTTTTGTGAATTTTTACATAAATTTCACTGAATTTTGTGTAAATTTCAGTAGAATTTTGGGTGAATTTTGGGAGAAACTTGACCAGATTTTGGGTACATTTTTGTGGATTTTTGCGCAAATTTCGTTGAATTTTGTGTAAACTTCAGTAGAAATTTGGGTGAATTTTGGGATGAATTTGACCAAATTTTGGGTACATTTTTGTGGATTTTTACATAAATTTCACTGAATTTTGTGTAAATTTCAGTAGAAGTTTGGGTGAATTTTGGGATAAACTTGACCAGATTTTGGGTAGATTTTTGTGGATTTTTGTGCAAATTTCAGTAGAAATTTGGGTGAATTTTGGGTTAAATTTGACCGGATTTTCGGTACATTTTTGTGGAGTTTGGTGAAAATTTCGTTGAATTTTGTGTAAATTTCAGTAGAAATTTGGGTGAATTTTGGGGTAAATTTGGGATAAAGTTGACCAGATTTTGGGAACATTTTTGCGGATTTTTGTGCAAGTTTCACTGAATTTTGTTTAAATTTCAGTAGAAATTTGGGTGAATTTGGGGATAAATTTGGGATAAATTTGACCAGATTTTGGGTACATTTTGGTGGATTTTTACATAAATTTCAGTAGAAATTTGGGTGAATTTTGGGATAAACTTGACCAGATTTTGTGTAATTTTTTGCGGCTTTTTATGCAAATTCCCTTGAATTTTGCGGAATTCATCGGGATTTGTTGAATTTGGGTGAATTTCCCGTTTTTGGCCGCAGAGCTGTCGCTGAGCCTGAAACTTGACCAGATTTTGGGGACATTTTTGCAGATTTTTGTGCAAATTTCGTTGAATTTTGTGTAAATTTCAGTAGAAATTTGGGTGAATTTCGGGATAAACTTGACCAGATTTTGGGTACATTTTTACGGCTTTTTATGCAAATCCCATTGAATTTTTTGTAAATTCATCGGGCTTTGTTGAATTTTGGGTGAATTTTGGGATAAATTTGACCAGATTTTGGGTAAATTTTTGTTGATTTTTACATAAATTTCAGTAGAATTTCGGATGAATTTTGGGATAAATTTGACCGGATTTTGGTAGAAATTTCATTGAATTTTGTGTAAATTTCAGTAGAAATTTGGGTGAATTTTGGGATAAATTTGGGATAAACTTGACCGGATTTTGGGTAAATTTTTGTTGATTTTTACGTAAGTTTCAGTAGAATTTTGGGTGAATTTTGGGGCAAATTTGACCAGATTTTGGGTACATTTTTGCAGTTTTTTATGCAAATTACGTTGAATTTTGCGGAATTCATGGGGCTCTGTTGAATTTGGGGTGAATTTCGCCGTTTTTGGCCGCAGAGGTGTCGCTGAGCCCGGCGCCGGCGCTGACGCTTCGCTCCATCGGGGGAATCCTGGACCTGTTCCTGATCGTCGCCGACAGCCCCGAGCAACTGCTGCGGGAACACGCCCAGGTTTGGGGTGAAATCCGTGAATTTTGGGCAATTTGGGGTGCTTTGGGTGGAAATCCCAATTTTGGGGTGAAATTTGGAGATTTTGGGGTGAAATTTGGGGATTTTTGGGCTGAAATCCGTGAATTTTGGGAGTTTTTTGGGATGAAGTCCAAGCACTTTGAGGGGGAAATTCCCAGGATTTTGGGCAATTTGGGATTGGGGTGAAAATTCTCGAATTTTGTGGCCGAAATTCAAAAATTTTGGGGTTGAAAACTGGGAATTTTGGGGACAAATTTCTGGGATTTTGAGCAATTTGGGATTGGGGTTGAAATCCCCATTTTTGGGGTGAAATTCGAGAATTTTGGGGTGAAATTTGATAATTTTGGGGTGGGATTTCAGATTTTTGGGGTGAATTTCAGATTTTTGGGGTGAATTTCAGATTTTTGGGGTGAATTTCGGGTTCCGTTCCAGCTGGTGGGGCTGCCGGCGCTGCCGCCATTTTGGGCGCTCGGCTTCCAGCTCAGCCACAGCAGCTACGGAAGCCTGGAGGAGGCCAAAAAGGTCCTGGAGAGGAACCGCGCAGCCGGCCTGCCCCTCGTGAGTCGCCAATTAGCGCTGACGCTTCGTTAACTGCCTTAATTAAATTAAATTCATTTCTTTTGAGGTTTAGTTTTAGTTTTAATTTTATTTTTCCCTTTTGTGTTCAATTTTATGTCCATTTCTTTGTCTATTTGTGTTTTTGGATTTCCATTAGTTTCTATTTGTAAATTTCCATTTTAATTTTATTTCTATTTTTATTGCTATTTCGTTGGTCTGATTATTTTCTATTTTAAAAGTTTTGGTTTCCATTTTCATTCTATTTCTACTTTTTAAATTTCCATTCGATTGCTGTTTTTATGCCTATTTTTATTTCTGTCCATTTTTGTTTCCATTTTTATTTCTATTTTGGTTTCCATTCTTATTTCTATTTATTTTTGGTGTTTTTTAGAATCATATTACCTTAGATTACAATACATTAATGTAATGTAATGTAATATAATATAATTAATATAATATAATCAATGAAATATCCTATAATGTAATGTAATGTAATATAATATAATATAATATAATAAATATTATATCATACAACATATATCATATATCATATCATGTAATGTAATGTCATATAAAATAATATGATGTAATATGAAATGTAATATAATATAACATAATGTAATAATACAATATGATATGATATGACATGATATGATATATGATATAATACAATATAACGTAATGTAATATAATGTAATAAATATCATATATAATATAATGTAATGTAATATAATGTAATGTAATGTGATATAATGTAATATAATATAATATAATATAATATAATTAAATTAATATTATATCATATAACATATATCATATATCATATCATGTAATGTAATGTCATGTAAAATAATATGATGTAATATAATATGAAATGTAATATAATATAACATAATATAATAATACAATATGATATGATATGATATGACATGATATGATATGTGATATAATACAATATAATGTAATGTAATATAATGTAATAAATATAATATATAATATAATGTAATGTAATATAATGTAATGTAATGTGATATAATGTAATATAATATAATATAATATAATGTAATATAATATAATATAATTAATATTATATCATATAACATATATCATATATCATATCATGTAATGTAATGTCATATAAAATAATATGATGTAATATAATATGAAATGTAATATAATATAACATAATATAATAATACAATATGATATGATATGATATGACATGATATGATATATGATATAATACAATATAACGTAATGTAATATAATGTAATAAATATAATATATAATATAATGTAATGTAATGTGATATAATGTAATATAATATAATATAATATAATATAATTAATATTATATCATATAACATATATCATATATCATATCATGTAATGTAATGTCATATAAAATAATATGATGTAATATAATATGAAATGTAATATAACATAATATAATAATACAATATGATATGATATGATATGACATGATATGATATATGATATAATACAATATAACGTAATGTAATATAATGTAATAAATATAATATATAATATAATGTAATGTAATATAATGTAATGTAATATAATGTAATGTAATGTGATATAATATAATATAATATAATATAATTAATATTATATCATATAACATATATCATATCATGTAATGTAATGTCATATAAAATAATATGATGAAATATAATATGAAATGTAATATAATATAACATAATATAATAACACAATATGATATGATATGACATGATATGATATATGATATAATACAATATAACGTAATGTAATATAATGTAATAAATATAATATATAATATAATGTAATGTAATATAATGTAATGTAATGTGATATAATATAATATAATTAATATTATATCATATAACATATATCATATATCATATCATGTAATGTAATGTCATATAAAATAATATGATGTAATATAATATGAAATGTAATATAATATAACATAATATAATAATACAATATGATATGATATATGACATGATATGATATATGATGTAATACAATATAACGTAATGTAATATAATGTAATAAATATAATATATAATATAATGTAATGTAATGTAATGTAATGTAATGTGATATAATGTAATATAATATAATATAATACAATATAATATAATATATAATATGATATAATGTAATATAATACAATATAATGTTATGTAATGTCATGTAATGTAAAATAATTTAATTACTATAGTATCATATATCATATAATGTAATGTAATGTAATGTAATGAATATAATATAATATGATATGATATGACAAGATATATATAATATAATATAATGTCGTATAATGTCATATAATGTCATATAATGTCATGTCATATAATGTCATATAATGTAATATAATATAATATAATATAATATAACATAACATAGCACAGCATAACATGTAATGTATAATATAATATAATGTAATATAATATAATGAATATCATATTATGTAGTGTAATGTAATATAATGTAATGTAATGTAACGTAATGTAGTATAGTACAATGTAATGTTATATTACATTACAATACAATGCATTACAATGAAATAATAAATCATATTCAAATGCATTAATTATTGGTAATTGTTAAATTAATTCTTAATTATTCCCAATTATTTCTCTATATTAATTTCCTAAATATTGTATTATATTATATTACATTACATTATATTATATTATGTTATATTATATTGTATTATATTACATTATATTTTATTACACTACATTACATTACGTTATATTCCATGACATTGTATTATATTATATTATATTATATTATATTATATTATATTATTACATTACATTGTATCATATCACATTACATGAGAATAATTACATTACATAATTATAAAATTTATGAAAGTACTTAACAATGCAATAACTATTAGTTGATAATTAATTAATTAAAAATTAATTATCCCAAATTGATACCCCTTTTAATAATTTCTTTATTATAGTACATTCCAATATACCGTGCTGCACCACATTACACTCTATTACATTTTTATTTTTTATTTCCTTGTTAAAATTATTTACTAAAACCATTTAAACAATCCATGAATTCTCATTAATCAATTAACCCAAATGACTTTAATTATTGTTAATTCCCCCAACTCCCACCTCCCACCAAAAACCCTCCGCCAAAACCCAAATCCCTTTTCCCAAAATCCCAATTTTTAACCAAAATCCCCATTCTTAATCCAAATTTTCACCCCAAAATCCCCATTTTTCACCCCAAAAATCCCCACATTTTTCCCCAAAATCCCCCTTTTTTTTTTTTTTCCCAAAATCTCCATAATTTCACCCAAATTTTGTTTTTTTTCCCGCAGGACGCGCTGGTTCTGGGCACCGAGGCCATGGACGGGCACCGCGACTTCACCATCGACCCGCGGAGCTTCCGGAACCTTCCGGGGCTGCGCCAGGAGCTGGCGGCCGAGGGGCGGAGGCTGATCCTCACTCTGGTCGGCAATTTTGGGAAAAAAAACAAAATTTTGGCATTTTTCCATTCAAAAAATTCCAATTTTTTTCCCACTAATAATAGCGAAAAAAAAATCAAAATTTTGGCATTTTTCATTCAAAAAATTCCGATTTTTGCCGGTTTTTTCCCTCAAATAATAGCGAAGAAAAATAAAAAAAAAAAATCTCAAAATTTTGGCATTTTTCCATTCAAAAAATTCCAATTTTTTTCCCACTAATAATAGCGAAAAAAAAATCAAAATTTTGGCATTTTCCATTCAAAAAATTCCAATTTCTTTCCCACAAATAATAGCGAAAAAAATCTCAAAATTTTGGCATTTTTCCATTCAAAAAATTCCAATTTTTTTCCCACAAATAATAACGAAAAAAAAAAAATTCTCAAAATTTTGGCATTTTTCCATTCAAAAAATTCCGATTTTTTTCCCACTAATAATAGCGAAAAAAATAAAAAAATCAAAATTTTGGCATTTTTCCATTCAAAAAATTCCAATTTTTTTCCCACAAATAATAGCGAAAAAAATCTCAAAATTTTGGCATTTTTCATTCAAAAAATTCCGATTTTTGCCGGTTTTTTCCCTCAAATAATAGCGAAGAAAAATAAGAAAAAAAATCTCAAAATTTTGGCATTTTTCCATTCAAAAAATTCCAATTTTTTTCCCACTAATAATACCGAAAAAAAAAAAAAAAATTTTCCATTCAAAAAATTCCAATTTTTGGCGTTTTTTTCCCTCAAATAATAGCGAAGAAAAATAAGAAAAAAAATCTCAAAATTTTGGCATTTTTCCATTCAAAAATGTCCAATTTTTTCCCACTAATAATAGCGGAAAAAAAAATCAAAATTTTGGCATTTTCCATTCAAAAAATTCCAATTTTTTTCCCAGAAATAATAGCGAAAAAAATCTCAAAATTTTGGCATTTTTCCATTCAAAAAATTCCGATTTTTGCCGGTTTTTTCCCTCAAATAATAGCGAAGAAAAATAAAAAAAGAATCTCAAAATTTTGGCATTTTTCCATTCAAAAAATTCCAATTTTTTCCCACAAATAATAGCGAAAAAAAAAAAACCTCAAAATTTTGGCATTTTTCCATTCAAAAAATTCCAATTTTTTCCCCACAAATAATAACGAAAAAAAAAAAATTCTCAAAATTTTGGCATTTTTCCATTCAAAAAATTCCGATTTTTTTCCCACTAATAATAGCGAAAAAAATAAAAAAATCAAAATTTTGGCATTTTTCCATTCAAAAAATTCCAATTTTTTTCCCACTAATAATAGCGAAAAAAAAATCAAAATTTTGGCATTTTCCATTCAAAAAATTCCAAATTTTTTCCCACAAATAATAGCGAAAAAAATCTCAAAATTTTGGCATTTTTCCATTCAAAAAATTCCAATTTTTTTCCCACAAATAATAACGAAAAAAAAAAAATTCTCAAAATTTTGGCATTTTTCCATTCAAAAAATTCCGATTTTTTTCCCACTAATAATAGCGAAAAAAATAAAAAAATCAAAATTTTGGCATTTTTCCATTCAAAAAATTCCAATTTTTTTCCCACTAATAATAGCGAAAAAAAAATCAAAATTTTGGCATTTTTCATTCAAAAAATTCCGATTTTTGCCGGTTTTTTTCCTCAAATAATAGCGAAGAAAAATAAAAAAAAAAAATCTCAAAATTTTGGCATTTTTCCATTCAAAAAATTCCAATTTTTTTCCCACTAATAATAGCGAAAAAAAAATCAAAATTTTGGCATTTTCCATTCAAAAAATTCCAATTTCTTTCCCACAAATAATAGCGAAAAAAATCTCAAAATTTTGGCATTTTTCCATTCAAAAAATTCCAATTTTTTTCCCACAAATAATAACGAAAAAAAAAAAATTCTCAAAATTTTGGCATTTTTCCATTCAAAAAATTCCGATTTTTTTCCCACTAATAATAGCGAAAAAAATAAAAAAATCAAAATTTTGGCATTTTTCCATTCAAAAAATTCCAATTTTTTTCCCACAAATAATAGCGAAAAAAATCTCAAAATTTTGGCATTTTTCATTCAAAAAATTCCGATTTTTGCCGGTTTTTTCCCTCAAATAATAGCGAAGAAAAATAAGAAAAAAAATCTCAAAATTTTGGCATTTTTCCATTCAAAAAATTCCAATTTTTTTCCCACTAATAATACCGAAAAAAAAAAAAAAATTTTCCATTCAAAAAATTCCAATTTTTGGCGTTTTTTTCCCTCAAATAATAGCGAAGAAAAATAAGAAAAAAAATCTCAAAATTTTGGCATTTTTCCATTCAAAAATGTCCAATTTTTTCCCACTAATAATAGCGGAAAAAAAAATCAAAATTTTGGCATTTTCCATTCAAAAAATTCCAATTTTTTTCCCAGAAATAATAGCGAAAAAAATCTCAAAATTTTGGCATTTTTCCATTCAAAAAATTCCGATTTTTGCCGGTTTTTTCCCTCAAATAATAGCGAAGAAAAATAAAAAAAGAATCTCAAAATTTTGGCATTTTTCCATTCAAAAAATTCCAATTTTTTCCCACAAATAATAGCGAAAAAAAAAAAACCTCAAAATTTTGGCATTTTTCCATTCAAAAAATTCCAATTTTTTCCCCACAAATAATAACGAAAAAAAAAAAATTCTCAAAATTTTGGCATTTTTCCATTCAAAAAATTCCGATTTTTTTCCCACAAATAATAGCGAAAAAAATAAAAAAATCAAAATTTTGGCATTTTTCCATTCAAAAAATTCCAATTTTTTTCCCACTAATAATAGCGAAAAAAAAATCAAAATTTTGGCATTTTCCATTCAAAAAATTCCAAATTTTTTCCCACAAATAATAGCGAAAAAAATCTCAAAATTTTGGCATTTTTCCATTCAAAAAATTCCAATTTTTTTCCCACAAATAATAACGAAAAAAAAAAAATTCTCAAAATTTTGGCATTTTTCCATTCAAAAAATTCCGATTTTTTTCCCACTAATAATAGCGAAAAAAATAAAAAAATCAAAATTTTGGCATTTTTCCATTCAAAAAATTCCAATTTTTTTCCCACTAATAATAGCGAAAAAAAAATCAAAATTTTGGCATTTTTCATTCAAAAAATTCCGATTTTTGCCGGTTTTTTCCCTCAAATAATAGTGAAGAAAAATAAGAAAAAAAATCTCAAAATTTTGGCATTTTTCCATTCAAAAAATTCCAATTTTTGGCGTTTTTTTCCCTCAAATAATAGCGAAGAAAAATAAGAAAAAAAATCTCAAAATTTTGGCATTTTTCCATTCAAATAAATTCCAATTTTTGCCTTTTTTTCTCTCAAATAATAAGGGAAAAAAAAATCTCAAAATTTTGGCATTTTTCCATTCTAAAAATTCCAATTTTTTTCCCACAAATAATAGCGAAAAAAATCTCAAAATTTTGGCATTTTTCATTCAAAAAATTCCGATTTTTGCCGGTTTTTTCCCTCAAATAATAGCGAAGAAAAATAAGAAAAAAAATCTCAAAATTTTGGCATTTTTCCATTCAAAAAATTCCAATTTTTTTCCCACTAATAATAGAGAAAAAAAAAAAAAACTCAAAATTTTGGCATTTTTCCATTCAAAAAATTCCAATTTTTTTCCCACAAATAATAGCGAAAAAAAAAAAATTTTGGCATTTTTCCATTCAAAAAATTCAAATTTTTTTTCCCAGAAATAATAGCGGGGAAAAAAAAAAATCTCAAAATTTTGGCATTTTTCCATTCAAAAAATTCTAATTTTTTTCCCACAAATAATAGCCAAAAAAGAAAAAAATCAAAATTTTGGCATTTTTCCCCCACAAAAATGGTGAGGAAAAAAAAAATCCAAATTTTTCACTTTTTTTCCCGCCCCCAACAATACAGAAAAAAAATTCTAAAATTTGGGAAAAATAGGAAAAAATCCCAAATTTCCACATTTTTTTGGAAAGAAAATCCAATTTTTTTGCATTTTTTCCTCGAAAAATTGTGAAAAAATACAAATTTTTTGTATGTTTTTCCTCTAAACCCGGTGGAAAAAATCCCAAAATTTCCACATTTTCATCCCCAAAAACGGTGACAAAAAAATCCCAAATTTCCACTTTTTTTTGGAAAGAAAATCCAATTTTTTTGCATTTTTTCCTGGAAAAATTGTGAAAAAATACAAATTTTTTTGTGTGTTTTTCCTCTAAACCCGGTGGAAAAAATCCCAAATGTTGATATTTTTACCTCAAAAAATGGTGAAAAAAACCCTCAAAATTTGAACATTTTCCTCTTAAAAATGGTGGGAAAAAAATCCAAAATTTTGGCTTTTTTCCCCCAAAAATTGTGAAAAAATTCCAATATTTCTATGTTTTTGCCCCCAAAAACAATGAAAAAAATCCAAAATTTCTGCATTTCTCCCCCAAAAAATTGGTTTAGAAAAATCCCAAAAATTCTGACTTTTTCCTCAAAAAAAAGGGCAAAAAAATCTCAAATTTTCCATAATTCTGGTGAAAAAAATCCCAATTTTTCCATGTTTTTTCGTCAAAAAAGTGAAAAAAAAATCCAAAATTTTTCTTAACAAAGAGTGAAAAAATCCCAAAATTTCCACATTTTCACCCCCAAAAACGGGGACAAAAAAATCCCAAATTTCCACATTTTCCCTCAAAAAAATGTGAAAAAAAAATTCCAAAATTTTCAATTTTTTCCCACCAAAAAAGTGAAAAATTCCTTTTCCCTCCAAAAAATATGAAAAAAATTCAAAAATTTTTCAATTTTTTCCCCCCAAAACGGTGAAAAATTCCCAATTTGCAAGGTTGGAAAAATTTTGAATTTTTTGGGGAAAAAAATTGAAATTTTGGGGTTTTTCCACCAAATTTTGGGGAAAAATTGTGAAAATTGAGATTTTTTTTTTCACTTTTTTCTGGAAAAATTGGGGAATTTTGGGGGAATTTTTAAAATTTTCTGTGGTTAAAAAAATGGAGTTTTTTGAGGGAAAAAACCGCAGAAATTTGGGGATTTTTTTCACTTTTTTGGGCGTGAAAATATTGAATTTTTTTTTTTTGTATTTTCCCCTTTTTTTGGTGTTTAAAAATTGAAAATTCACGATTTTTTTTGAGGTAAAAAACCACAAAAATTTGGGGATTTTTTCACCTTTTTGGGCATGAAAATATTGAATTTTTTTTGGTATTTTCCCCTTTTTTTGGTGTTTAAAAAGTACAAAATTCGCAATTTTTTTAGGGAAAAACCACAAAAATTTGGGGATTTTTTCACCTTTTCAGACATGAAAATATTGAATTTTTTTTGTATTTTCCCCCTTTTTTTGGTGTTTAAAAATGCCAAAATTCGCGATTTTTTGAGGTAAAAAACCACAAAAATTTGGGGATTTTTTTCACCTTTTCAGACATGAAAATATTGAATTTTTTTTGTATTTTCCCCCTTTTTTTGGTGTTTAAAAAAGGCAAAATTCGCGATTATTTTGAGGTGAAAAACCACAAAAATTTGGGCATTTTTTCACCTTTTCAGGCATGAAAATGTTGAATTTTTTTTGTATTTTCCCCCTTTTTTTGGTGTTTAAAAATTACAAAATTCGCGATTTTTTTGAGGTGAAAAACCACAAAAATTTGGGGATTTTTTCACCTTTTCAGGCATGAAAATATTGAATTTTTTTTTGTATTTTCCCCCTTTTTTTCGTGTTTAAAAATGCCAAAATTCGCGATTTTTTTGAGGTAAAAAACCACAAAAATTTGGAGATTTTTTTCACCTTTTCAGACATGAAAATATTGAAATTTTTTTGTATTTTCCCCTTTTTTTGGTGTTTAAAAAACGCAAAATTCGCGATTATTTTGAGGTGAAAAACCACAAAAATTTGGGGATTTTTTTCACCTTTTCAGGCATGAAAATATTGAATTTTTTTTTGTATTTTCCCCTTTTTTTGCTGGTTAAAAATGGCAAAATTCGCGATTTTTTTGAGGTAAAAAGCACAAAAATTTGGGGTTTTTTTCACCTTTTTGCGTGAAAATATTGAATTTTTTTTGTATTTTCCCCTTTTTTTCATGTTTAAAAACCTCAAAATTCGCGATTTTTTCCACCATTTTTTCAGGACCGAAAATTTTAATTTTTTCTTTTTTTTTTTTTTTTTAATTTTTTTTGGATTCAAAATTTCGATTAAAAATTTTCAAAAGCGAAATTTGTGAATTTTTGTGGGATTTTTGTCGTTCCCAGGACGCCGCCATCGGGGAGGGGCCGCTGTCGGACGGGAGCGGCTACGGAACCTTCCGGAGAGGGAACCGGGCCGCGGTGTGGGTTAACGAGTCTGACGGGCTCACACCGCTAATTGGCCAGGTAATTAATGACTCATTAATCATTCATTAATCATTTATTAATGATTTATTCACTTGGGAGCCCCTACGGAACCTTCCGGAGAGGGAACCGGGCCGCGGTGTGGGTTAACGAGTCTGACGGGCTCACACCGCTAATTGGCCAGGTAATTAATGACTCATTAATCATTCATTAATCATTAATTAATGATTCATTAAGTCGGGAGCCCCTACGGAACCTTCCGGAGAGGGAACCGGGCTGCGGTGTGGGTTAACGAGTCCGACGGGCTCACACCGCTAATTGGGCAGGTAATTAATGACTCATTAATGAATTAATGAGCCCGACGGAGTCACCCTGCTAATTGGGCAGGTAATTAATGACTCATTAATCATTCATTAATCATTAATTAATGATTCATTAAGTCGGGAGCCCCTACGGAACCTTCCGGAGAGGGAGCCGGGCCGCGGTGTGGGTTAATGA
Source organism: Ammospiza caudacuta (assembly GCF_027887145.1). Classification (NCBI taxonomy): domain Eukaryota; kingdom Metazoa; phylum Chordata; class Aves; order Passeriformes; family Passerellidae; genus Ammospiza; species Ammospiza caudacuta. Next base: position 1,519,813 of record NC_080628.1, on the reverse strand, counting down.
GTCCGACGGGCTCACACCGCTAATTGGGCAGGTAATTAATGACTCATTAATGAATTAATGAGCCAGACGGAGTCACCCTGCTAATTGGGCAGGTAATAATTACTCATTAATGATTCATTAATGATTTATTGACTCGGGAGCCCCTACGGAACCTTCCGGAGAGGGAACCGGGCCGTGGTGTGGGTTAACGAGTCTGACGGGCTCACACCGCTAATTGGCCAGGTAATTAATGACTCATTCATGAATTAATGAGTCCGACGGGCTCACACCACTAATTGGCCAGGTAATCAATGATTTATTAATCATTAATTAATGATTGATTAAGTCGGGAGCCCCTACGGAACCTTCCGGAGAGGGAACCGGGCCGCGGTGTGGGTTAACGAGTCCGACGGGCTCACCCCGCTAATTGGCCAGGTAATTAATGACTCATTCATGAATTAATGAGTCCGACGGGCTCACCCCGCTGATTGGGCAGGTAATTAATGACTCATTAATGAATTAATGAGCCCGACGGGGTCACCCCGCTAATTGGGCAGGTAATTAATGACTCATTAATGAATTAATGAGCCCAACAGGCTCACCCCGCTAATTGGGCAGGTAATTAATGACTCATTAATGAATTAATGAGTCCGACGGGCTCACCCCGCTAATTGGGCAGGTAATTCATCATTAATTAATGAATTAATGACTTCTGGGGTCCAGTAGTGTCACCCCCTTAATTGGGCAGGTAAGTCATTAATTAATTAATTAACAAAGTAATGATCTTGGGGGGTCAACCAGCCTGACGGGGACACAACACTAATTGGGCAGGTAATTAATCATTAATTAATGAAATAATGAACTCAAGGAGGGGTTAATGAGTCGGACGGGGTCACCCCGCTAATTGAGTAGGTAATTAATCAATTAATTAGCTAATTAATGGTCTCAGGGAGGGGTTAACGAGTCCGACAGCATCACTTCATTAATTGGGCAGGTAATAATTAATTAATTAACGAATTAATGATCTCGGGGAGGGGTTAATGAGTCTGATGGTGTCACCTCACTAATTGGGCAGGTAATTAATCAATTAATTAACTAATTAATGACCTCTGGGGGCATTAACAAGTCTGATGGGGTCACCCCATTAATTGGGCAGGTAAGTCATTAATTAATTAACGAATTAATGATCTCTGGGGCGTTAATGAGTCCGATGGTGTCACTCCTTGAATTGGGCAGGTGAGTCATTAATTAATTAACAAATTAATGACCTCGGGGAGGGGTTAATGAGTCCGATGGTGTCACCCCCTTAATTGGGCAGGTGAGTCATTAATTAATTAAGTCATCCTTAAGGGATTGATTGCAGGAGAAATTAATTGCTCCTGGTGTTGATTGTGAAGGGGAAATAATAATTAATTGCATGATTAATTAATACCATTAACTAATCAATAATTAATTAATGCCATTATATTAAAAGGAATTGAATTACTACTATGATTAATATTATATTAATTATCGTTTATATTATTATTAATTATTTATAGTAATTTATTATATGCTAATACTGTATTAATTAATATTGTATTATATTTACAATTATTAGTATAATATTATATATTAATTAAACAGCATTAAATTATATTAAATTAAATATATTAAATTTAATTAAATTTAAATTAAAAGCCCTTTTAATAACACCAATAATTAATTAAAACGTAATTAAATTTAATAGCCTTATTATTAGGAGCGGGAATTAATTAAAATTCCCCAAAACTAATAGGAGAGGGAATTAATTAATTAATTGCCTTACATATGAGTTGGACAGGGAATTAATTAATAGCCCTTGGAGATAATTGGAGAGGGAATTAATTAATAGCCCCTACTGTTAATTGGAGAGGGGATTAATTAATAGCCCCAGCTACTAATTGGAGAAGGGATTAATTAATTAATTGCCTTACATATGAATTGGAGAGGGAATTAATTAATAACCCTTGGAGATAATTGGAGAGGGGATTAATTAATAGCCCCTACTGTTAATTGGAGAGGGGATTAATTAATAGCCCCAGCTACTAATTGGAGAGGGGATTAATTTATAACCCCAGATGCTAATAAGCAAGAGAGTTAATTAAGTAATTCCAAGCTCCGAGTGGAGAGTTAATTAACTAATTAATAGCCCCTGATGTTAATTGGAGGGATAATTAATAGCTTTGATGCTAATAAGAAAGGGACTTTAATAATTAATATCGCCAGTAATGGTGGGAGAGGGAATTAATTACAAGCCATTAACTCTGAGTAGGGTTAATCGGTTAATTACCTAATTATTAATTAATTAACGCACTAATTAATGAATTAATTAGCGGGGTTTCCCCAGGCTCGGCCGGGCCGGGCGCGGTTCCCGAATTTCAGGGGCTCATTGGTTAATTACCTAATTAACGCACTAATTAATGAACTAATTAGCGGTGTTTCCCAGGCTCGGCCGGGCGGATTTCAGGGTTTCATTCGTTAATTACCTAATTAACGCACTAATTAATGAATTAACTACCGGTGTTTCCCAGGCTCGGCCGGGGCGGGCGCGGTTCCCGCATTTCAGCGGCTCATTGGTTAATTACATAATTAACGCACTAATTAATGAATTAATTGAAGCCGTTCCCCCCCAGTCTCGGGCGGGGCGGGCGCGGTTCCCGGATTTCAGGGATTCATTGGTTAATTACCTAATTAACGCACTAATTAATGAATTAATTACCGCCGTTCCCCAGGCTCGGGCGGGCCGGGCGCGGTTCCCGGATTTCAGGGGTTCATTGGTTAATTAACGCACTAATTAACGCACTAATTACCGGTGTTCCCCAGGCTCGGGCGGGCAGGGCGCGGTTCCCGGATTTCAGGGGTTCATTGGTTAATTAACGCACTAATTAACGCACTAATTACCGCCGTTCCCCAGGCTCGGGCGGGCCGGGCGCGGTTCCCGGATTTCAGCGGCGCCCCCTGCCGGAGCTGCATTAACTCCGAGTGGGGTTAATCAGTTAATTACCTAATTAATTAATTAATTACCGGTGTTCCCCAGGCTCGGGCGGGGCGGATTTCAAGGGCTCATTGGTTAATTACCTAATTAACGCACTAATTAATGAGCTAATTAGCGGTGTTTCCCAGGCTCGGGCGGGGCGGGCGCGGTTCCCGGATTTCAGCAGCGCCCCCTGCCGGCGCTGCATTAACTCCGAGTGGGGTTAATCAGTTAATTACCTAATTAATGAATTAATTACCGCCGTTCCCAGGCTCGGGCGGGCCGGGCGCGGTTCCCGGATTTCAGCGGCGCCCCCTGCCGGCGCTGGTGGCAGCAGGAGCTGCAGCGCTTCGGGCACAGCGCCCCCTTCGACGGCCTCTGCCTCGTGAGAGCCAAAATTCTCTTTTGTACCCCAAAATCCCCCAATAGCACCCCGAAATCGCCCTGATTCTCACCCCCAAATCCCCACTTTTTCACCCCAAAAATCCCCAAATTTCCTCCCCAAAATCCCCAAATTTCCCCCCATAATTTCCCCCCAAAATCCCCAAAATTTCCCCCCAAATGTCACCCCCAAAATCCCCAAATTTTCCCCCCGAAATCCCCAAATTTCACCCCAAAAACTCCCCCCAAAATCCCCAAATTTCACCCCAAAAATTCCCCAAATTTCCCCCCCAATCCCCAAATTTCCCCCCCAAAATCCCCAAATTTCCCCCCAAAATCCCCAAATTTCCCCCCCAATCCCCAAATTTCCCCCCCAAAATCCCCAAATTTCCCCCCCCAAATCCCCAAATTTCCCCCCAAAATCCCCAAATTTCACCCCCCCAAAATCCCCAAATTTCCCCCAAAAATCCCAAATTTCCCCCCCAAAATCCCCAAATTTCACCCCCAAAATCCCCCAAATTTCCCTCCCAAAATACCCAAATTTCTCCCCCAAAATCCCCAAATTTCACCCCAAAAATCCCCAAATTTTCCCCCCAAATTTCACCCCAAAATCCCCAAATTTTCCCCCCGAAATCCCCAAATTTCACCCCAAAAACTCCCCCCAAAATCCCCAAATTTCACCCCAAAAATTCCCCAAATTTCCCCCCCAATCCCCAAATTTCCCCCCCAAAATCCCCAAATTTCCCCCCCCAAATCCCCAAATTTCCCCCCAAAATCCCCAAATTTCACCCCCCCAAAATCCCCAAATTTCACCCAAAAATCCCCAAATTTCCCCCCAAAATCCCCAAATTTCACCCCCACAAAATCCCCAAATTTCCCCCCCAAAATCCCCAAATTTCACCCCCAAAATCCCCCAAATTTCCCTCCCAAAATACCCAAATTTCCCCCCAAAAATCCCCAGATTTCACCCCAAAAATCCCCAAATTTTCCCCCCAAATTTCACCCCAAAAATCCCCAAATTTTCCCCCTGAAATCCCCAAATTTCACCCCAAAAATTCCCCCAAAATCCCCGAATTTCACCCCAAAAGTCCCCAAAATTCCCTCCAAAAATCCCCAAATTTCCCCCCCAAAATTTCCCCCCAAAATCCCCAAATTTCCCCCCAAATTTCCCCCCAAAAATCCCCAAATTTCCCTAAAAAATCCCCAAATTTTGCCCCCAAAATCCCCAAATTTCACCCTCAAAATCCCCAAATTCCCCCCCAAATTTCCCCTCCAAAAATCCCCAAATTTCACCCCAAAAATCCCCAAATTTCACCCCAAAATCCCCAAATTTTCCCGCCAAATTTTACCCCAAAATCCCCAAATTTCCCCTCCAAAAATCCCCAAATTTTCCCCCAAAATCCCCAAATTTCCCCCCAAATTTCACCCCAAAAATCCCCAAATTTTCCCCCCGAAATCCCCAAATTTCACCCCAAAAATTCCCCCAAAATCCCCGAATTTCACCCCAAAAGTCCCCAAAATTCACTCCAAAAATCCCCAAATTTCCCCCCCAAAATTTCCCCCCAAAATCCCCAAATTTCCCCCCAAATTTCACCCCAAAAATCCCCAAATTTCCCTAAAAAATCCCCAAATTTTGCCCCCAAAATCCCCAAATTTCCCCCCAAATCCCCAAATTTGCCCACAAAATCCCCAAATTTGCCCTCCAAAAATCCCCAAATTTCACCCCAAAAATCCCCAAATTTCACCCCAAAATCCCCAAATTTTCCCCCCAAATTTTACCCCAAAATCCCCAAATTTCCCCTCCAAAAATCCCCAAATTTCCCCCCAAAATCCCCAAATTTCCCCCCAAATTTCTCCCCCAAAATCCCCAAATTTTCCCCCCGAAATCCCCAAATTTTCCCCCCAAATTTCCCCCCAAAATCCCCAAATTTCCCCCCAAAATCAGCCCGGATTTAACCCAGCCTTAACAAAGATTTCCGTCAATTATCAAATATTAAAATCATATTCAAATTATATTCAAATTCCTTTTAATTATTCCAAATCGGCACGATTCCAGTTCTGCTTTTCACTGGGGCTTTGTGATTTCCTGGACTTGAACAAAAGCCCGACGTATTCTAATTATATTCAAATAAGGCTCTAATTATATTCAAATGATATTCAAATTAGATGTAATTATGCTAATATTCCGCTGTTTCAGTTCTGGTTTTCGCTGGGGTTTTGTGATTTTCCAGGACACGAACGCCAGCGCGAGTTTTGTCCGTCAGATATTAAATATTCAAATGAATATTTAATATTTAAATAGTAAATATTTAAATATTCAATGCAATCCAATTCATGCACGCATATGATTTTTAAATATTTAAATATTTAAATTTTTCCACAATTCCAGTCCGGATTTTCAGTGTGGTTCCGTTCTTGCAGGACATGAATGGACCCACAAGGGTTAAATATTCAAATATTTGTGTTATATGCAAATGATATTCAAATGAGGTTTCAATTTCCAGTCCTGGTTTCAGTGTGGTTCTGTGCCCATTAAATATTGAAATATTCAAATATTTGAGTGGTATTCAAATGAGATGTAAATATCCAGTCTCAGTTTTGAGTCTGCTTCTGTAATTTCAGGACATGAACAGAAATGAGATGCAAATGAGATGCAAATGAGATTCAAATTTCCCAGTTTTCAGTGGGATTCTGGGATTTCAGGACATGATGGAAAGCCCACGAGGATTCTTTGCTAATTATGAGAATGCTCGAATGATATTCAACGATATTCAAATGAGATTCAAATGACATTCATTTTTCTTCACGTTTTATTCAAACTATATTTAAATATTCAAATTTTCCACTGCCCCAGTTCCAGGTTTAGTTGAATTCTGTGACTTTACAGGACATAACGATCCTGTGTTAATGAACTATAAAAATATGGAAATTGAATTCGAATGATATTCAAATGAGATGTAAATTTTCTATTATTCCAGTCCGGGGTTTAAATTGGGATCTTTGATTTCAGGACATGAGCGGCCCCATTACGTATTGAAATATTCAAATGAGTTTCAAATATTCAAATGAGATGTAAATTTCCAGCCCCAGCTTTGAGTCTGGTTCTGTAATTTCAGGACACGAAAATAACAAAACGTGCAAATCAGATGCAAATGAGATGCAAATTTCACCCCCATTCCGGTCCTGGTTGGAGCGTGGCTTGTGCTTACAGGACATGAACGGCCCCATAGGGTTTGTCCATTCAATACTGGCGTATTCGAATATGCAAATGAGATGCAAATTACATGCAAACGTCATGTAAATTTCCGGGCCCGGTTTAAGGTGAATTCTGTGCTCACAGGATATGAGCGGCCCCATGTGGATTGCCAGTTAAATACTGAAACATTCAAATATTCAATCGATATTCGAATGATATGCAAATATTATGCAAATTCTATTAAAATTTCCAGTCCTGATTTGCGCGCGGCAGTGCGCCCGCCGGACCCGAACCCACCCACGAGGATTCTCCGTTTCACGTGGGCGTTACATTGCGACATTCAAATGACATTCAGATGGTATTTAAATGATATGCAGGTGATATGCAAATGAGATGCAAATGCCGCGGTTTAAGGCGAGCTGTGTGGTTTCAGGAGCTGGACGGCGCCACGAGCTTCGTGCCGGGCTCGGAGCGCGGCTGCAACGACAACCGATGGAACTTCCCCCCGTACGGCCCCGGTGCGCGGCCGGGACGCTGCCACTCAGCGGCGTTTGCGTTTTACAGTCGAATTTTCATTTGCATTTCTAATTTTATTTTGATTTTTATTTTTAGTTTCATTTTTATTTTTATTTTTATTTTTATTTTATTTTGTTCGTCTTATTTTTATTTTTCGTTTGTTATTTTTATTTTATTTTTATTTTAGTTTTAGTTTTAGTTTTCGTTTGTTATTTTTATTTTTATTTTTTGTTGTTTTTATTTTGTTTTTAATTTTATTTTTAATTTTATTTTTATTTTGTTAATTTTTTTATTTTTACTTTTATTTTTACTTTTATTTTTATTTTGTTATTCTTATTTTGTTATTTTTTATTTTTAATTTGTTATTGTTATTTTTACTTTTAGTTTATTTTTATTTTATTTTGAAAATTTTATTTTTATTTTTATTTTTATTTTTATTTTTATTTTGTTATTTTTATTTTTATTTTGTTATTTTTATTTTGTTAATTTTTATTTTTAATTTGTTATTGTTATTTTTACTTTTAGTTTATTTTTATTTTTATTTTGAAAATTTTATTTTTATTTTTATTTTGTTATTTTTATTTTTATTTTGTTATTTTTATTTTTATTTCTACTATTTTTATTTTTATTTTGTTATTTTAATTTTGTTTATTTTTATTTTTAATTTTATTTTGTTATTTTGTTATTTTTATTTTATTTATTTTTATTTTGTTATTTTTTAATTTTTATTTTTATTTTTACTATTTTTAATTTTATTTTTATTTTGTTATTTTTATTTTATTTTCATTTTTACTATATTTATTTTTATTTTATTTTTTATTTTGTTATTTTTATTTTTATTTTGTTATTTTTATTTTATTTTTATTTTTACTTTTATATTTACTTTTATTTTTATTTTGTTATTTTTATTTTTATTTTTCCTATATTTATTTTTATTTTGTTATTTTTATTTTGTTATTTTTATTTTTATTTTTATTTTGTTATTTTTATTTTATTTTTATTTTTATTTTTATTTTGTTATTTTTATTTTTTATTTTTACTTTTGTTTTCATACATTTTGCTTTTCCTATGTTGATGTTTTTATTTTATTTTTTAAATTTTTTTGTTTTATTTTTACTTTTTTTTCATTTTTTTGGTTTTTATTTTTTATTTTTATTTCATCTTTATTTATTTTTTTCATTACATTTTTTATTTTATTTTAAGTTATTACTTTTATTTTAATTTCCTTTTTTATTTCATTTAATTATCTTTTTTATTTCTCTTTTTATTTTCATTTTCATTTTGTTTTTATTTGTATTTTATTTTACTTTTACCTCTATTTTCATTTTTATTTAACATTTTTTATTTTTATTTTTATTTTCATTTTCATTTTACCTTATTTCATATTATTTTTTTATTTCTATGTTCATTTTTATTAATTTTTACATTGCTTTTACTTTTGTTAATTTTATTTTTTATTTTTATTTTTATTTTCATTATTAAGTTTTTATTATTAAATTTTATGCTTATGTTTATTTAATTTCTATTTTATTTTACTTTTTTAGTATTTTCAATTTTTATTTCGTTTTTATTTTTATTTCACTTTTATTTTAATTTCTATTTTTATTGTTTATTTTCTTTTTTAATTTCATGTTTATTTTATTTGCATTCTTTTATCTTTTATTTCCATTTTTATTTTTATTTTTATTTCATTTTCATTTTTACTTCAATTTTAATTTTCAGTTAAATCATTTAGGAAGTGCCATAATTAAATATTAGGCTAATTATTTAATTATTAAATAATTGGGGAAAGTAATCAATTAAATAATTGCATGATAATTAATTAATTGGATAATTAATGAATTAGTTAATTAGCTCATTAATTCCCCCTGCCCCCCAAGCCATGAGGGGGTGAACACAATGCAGAATATCCAATTATCAATTGTCTAATTAGTCAAATAATTAAAGAATTAATTAATTAGATAACAATTAATAAATGCCTGGCTCATTTATTAATAATTAATACTTACTACATACTTACATTATTAAGTAATTACTAATTAGCTAATTAATCACCCCCAGCCATGGCTGACCGGCGCTTCCACAATACAGAATATCCAATTTAATGTTGGCTAATTAATAAATTAAATAATTATAGAATTAATTAATTAAATAGATAACAATTAATAAATTATTAGCTCATTAATTTATGACTGATAAACTCATTAACCCCCCCCAGCCGTGTCCGACCTGACATTCCATGAGCCATAATATCCAATTACCCATTTGTTAATTAATCAATTAAATAACTGCATGGTTCATTCATTCATTAGACAGCTATTAATGAATAATTAGCTCATTAATTGATGATTAACGAACTCATTAATCCCCCCCCAGCCGTGTCCGACCGGACATTCCACGACCCATAATATCCAATTACCCATTTGTTAATTAATCAATTAAATAACTGCATGGTTCATTCATTCATTAGACAGCTATTAATGAATAATTAGCTCATTAATTGATGATTAACGAACTCATTAATCCCCCCCCAGCCGTGTCCGACCGGACATTCCACGACCCATAATATCCAATTACCCATTTGTTAATTAATCAATTAAATAACTGCATGGTTCATTCATTCATTAGACAGCTATTAATGACTTATTAGCTCATTAATTGATTATTAACGAGCTCATTAATCCCCCCCAGCGGTGTCGGCCCGGCCGCTGTTCCGTCGGTCGCTCTGCCCGGACGCCGCCCACGCCTGGGGGCGCCACTGCGACGTCCACAACCTGTACGGGCAGAGCATGGCCTGGGCTACCTATGGGTGAGTGACCACTGAGTGACCACTGAGTGACCACTGAGTGACCACTGAGTGACCAATGAGTGACCAATGAGTGACCACTGACCACTGAGTGACCACTGAGTGACCACTGAGTGACCACTGAGTGACCACTGAGTGACCACTGAGTGACCAATGAGTGACCAATGAGTGACCACTGAGTGACCAATGACCACTGAGTGACCACTGAGGGACCAATGAGTGACCACTGAGTGACCACTGAGTGACCACTGAGTGACCAATGAGTGACCACTGAGTGACCAATGACCACTGAGTGACCACTGAGTGACCACTGAGTGACCAATGAGTGACCAATGAGTGACCAATGACCACTGAGTGACCACTGAGTGACCAATGAGTGACCACTGAGTGACCACTGAGTGACCAATGAGTGACCAATGACCACTGAGTGACCACTGAGTGACCAATGAGTGACCAACTGACCACTGAGTGACCACTGAGTGACCAATGAGTGACCAATGAGTGACCAATGAGTGACCACTGACCAATGAGTGACCAATGAGTGACCACAGTGACCACTGACCACTGAGTGACCACTACGACGTCCACAACCTGTACGGGCCGAGCGTGGCAATGGCCACCTATGGGTGAGTGACCAACTGACCACTGAGTGACCAATGAGTGACCACTGAGTGACCACAGTGACCATTGACCAACTGACCAACTGACCACAGTGACCACTGAGTGACCACTACGACGTCCACAACCTGTACGGGCACAGCGTGGCAATGGCCACCTATGGGTGAGTGACCAACTGACCACTGAGTGACCAATGAGTGACCAACTGACCAACTGACCACAGTGACCACTGAGTGACCACTGAGTGACCACTGAGTGACCACAGTGACCATTGACCACTGAGTGACCACTGAGTGACCACTGACCACTGAGTGACCACTGAGTGACCAATGAGTGACCACTGAGTGACCAACTGACCACTGAGTGACCACTGAGTGACCACAGTGACCACTGAGTGACCACAGTGACCACTGACCAACTGACCACAGTGACCACTGACCAATGAGTGACCACTACGACGTCCACAACCTGTACGGGCTGAGCGTGGCCATGGCCACCTATGGGTGAGTGACCACTGAGTGACCACTGAGTGACCAATGAGTGACCACTGAGTGACCACTGAGTGACCAACTGACCACTGAGTGACCACTGAGTGACCAATATTTTAAGGGGTTTATTTATTTATATATATATATACATATAAAAATTATTGTGGATATATTAATTTCATAACTTTATAAGTAATATTACGTGATTATATCTACTAATAATATTACGTTTTTTATATCTTTTCTCCAATAAATTTATCTCTATTTATATTTATTTTATTTTGTTATATTTATGCTATATCTTATATGTTATATCTAATATGTTATATATTGTATGCTATATATTATATGTTATGTATTATATATGTTATATGTTATATATTATATATTATATATTATATATTTTATATTATATATTATATATTATATATTATATATTATATATTACATATTATATATTATATATTATTTATTATATATTATTTATTATATATTATATATTATATATTATATATTATATATTATATGTTATATATTATATGTTATATGTTATATAATATATGTTATATATTATATGTTATATATTATATGTTATATAATGTATGTTATTTATTTTATATTATATATAATACAAAATATATAATATATAATAATATTAATCGTACATAGTGTATTATATATTATAGAAACAATATAGTATTAATAATATTTTAAAATATTATTTATTAAAAATAAATTATTTATATAAATATATAAATTATATTTTTTACTGTATATTTATTTCTATATTTCTATTTCTATTTTATATTTCTATTTTATGTTTCTATTTTATATGTATACGTATATGTATCTAATTATATATTTATAAAATTTTTAAAATTTTATTTTTATTTTTATTTTTATTTAATCCCCCAGTGCCCTGCAGCGCATTTCCCCCTGGCAGCGCCCCCTGCTGGTGTCCAGCTCCACCTCTGCCACCTCCGGGCGCTTTGGGGGGCTGCATCTATATATATAACTATATTTATATTTATACAATTATATTTATTTAATATTTATATATTTAATTTAATTTTTATGTTTATTTCATATTTTATATTTAATCCCCCAGTGCCCTGCAGCGCGTTTCCCCCGGCAGCGCCCCCTGCTGGTGTCCAGCTCCGGGCGCTTTCGGGAGCTGTATCTATACACATAACTATATTTATATTTATATTTATATTTATATTTATATTTATATTTATATTTATATTTATATTTATATTTATATATTTATATTTATTTTAATTTTTAAATTTATTTTATATTTTATATTTAATCCCCCAGTGCCCTGCAGCGCATTTCCCCCTGGCAGCGCCCCCTGCTGGTGTCCAGCTCCACCTTTGCCGGCTCCGGGCGCTTTGGGGGGCTGTATCTATATGCATAACTATACTTATATTTATATAATTATATTTATTTAAATATTTATATATGTAATTTTTATATTTTTTTATATTTTATATTTAATCCCCCAGTGCCCTGCAGCGCGTTTCCCCCCGGCAGCGCCCCCTGCTGGTGTCCAGCTCCACCTTTGCCGGCTCCGGGCGCTTTGGGGGGCGCTGGGGCGGGGCCGGCGCCGCCTCCTGGGAGCGGCTGCGCGAGGCCATCCCCGACCTGCTGTGGATGGGCATGGTCGGGATCCCCTACGTGAGTTTGGGCTGAAAAAGGGCAAAAATGGGAAAAAATGGGGCAAAAAATCCCGGGAAAATCAGGGTTAAGGTGTTGGAGAAACGAGAGGGAAAATGGCGGAAAAATGGCGGAAAAATGGGAATTAAAAGGGGGAATCTTTGGGGGTCGTCCCCGACCTGCTGTGGCTGGGCATGGTCGGGATCCCCTACGTGAGTTTGGGGTGAAAAAGGGCAAAAATGGGAAAAAATGGTGCAAAAAATCCCGGGAAAATCGGGGTTAAGTTGTTGGAGAAACGAGAGGGAAAATGGCGGAAAATGGCGGGAAAATGGGAATTAAAGGGGGGAATCTTTGGGGGTCGTCCCCGACCTGCTGTGGATGGGCATGGTCGGGATCCCCTACGTGAGTTTGGCCTGAAAAAGGGCAAAAATGGGAAAAAATGGGGCAAAAAATCCCGGGAAAATCAGGGTTAAGGTGTTGGAGAAACGAGAGGGAAAATGGCGGAAAAATGGCGGAAAAATGGGAATTAAAAGGGGGAATCTTTGGGGGTCGTCCCCGACCTGCTGTGGCTGGGCATGGTCGGGATCCCCTACGTGAGTTTGGGGTGAAAAAGGGCAAAAATGGGAAAAAATGGTGCAAAAAATCCCAGGAAAATCGGGGTTAAGTTGTTGGAGAAACGAGAGGGAAAATGGCGGAAAATGGCGGAAAATGGGAATTTAAGGGGGGAATCTTTGGGGGTCGTCCCCGACCTGCTGTGGATGGGCATGGTCGGGATCCCCTACATGAGTTTGGGCTGAAAAAGGGCAAAAATGGGAAAAAATGGTGCAAAAAATCCCGGGAAAATCGGGGTTAAGTTGTTGGAGAAACGAGAGGGAAAATGGCGGAAAATGGCGGAAAAATGGCGGAAAAATTGAGGGAAAATGGGAATTTAAGGGGGGAATCTTTGGGGGTCGTCCCCGACCTGCTGTGGATGGGCATGGTCGGGATCCCCTACATGAGTTTGGGCTGAAAAAGGGCAAAAATGGGAAAAAAGGACGCAAAAAATACCAGGAAAATCGGGGTTAAGGTGGCGGAGAAACGAGAGGGAAAATGGCGGAAAAATGGCGGAAAAATGGGAATTAAAAGGGGGAATCTTTGGGGGTCGTCCCCGACCTGCTGTGGATGGGCATGGTCGGGATCCCCTACGTGAGTTTGGGGTGAAAAAGGGCAAAAATGGGAAAAAATGGTGCAAAAAATCCCAGGAAAATCGGGGTTAAGTTGTTGGAGAAATGAGAGGGAAAATGGTGGAAAATGGCGGGAAAATGGGAATTAAAAGGGGGAATCTTTGGGGGTCGTCCCCGACCTGCTGTGGCTGGGCATGGTCGGGATCCCCTACGTGAGTTTGGGGTGAAAAAGGGCAAAAATGGGAAAAAATGGTGCAAAAAATCCCGGGAAAATCGGGGTTAAGTTGTTGGAGAAACGAGAGGGAAAATGGCGGAAAATGGCGGAAAAATGGCAGAAAAATTGAGGGAAAATGGGAATTTAAGGGGGGAATCTTTGGGGGTCGTCCCCGACCTGCTGTGGATGGGCATGGTCGGGATTCCCTACGTGAGTTTGGGCTGAAAAAGGGCAAAAATGGGAAAAAATGGTGCAAAAAATCCCGGGAAAATCAGGGTTAAGGTGGCGGAGAAATGAGCGAGGAAATGGTGGAAAAATGAGAATTACAGGGGGGAATCTTTTCTTAATATCAATTTCCATTTCAAGTTTCAATTCCGTTTATTTTTTAATTAAAATTTTAATTTTTTTTTGTTCAGATTTCAATTTAATTCTAATGAATTGATTGAATTAAAATGAATTATTTTTTATTATTATTTTATTATTTTTAATTATTATTTGCGGGTCGATCTGCGGGGGCCGGGGCCGCTGCCCGGAGCAGCTTTGCCAATTTTAATGAATTAATTTAATTTTACTCAATTATTTTAATGAATTAATTTAATTTTAATGAATTATTTTAATGAATGAATTAATTTAAATGAATTATTTTTAATAATAAATTTAATTTTAATTAATTACTTGAATGGATTTCAGTCGGGTGCATCGATCTGCGGGGGCCGGGGCCGCTGCCCGGAGCAGCTTTGCCAATTCTAATGAATTAATTGAATTAAAATGAATTATTTTAATGAATAAATTTAATTTTAATTAATTACTTTAATGGATTTCAGTCGGGTTCGTCGATCTGCGGGGGCCGGGGCCGCTGCCCAGAGCAGCTTTGCCAATTTTAATGAATGAATTAATTGAAATGGATTATTTTAATGAATGAATTAATTGAAATGGATTATTTTAATGAATGAATTGAATTTTTTGAATGGATTTCAGTCGGGTTCATCGATCTGCGGGGGCCGGGGCCGCTGCCCGGAGCAGCTTTGCCAATTCTAATGAATGAATTAATTGAAATGGATTATTTTAATGAATAAATTAATTGAAAAGGATTATTTTTAAGAATAAATTTAATTTTAATGAATTACTTGAATGGATTTCAGTCGGGTTCGTCGATCTGCGGGGGCCGGGGCCGCTGCCCGGAGCAGCTTTGCCAATTTTAATGAATGAATTAATTGAAATGGATTATTTTAATGAATAAATTGAATTAAAATGAATTTTTTAAATGAATAAATTTAATTTTAATTAATTAGTTTAATGGATTTCAGTCGGGTTCATCGATCTGCGGGGGCCGGGGCCGCTGCCCGGAGCAGCTTTGCCAATTTTAATGAATGAATTAATTGAAATGGATTATTTTAATGAATTAATTGAATTTTAATGAATGAATTTAATGAATGAATTGAATTATTTGAATGGATTTCAGTCGGGTTCATCGATCTGCGGGGGCCGGGGCCGCTGCCCGGAGCAGCTTTGCCAATTCTAATGAATGAATTAATTGAAATGGATTATTTTAATGAATGAATTGAATTTTAATGAATGAATTTAATGAATGAATTGAATTATTTGAATGGATTTCAGTCGGGTTCGTCGATCTGCAGGGGCCGGGGCCGCTGCCCGGAGCAGCTTTGCCAATTCTAATGAATGAATTAATTGAATTAAAATGAATTAGTTTAATGAATGAATTAATTGAAATGGATTATTTTAATGAATGAATTGAATTATTTGAATGGATTTCAGTCGGGTTCATCGATCTGCGGGGGCCGGGGCCGCTGCCCGGAGCAGCTTTGCCAATTCTAATGAATGAATTAATTAAAATGAATTCTTTTAATGTATTAATTTAATTTTAATGAATTATTTTAATGAATGAATTGAATTAAAATGAATTAGTTTAATGAATGAATTAATTGAAATGGATTATTTTAATGAATAAATTGAATTATTTGAATGGATTTCAGTCGGGTTCATCGATCTGCGGGGGCCGGGGCCACTGCCTGGAGCAGCTTTGCCAATTTTAATGAATGAATTGAATTAAAATGAATTATTTTAATGAATTAACTTAAATTTAATGAATTATTTTAATGAATTAATTGAATTAAAATGGATTATTTTTAAGAATAAATCTAATTTCAATGAATTTTTTGAATGGATTTCAGTCGGGTTCGTCGATCTGCGGGGGCCGGGGCCGCTGCCCGGAGCAGCTTTGCCAATTCTAATGAATGAATTAATTGAAATGGATTATTTTAATGAATGAATTAATTGAAAAGGATTATTTTTAAGAATAAATTTAATTTTAATGAATTATTTGAATGGATTTCAGTCGGGTTCGTCGATCTGCGGGGGCCGGGGCCGCTGCCCGGAGCAGCTTTGCCGCCGCTGGCACCAACTCGGGGCCTTTTTCCCTCTGGCGCGGAACCACAACGAGGAGCCCGGAACGGTGAGGAAAATCCAAAACATTCTCCCTTTCCAAATTCTGAAATCGAAAAAAAACCAAAATTCCTAAATTTTCTTAAAAAAAAAAAAAAAAAAATCGAAATTTTTGATTTTTTTTTTTTGTGGTTTTAAACGGCTGAATTTGTGAATTTCATTCCAAAAATCTGAAATTAATTGATTAAAATTAAATTCCAATTAATTTAAATAAATTCCAAAAATCTGAAAATAATTGATTAAAATTAAATTCGAATTAGTTTAAATGAATTCCAAGAACTGAAATTAATTGATTAAAATTAATTTCAAATTAATTTAAATAAATTCCGAAAATCTGGAAAGAATTGATGAAAATTAAATTCGAATTAATTTAAATAATTTCCAAAAATCTGAAAATAATTGATTAAAATTAAATTCAAATTAATTTAAATGAATTCCGAAAATCTGAAATGAATTGATGAAAATAAAATTAGAATTAATTTAAATAAATTTGGATTAAAAATTTAAATAATATTAAACATAACAAAATTTTAATCTTGAAAATCAACCTAAGGAAAATCGAAATAATTCCCATTAACTTGAAAAATTTAATTGAATCAAATTTAATGACTCGAATAAATCAAAAATCAAATTACTTCAAAATTAAATGTTAATTAAAATTAAATTCGAATTAATTTGAATAAATTGGGATTAAAAAATCAAATTAAATTTAACAAAATTTTAATCTTGAAAATCAACCTAAGGAAAATCGAAATAATTCCCATTAACTAGGAAAATTTAATTGAATCAAATTTAATGACTTGAATACATTAAAAATCAAATTAGGTCAAAATGAAATGTTAATTAAAATTAAATTCGAATCAATTTGAATAAATTGGGGTTAAAAAATCAAATTATATTAAATTTAACAAAATTTTATTCTTGAAAATCAACCTAAGGAAAATCGAAATAATTCCAATTAACTGGAAAACTTTAATTGAATCAAATTTAAAATCTCAAATAAATTAAAAATCAAATTACTTCAAAATTAAATAAAATAAAATTAAAATTAAATTAAATTAAATGTTAATTAAATTAAATGTTAATTAAATTAAATGTTAATTAAAATTAAATTCGAATCAATTTGAATAAATTTGGATTAAAAAATTAAATAATATTAAATATAACAAAAATTTAATCTTGAAAATCAACCAAAGGAAAATCGAAATAATTCCCATTAACTGGAAAAATTTAATTGAATCAAATTTAATGACTCGAATAAATTAAAAATCAAATTGCTTCAAAATTAAAAGTTAATTAAAGTTAAAACTCGAATTAATTTGAATAAATTTGGATTAAAAATTTAAATAATATTAAATATAACAAAAATTTTATTCTTGAAAATCAACCTAAGGAAAATCAAAATATTTCCAATTAACTGGAAAAATTTAATTGAGTCAAATTTCATGACTCGAATAAATTAAAAATTAAATTACTTCAAAATTAAAAGTTAATTAAAATTAAATATGAATCGATTTAAATAAATTGGGATTAAAAAGTTAAATAATGTTAAATATAACAAAATTTTAATCTTGAAAATCAACCTAAGGAAAATCGAAATAATTCCAATTAACTGGAAAAATTTAATTGAATCGAATTTAATAGGTTGAATAAATTAAAAATCAAATTACTTCAAAATTAAAAGTTAATTAAAATTAAATTCGAATCAATTTGAATAAATTGGGGTTAAAAAATCAAATTATATTAAATTTAACAAAATTTTAATCTTGAAAATCAACCAAAGGAAAATCGAAATAATTCCAATTAACTGGAAAAATTTAATTGAATCAAATTCAATGACTCGAATAAATTAAAAATCAAATTAGGTCAAAATGAAAATTTAATTGGAATGAATTTTAACGGTTCTGAAATTGCCCCGTGCCAGGCTCAGGACCCGGCGGCGTTCGGTGCCCGCTCGCCGCTGCTCAACTCGACGCGGGCACACCTGGGCACGCGCTACCGCCTGCTGCCGCACCTGTACACGCTCATGTACCGGGCACACACCCGCGGGCACGGCGTGGCACGGCCGCTGCTCAGCGAGTGAGACACGGGCACACACCTGGGCACACCTGGGCACACCTGGGCACACCTGGGAATCATCCAGGACACACCTGGGCACACCTGGGGACACACCTGGGCACACCTGGGCACACCTGGGCACACCTGGGCACACCTGGGGGCACACCTGGGCACACACCTGGGCACATGCCTGGGGGGCACGGGGGCAAACCTGGGCACACCTGGGAATCATCCAGGACACACCTGGGCACACACCTGGGCACACACCTGGGGGGCATGGGGTCACACACCTGGGCACACACCTGGGCACACACCTGGGCACACCTGGGCACACCTGGGCACACCTGGGCACGCGCTACCGCCTGCTGCCGCACCTGTACACGCTGCTCTACCGGGCACACACCCGCGGGCACGGCGTGGCACGGCCGCTGCTCAGCGAGTGAGACACGGGCACACACCTGGGCACACCTGGGCACACCTGGGCACACACCTGGGCACACACCTGGGCACACCTGGGCACACCTGGGCACACCTGGGCACGCGCTACCGCCTGCTGCCGCACCTGTACACGCTGCTCTACCGGGCACACGCCCGCAGGCACGGCGTGGCACGGCCGCTGCTCAGCGAGTGAGACACGGGCACACACCTGGGCACACCTGGGCACACTCCTGGGGGCATGGGGGCACACCTGGGCACACCTGGGCACACACCTGGGCACACCTGGGCACACACCTGGGAACACACCTGGGAACACACCTGGGCACATGCCTGGGGGGCACGGGGGCAAACCTGGGCACAACTGGGAATCATCCAGGACACACCTGGGCACACACCTGGGCACACACCTGGGCACACCTGGGCACACACCTGGGCACGCCTGGGCACACCTGGGCACACACGTGGGCACACACCTGGGCACACCTGGGCACACACGTGGGCACACACCTGGGCACACACCTGGGCACAGCTGGGCACACACCTGGAGGGCATGGGGGCGCACACCTGGGCACAGCTGGGCACGTTAAGCTCGACATTGACTGGGATCTCGATGTTGGCTTGGGCTTGGTCCTGGCTTGGACCTTGATCCTGACTTGGACGTTGACCTTGACCTGGATCTTCACCATGATGTTGACCCTTACTTAGACCCTGACTTGGACCTTGACTTGGATCTTTGTCTTGACCCTGGCCTGGACTGGGGTTTTGGTCTTGACCTGGACCTTGATCCTGACTTGGACCTTGATCTTGGCTTGGACCTTGATCCTCTCCTGGACCTTGATCTTGGCCTGGACCTTGATCCTGGCTTGGACCTTGATCTTGGCTTGGACCTTGATCTTGACCTGGGTCTTCACCATGATGTTGACCCTTACTTAGACCCTGACTTGGACCTTGACTTGGATCTTGGTCTTGACCCTGGCCTGGACTGGGGTTTTGGTCTTGACCTGGACCTTGATCCTGACTTGGACCTTGATCTTGGCTTGGACCTCGATCTTCACCTGGACCTTGATCCTGACCTGGGCTTGGTCTTCACCTTGGCTTGGGGTTGGTCTTGCTCTTGATTTAGACTTTAATCTGGACACGGAGCTTGGCTTGGACCTTGATCCTGGCTTGGACCTTGATCCTGGCTTGGACCCTGACCCTCACTTAGACCCTGACTTGGATCTTGATCCTGACTTGGATCTGATCGTGATCTTGATTGGACCTTCAGCTTGGCTTGGACCTTGATGTGTATTTTAATCTTGACTTGGATCTTTATCCTGACCGTGACTTGGACCTTAAGCTTGACTCAGTCTTGATCTTGGCTTGGGTCTTGATCTTGACTTGGACCTTGACCCATACGTAGACCTTGACTTGGATCTTGAGCTTGACCTGGACTTGGATCTTGACCTGGTCTTGGTCTTTACCTTGGCTTGGGTTTGATCTTGGTCTTGATTTAGACCTTAAGCTTGACCTGGATCTTGACTTGGATCCTCATCATGATCTTGGCTTGGACCTTAAGCTTGACCTGGATCTTGATCTTGGCTTGGGTCTTGACCTTGGCCTTGATTTTCATCCTGACCTTGACTTGGACCTTGATCTTGGGCTTGACTTGGACCTTCAGTTTGACTTGGATCTCGGTCTTGACCTGGACTTGGATCTTGACTTGATCTTCATCTTCATCTTCATCTTCATCTTGACTTGATCTTGATCTTGACTTAAGTCTTGACTTGGACCTTGATCATAATTTTGATCTTGATCTCGATCCTGACCTTGACTTGGATCCTGATCTTGGTCCTGGCTTGGACCTTGACCTTGGCTTGGACCTTGATCCTGGCTTGGACCTTGATCCTGGCTTGGACCTTGACCCTCACTTAGACCCTGACTTGGATCTTGATCCTGACTTGGATCTGAGCGTGATCTTGGTTGGACCTTCAGCTTGGCTTGGACCTTGGTCTTGACCTGGACCATGATCTCGACTTGATCTTGATCTTGACTTCATCTTCATCTTCATCTTCATCTTCATTTTGACTTGATCTTGATCTTGATCTTGACTTCATCTTCATCTTCATCTTCATCTCCATCTCCATCTTCATCTTCATCTCCATCTCCATCTCCATCTTCATCTTCATCTCCATCTTCATCTCCATCTCCATCTTCATGTTCATCTTCATCTTCATCTTCATCTTCATCTTCATCTTCATCTTGACTTGATCTTGATCTTGACTTCATCTTCATCTTCATCTTCATCTTGACTTGACTTGATCTTGATCTTGATCTTGACTTCATCTTCATCTTCATCTTCATCTTCATCTTGACTTGATCTTGATATTGATCTTGACTTCATCTTCATCTTCATCTCGATCCTGACCTTGACTTGGATCCTGCTCTTGACCTTGGCTTGGACCTTGACCTTGGCTTGGACCTTGACCTTGGCTTGGACCTTGACCCTTCGACCTTGACTTTGACCTCGATGTCGGAGCCTTCATCCCCCCCCACGTTCCCGCTAATTACCCCAATTAAGGCATTAATTAGTGCGTTAATTAGCGATTCCGGCAGGTTCTACGCCGAGGAGGCCACGTGGGACGTGGAGGCGCAGTTCCTGTGGGGGGCGGCGCTGCTCATCACCCCCGTGCTGGAACCCGTGAGAGACGTTCCTCCTAAAGCCTTCCTCATCCTCACCTTCGGCATCTTCATCTCCATCTTCATCATCTTCATCTTCATCATCATCATCTTCATCTTCATCTTCATCTTGACTTGATCTTGACTTCATCTTCATTTCCATCTTCATCTTCATCTCCATCTCCATCTTCATCTTCATCTCCATCTTCATCTTCATCTCCATCTTCATCTTCATCTCCATCTTCATCTTCATCTCCATCTCCATCTTCATCTTCATCTCCATCTTCATCTTCATCTTCATCTTCATCTCCATCTCCATCTTCATCTATATCTCCATCTTCATCTCCATCTTCATCTTCATCTTCATCTCCATCTCCATCTTCATCTATATCTCCATCTTCATCTTCATCTCCATCTCCATCTTCATCTTCATCTTCATCTTCATCTTCATCTTCATCTCCATCTTCTGCATCTTCATTTTTTTCTCTTTGTCTTTTCAATGTCTTTGTCTTCTTCTGATTCTTTTTCTTCTCCTCCTCTTCCATCTTCATCTTCATCTCCATCTTCATCTTCATCATCTTCATCTCCATCTCCATCTCCATCTCCATCTTCATCTTCATCCTCATCTCCATCTTCATCCTCATCTCCATCTTCATCTTCATCTCCATCTCCATCTCCATCTCCATCTCCATCTCCATCTCCATCTCCATCTTCATCTTCATCTCCATCTCCATCTCCATCTCCATCTCCATCTCCATCCTCATCTTCATCTCCATCTCCATCTCCATCTTCATCTCCATCTCCATCTCCATCTCCATCTCCATCTCCATCTCCATCTCCATCTCCATCCTCATCTTCATCTCCATCTCCATCCTCATCTTCATCTCCATCTCCATCTCCATCTCCATCTCCATCTCCATCTTCATCTTCATCCTCATCTCCATCCTCATCTCCATCTTCATCTTCATCTCCATCTCCATCTCCATCTCCATCTCCATCTCCATCCTCATCTTCATCTCCATCTCCATCTCCATCTCCATCTCCATCTCCATCTCCATCTCCATCTCCATCCTCATCTTCATCTCCATCTCCATCTCCATCTCCATCTCCATCTCCATCTCCATCTCCATCCTCATCTCCATCTCCATCTCCATCTCCATCTCCATCTCCATCTCCATCCTCATCTTCATCTCCATCTCCATCCTCATCTCCATCTCCATCTCCATCTCCTTCCTCCCGCTCCTCTTCCTCCCCGTTGGGGTTGGTTCGTTCCGGAACGTTCCGTGTCCCCCGCAGGGCGTGGACGTGATCCGGGCCTACATCCCCGACGCCGTCTGGTACGACTTCCACTCCGTGAGTGACCGTTATTAGTAATTAATTCATTAATTAATGGCTAATTAATTATCATTATTATTGTTAATTAATTTAATTATTATTAGAATAATTATTAAAATCATTATTAAATTGTAATTATTGTCATCCCCGACGCCCTCTGGTACGACTTCCACTCGGTGAGTGACCGTTATTAGTAATTCATTAATTAATGGCTAATTAATTATCAGCATTGTTATTAATTAATTGAATTATTATTAGAATAATTATTAAAATCATTATTAAATTGTAATTATTGTCATCCCCGACGCCCTCTGGTACGACTTCCACTCGGTGAGTGACCGTTATTAGTAATTCATTAATTAATGGCTAATTAATTATCATTATTATTATTAATTAATTGAATTATTATTAGAATAATTATTAAAATCATTAAATTAGAATTAAAATTATTATTAAAATCATTAAATATTAATTATTGTCATCCCCGACACCCTCTGGTACGACTTCCACTCGGTGAGTGACCGTTATTAGTAATTCATTAATTAATGGCTAATTAATTATCAGCATTGTTATTAATTAATTGAATTATTATTAGAATCATTATTAAAATCATTATTAAATTATAATTATTGTCATCCCCGACGCCGTCTGGTACGACTTCCACTCGGTGAGTGACCATTATTAGTAATTAATTAATTAACGGCTAATTAATTATCATTATTGTTATTAATTAATTGAATTATTGTTACAATCATTATTAAAATCATTATTAAATCATAATTATTGTCATCCCCGACGCCCTCTGGTACGACTTCCACTCGGTGAGTGACCGTTATTAGTAATTAATTAATGGCTAATTAATTATCATTATTATTTTTAATTAATTGAATTATCATTAGAATCATTATTAAAATCATTAAATTAGAATTAAAATTATTATTAAAATCATTAAATTATAATTATTGTCATCCCCGACGCCGTCTGGTACGACTTCCACTCGGTGAGTGACGGTTATTAGTAATTAATTAACTAATGGCTAATTAATTATCATTATTATGAATCAATTATAATTATTATTAAATTCTAATTATTATTAAAAATAATAATTATTAATATTATTATCACCCCAAATGCCGTCTGGCGCGAGTATGGGTCGGTGAGTGACGATCCCCCGAATCAGGAATTCATTAATTGATTAGGAATTCATTAATTAACCGATAATTAATTGTAATCATTATTAAAAGGATAATGAGTAACCTCGGTCTTTCTTCCTCCCCTTCCTCCTCTTCTTCTTCTTCATCCTCTTCCTCCACCGCCTCCTTCTCCTCCTCCTCCTCCTTTTTCTTACTGTTCTTCCGATTCCTCTTCCTCCTCTTCCTCCTCCTCCTCCTCTTCCTCCCCTTCCTCCTCTTCTTCCTCTTCCTCATCCTCTTCCTCCTCTTCCTCCCCTTCCTCCTCTTCTTCCTCTTCCTCTTCCTCCTCCTTTTTCTTACTGTTCTTCCAATTCCTCTTCCTCCCCTTCCTCCTCTTCCTCCTCTTCCTCTTCATCCTCTTCCTCCTCCTCCTCCTCCTCTTCCTCCTCTTTCTTCTCCTTCCCCTCCTCTTCCTCCTCCTCTTCCTCCTCTTCCGCCTCCTTCCCCTCTTCCTCCCCTTCCTCCTCTTCCTCCTCTTCCTCCTCTTCTTCCTCCTCCTCCTCTTCCTCC